>NW_012114877.1:5140866-5150283 GCF_000951035.1 Colobus angolensis palliatus | reverse complement strand
GCCCAGGCTGGAGTGCAGTGGCGTGATCTCGGCTCACTGCAACCTCCGCCTCCCGGGTTCACACCATTCTCCTGCCTCAGCCTCCGAGTAGCTGGGACTACAGGTGCCCACCATCATGCCTGGCTAATTTTTTGTATTTTTAGTCGAGATGTGGTTTCACCGTGTAGCCAGATGGTCTTGATCTCCTGACCTCGTGATCCACCCGCCTTGGCCTCCCAAAGTGCTGGGATTACAGGCATGAGCCACCGTGCCTGGCCCTTTCCATATTATTTCTTATGAATGCATGTAAATTTACACTTATCTGAATAAAAATTTTTAATTAAAAACCAAAAATCAAAACAAAAACCATGAAACAGAACAAAACAGTCATCAAACAGTGGAATTAACAATTTGTAGCCCTCTGGGTTACTGTGGGTAAGTGTAATGAGCTGAGATCATGTAAGTGCCTGGTATCACAGCTGGCATGGAGAAGCCACAGCCAGGCTAGTGCTCCTGGCCTTGTCTCTGTCAGTCACAAGCAGAGCATTTCTGAATATGAGTGAACAATTCGGAGCCAAGTCAACATAAATTGTAATGCTCTAAAAAAAGAAATCATGCCCTCTTTATTCCTGAAGAGTCCCAAGCACACACTTGGCACTCATCAAACTATGCACAATGACTAATAATCTTCACCACTGGTTTCATTTTAGCTCTGGGTAATTTCTTCCCACAGATAGGCATAGTTAAGGTCCTTCCCTGTGCGCAATTAAGCTGGGCCCATAAGTACATAAATACATACTTTACAACAAGGCTACTACCCCGGATACATAAATATATACTTTATAATAAGGCTACTACCCTGGAATTTGGCTGAAGAATAGGAGTATTATCTGGAGAATTATCTAACAAGCACATACAGTTTTGCCTTTCATGATCTTTGAAAGTTTTCACATGTAGCCTTAAATCTCTTTTGAGATTTAAGTTTATACTTGAGTTTATGTTAAAATTACAGAAACTTATCAAGTAGTCATGCAATCTTTGGGGGAATAAATTCATTAAAAATACTGGTCTGCTCCATGTGACCAACTGAAGCACAAGGGTCTGTGTCTGCTGCATTTTTGGCACCATTTCATGAACCTGAAGGATGTGCGGGATCTTTTAGAAAAGTTTCTGGGCAGGTGAATTCTCCCTCGTCTACTCTGCTACTCTTTTTAGCAGTCTTACCTAGGTAATTTATCTCATTGAGATCTCCTCAAAGGTAGCATTTGAAAACTAAAAAGTTTACCATGTTTGTTTTTTTGCCAAAAAGCAAAAAGTAAACCAATAAAAATCAAACTTCAAAGTGGAGAAAGATATACTCCTGTCCATCCTCCCCCATTCACTTCTTTTCAAGTACTAATTCATCCTGAATTTCAAATGTACTTTTCTCTGAAAAGCTATGCCGAATACTCTCTAGCAAACTTTTGTATAGAACATGGATATACACACAGAACTTTCGAGTGGAAAGAGGCTTCAGAGATCATCTAAGATTGGTTCCCCATGCGGCAAGGAGCTTCTAGCCCACCTTGCCCTTTCCTGATCTTTAGAGTAGAGCCCAGGTGGTTTAAATGATTTGTTCAAGGTCAAGCATCAGAATTAACACGCAGGCCTCCCCACACATCATGCTATTTCCTCCAAAAATTACTTCTCCCCACTGCTTCCCACTTCCACCTCTGCCCAAAAAGGAGGAAAGAGAGAAGATCCATAAAGTCATAATTAATGATATCCAAAACATGCGTTAAATAAATAAATATAGACACCTTTCTGGTATGTGCCGCATGTCTCAATATGCATCCAGCTGTAGAATGATCACGACTAAATAAGCTCAAGAGAAGTTTTGAAGTTCCCAGAATGAGAAAGTGTTGGACTTGCCCTCTTGTTTTAGAGGGTTTTAGTTTATTACTATCTAATAATGCTGGATGGTGTCAGAGAGCACTCAACCCAGGCAGCATATCACAATATGAAATCTATTCTATGAAACAGAAACGTGGTAATAATTTTCGAAACATCACAGTCTCTCTGAGTACACGAGATCCTTAAAACATTAAGAACACAATCCTTTGCCCCTCTCTTGCTGTATTTCATGTTAATTTCTTACTCTCAAATATTAACAACTCAATCAAGAAGTCTTCGTCATCACCCCCTCACTACTGAAGCATATCATCTAAAAAATTAATTCGAGAACATAAAACTCTTAAAGACAGCACCGGATTAATTAGCACGTGGAACAACAGAAAGTCAACATGCTCTAGTAAATGCACAATTGCTGTTAACCTTCACGGAAATAATAGGGGAAAGACTATAACTACTTTTAAGGATCATCGTCTATTACTTTTAAAACCTGCAGTATATTCTTAATAATAAATGGAAAAGCACCATCACTTTTCATACAACACACACACAGTTTTCCAGTCATTTACAATTCACCAGTTACACTAAAAAATCACCCCCCCAACCGCCCCCCGCCCCACCGCCACACCATCACTTCCACCTTTTATGAAAAGACAACAGTTTTGAGCCACTTAAAACAGAGAGAGAGAATCCTGGCAGAAAATAATACACAGCTGTGATAATATCGTGTTATTTTAAAATACCACAATATAGTTTTACTTTTAATAATAAAAGATAAAAAAGGAGCGTCTGTGAATAATTAGAGATTGCAGTCTGAAGCCGGTTACAGTCACTGCAATTGATAATAAACTGAAAACCCCTTGAGAGCAGGTAAATGCTTTGCAACCCTGACCCCCTCGCTCTCACATTACTTAACTACCCTGCGGTTCTTGCATTACATCACCATTCAAGCGATTGGTTCCTGCATTTTAACTCTCTCCCTGTCTCCTCCGATTAGGAGCGACACCGCAGCAAAGAAACTTCGCCCGAGTTTGCTCTTTCTCGCTTCGCTTTTTATTTGTGGCCCTTTTGCTCTGGTTGCTTTGGTTTGCTCTGCTTTTTTTTTTTTTTTCCCCTCCAACCCGGCCTCTGTTCAACTCATTCAGGTCTCTGTGCTAGAACAAAAACTCTGATCGAAGTGAAAAGAAATGCCTCTTTGGGCAAGAAGAGGAGCGGAGGGGCTGGGGAAAGAGGAGAAGGAAGAAGAGGAGAAACAAAGACGGGCAGAAAGGGAGAAGGGGGAGAAAATGAAGAGGAGGAGGAGGACGAAGGCTCAAAAACAGAAGGCAGTAGGGGCAAAAAAATCTATAAAATCAGGAGAAAAGAAAATAAAATTAAAAACAAACCTCATGGACATCACTGAGGCTGAATTCCCTCCTGAGGTGCAGAACATGAGAGCTCTGGAATGAGTGTGTGTAGAATTTGAGCCAAAGCTTAACTAGCTTGAGTGAGTCATATCCTTCCCATTTGATTCCAGGCCAAGCGATGATGTAATGTGCTGGCCCTTCTTTTGCGCCTAGCTCTGGCTCTCCCTCCGGCTGGGCTCTCGCTCACTTGCTCTCTTTCTCCTGGTCTCGCCCTCCTCCCCCTTCTCCTTTTTAGCTCAGTGCTAGTGAAGTCACCATTTAAATCTGGCAGAACTGAAGCAAAAACTTCAATGTAACCAAAACAGCCCCAGGCCGAGTTCCAGACTCAGAGAGCCTTCGTGGTGCACTTGCCCTTAGAAACGGGTAAACAAAGGGGGAAACAGTGCCGCTGGGGATGGCCCTACAGCTGCCATCAGAGAGCTCCAAGAGGGACCCGGAGTTCTGCAGGCAGGGGTCAGCTGGTTCTGCTGAAAAAAAAAAAGAGTGCCCTGTGTTTGGAGAGAGGGAAATAACATCAAGACACGTGTAGAGATGGGGAAGCAGGGAGTGAAAGACGGCAGGTTGGAAGGTTTGAGTGTTAAAAACCAACCTCAGTTAGCAGCTTGGGCTTTGGTTCAGAACCAGGTGACAGGGTTTCCATCGCCCGGGGCCCTTTTTTCCTGGAGCTGGATGGGATTTTCTGTTGCCGAATGCCAACCACCACCCCTCCGGAGAGTTCTCGCATCTGACCTCCCTGTCAGCAAGGGCAAAAACACTTCTGGTCCAAACATGTGCCCGTGTCTGGAGCCACCAAGGGCTGTGAAATCAGTCACTTCTCCCTTGTCCCCAATGGGTCACCCTGTCATGTGCTAAAGGAAAAAGACCCCAGCCACAAGACACAACACTTGCCTTTCTGAGATCAGCACTCCACTTTCAGGTGAACCTTCCAAAGGAGAGGGAAGGAAGACAAGTCCCCCCTTAAAATCAAAGACAGGCTGTGCCCCCACAACTCAACTGGCTGGAGGGGGTGCTGGTGCGGGTGGAGCCGTCTGTGACTTTAAACAGGAGAACAGACAGTATGTGTGTCTCTTTTTTAATTACAGAGTGAGGAAAAACAGCCTGGGGAGGTGGGGGCAGTCAAGCATGATCCTTCACAAATGACAGTGAAGCCCTTTTAATGGCTGAATTCTACCCCTCACTTCACACCTCCCCACTCAGGGTACCACCAGGACAACACTCCAGACACTTCTCTACACTATTAGCAGGGCTTTTTAACCCCATTGTCTCTCCGTTTTGCCATTTCTCCTCACCCTTCATGCTTCCTTCAAAAAGAAAAAAGTAACATGAAAATGGGAAGTTCACTAGGATTTTTTTTTTTAATACCACAAAAGCAGAAGAAAGGCATGAAACTGCAATTTTTTTTTTTTTCCTTTTCCGAAAATGACCATGGCTTGTGCTACAGTCTATTGCCCCTAAAGCCTTTTGTGGCCAATGAATCAGGTAGATAAGACAAACATTGGTCTCTTTGCACGTTGCAAAGCAGAGAGGAACTTGACTTCTAAACTGTTTTTGGAGGAATCTCTCAGCTTATTAAAGATGTCCACTGATGGAGGTCAGGGATATTCATCTGAATCCCCTGGAATTTAAATCACAGCTTCAGGGGGTGTCGCTGTACTCAGGGTGAAGAGTTAAAAAGCAATATTTGCCCAAGGGTCTCCAGGACCCTGGAGGTTGGGGTGGGGAAGCGCTTTCTCCAGCAGGCTGCCCTTTGGTTTGACATCCTCAATTGATGCTGATGCCACAGTGGCTCCGAGTGACACCTTTATCAAGGCAGGCAGCTCTGAATTAGAGGTGATCAGCCATAATTACAGCTGGCGCCACTGAAGCCTGTGGCCTGACAGCGGCAAATGTGGTTGTTATAAAGTTTGGTCCACCATGTCAGTGGCCTGTATAACTCATTTACGTCTGACTTGCCAAGCAGCCATTGATTTTTCTTCTGCTAAGGGGAATAAATAAAACAAAATTTTCAATAGCTTCTACAAGCCTTTACACTTCAAGGCAGGTTGGCAAGATTTTGTATAAACTGCTTTTTCCTTTTTAAACGAGCCATTGACCATCTTGGTTAATATCAAGCTATGAACTTTCACTTTCCCTTCCCTACCCCCCAAATCTCCCCTCCCCACTTTAGTTTTCTTATTTAAATGTTTTCTTTATGTTATTATTTTTAGTACAAAATGGATATGTGGTAGAGTTTTCCAAATTTACATCTTTTTGTAAGCTCAATGGGAAAATGTTCTCTGTAGGATTTTTCTAATACCATATTACAGGGGCTGGGGGAATCCACTAGATACCAGGCTTCTGCTGTTTTTCAGTGACATAGGCAAAAGGGACCCTGTGCTTTAAATAGAGGTGATGTAAAGATGGCTTTCCTGTGCCTTGCTTGGGAAGTAACAAAGGAGATGATAGCTTCGGCCAATGCCAGGCACGGACCTCAGATGAGGCCCACCAGCATCATTGCTTCTACCAGGAGGAGCAAGAGAACAAGAGGTTTGAAGGCGGCCAGTGTGCCTCTGATCAGGGAGTGAAATCGCCAATGGGTACAGTGTTTCTAAAACCCAGACAAATGCCAAGGACTCAGAAATGTCTGTGTCTGATAACGATGCCGTTAAGCCACCAATGTGTCAGAACACTTCAACATCCCAATAAAACAACTTTGGAGTGCTGGCCTGAATTGAAATCAATTTCAGAGTTCAAAGGGTCTGAATATTTACATTTGCACTTGTTGTTCAGGACATAAGTATTCCCTCCTGCCCCTTCCAAATCAGGCATTCCACTGGCTGCTGGGTGCCTCCCCACTTGAAAAGAAGCCCTACTTTCCCATTTTCCTTCCTGTGAGCAGCTAAAGAGAGACAAGATGCTGTTCCCAAAACAAAATTCCCCTCTGACTCAAGAGATTCCTTTTTCACCCATTTGGCCTTCTCCCCTACCCCATGTCCTAGCTGCTCCTCTGAGGAAGGGGGGCTTCATAGATAGAAGTCATAAGATGCTGTAATTCCAGAGGGAGCCTTCTTAGAAGTAGCCCCCAGCCAACAGGCTAGGTCTCCAGATTAGCTGGCTTGCTCAGGAATGCTTACAACACCCTCCTTTGCAGAGCGTGTCATCCTTGGGGAGAGGGTGGTGGGTACCGCGCAGCTGTTTGGTGTAACTCACTCACACACTCCCAGCTCCTGATGAAATGTTCGGCTCCAAAGAAGTGGAAACCTTTGAGATTTGAGCTCAGAGTTCAAAATGCTTTTGGACTCTTTCCAAACAACCCTATAGAAGAGACACAACTTGGATTGCAGGGATGGAGGGGCTCAACAGCCGACTAGAGTAGACTTTTTGTGTGCCTGGGTGAATTTCTGAGTTCAGACACGTTATGAGAAATACAGCAAATATAAGAAACAATGGAGATCCTTCCTAGAGAGAGCTGGGGTTTTTTTGTGTGTGTTGTTTTGCTTTTTCCCCCTCTTTTAGGTTTGAATTTATTCTCCTTAAGGAAAAGCATATCATCTTCTTTCAAACATTGTTTTTAAAATTTAACCCAAGATTTCTACAGTCCCAGTGGAGTTTGAAGGGCCAGATAATTTCAGAGTTAAATAAGCCGTAATGACTATCACATGTACCCAGCCATAAACCTAGTATTAAAAATTATTCAGAAAAAAGTGGCATCTCTTCCTTTTTTAATTTACAATAACCATCCAGGTGGTTTTCTAAGGCCTCCTTTGCAAATTGCTTCCAGTGAACCCGCTGGTCACAGACCACTGCACACCCACATGGTGTCATTCAGCATTCCCTTCCACTTGGGTGTCCCGTGTTTTCACAGTGGACAGAGGATGAGGGGCTGCCTAGGTGACCCGGTGCAGCATGCATCCTGAACCATGTGCAAGCAGGATTCGCTGGCTTCAATTGTCAGCCCCGCTGAAGTCAGCTCCAGGTGCTCCCAGAGAGAAGACAAGAGAGTGATCTGCCCTTGGTGACTCCTGTCGTGTAACTACTGCACCTCCTATACCCCAACCCTGGCTCTAAGTACCCTTAGGCAATTCACTAGCCTTTTCTGTGTCAAAACCTATTTGTAATTCACAGATGTGGTAATGCTGAATATGTATCAAACAAAGGAATGAATTTATAATGGTGGAGGCATCAGGAAACTTTTGGGGATAGATATTAACAGGTCACAAGAGCCATTTGATTAGCCCTAAAATAATATCAATTCTGCTTCCAATAGTGGTTTTTCTCTAACTTCTTAAAATGTGCAAGTCATGGTATCACTTAAACTTAAACCAATGTCTGAAAGACAGTTGACACTCCTGGAATATCTGTTGAATAAACGAATGAGTGAATGAATGAATACAATCCTCAGCTCTGGCATTATCTTTTCCACGGTCTCCTTGCTGGGCTACTGGGCTGGTGTAGGGGTGGCCATTACTCTCTGCTCCTTTGGCGTCCTGAAGCAGATTCTATTCCAGCAATAAGCCAACTATGGAGAGGATCTCTTTGTGCTTGTCTTCTTCAGCAGCCATTTGCTCCTCCAAGACAGAGACTGTGCTATTTGTCTTTCTCTCCCTAGTACCTAGCACCTGGCCCATACATAGTAGGTCCCTAAGAAATGTAACTGAGGCTGGGCGTGGTGGCACACATCTATAGTCCTGCTACTGGGGCTGAGGTGGGAGGCTGAGGTGGGAGGATCACTTGAGCCCAGGAGTTCGAGACTACAGTGAGGCATGATCGCACCACTGCACTCCAGGCTGGGAGACAGAGCAAGATTCTGTCTCTAATAATGATAATGATGATGATAATAATAGTAATAAATTAATTAAAGAAAAAGAAATGTACCTGAGCCTGAACTAGTGGCAACACAGACTGCTCCGTCTTCCCTGAATATATTCCCTCCTGAAAGTTCTTTTTCCCGTTTGTATTATTGCTCACACTTTTTCTGCAGCTTCCTTAAGATCTGAAGCATCTAGAAAACCAAGAATAAGAAAATCCTAGGAAATCTAGTGGTCGGCCTTCTTCATCCCTGCACTATACCTTTTCTCCCTGGAGGGCCTCAGATTCCTCTTGCTTCCCTTTTCTTGGACCTCCACAGCAGGGATGGCAGAATGAGCACTAAGTGGTTGATGTCAGAACAGCTGATCCTAGACTATTGTCACCAGCTTCCTACATGAGGCATCCAGGGAAATTGGAACTTGAGGTGAGAGCAGCTAAATATTCTCCTGTTGGGACTTCTTGCATGGTTGTTGAGGTGTCCTTAAAAAAGAGACACTGCCTCCAGGACTTTTTCATGTCCAAAGAAAGGTCATGTCAGTTCTAACCAATCTCTGTGACTAGAGTGGGCACTACAGGAAGAACTCAAATAATGGTGGGGGACAGGAGGTCCAATTTTTTTTTTTTTTGAGACGGAGTCTCACTCTGTCGCCCAGGCTGGAGTGCAGTGGCGTGATCTCGGCTCACTGCAACCTCCGCCTCCCGGGTTCACACCATTCTCCTGCCTCAGCCTCCAGAGTAGCTGGGACTACAGGCGCCCGCCACCTCGCCCGGCTGTTTTTTGTATTTTTAGTAGAGATGGGGTTTCACCGTGTTAGCCAGGATGGTCTCAATCTCCTGACCTTGTGATCCACCCGTCTCAGCCTCCCAAAGTGCTGGGATAAACTCGAGTTTTTAAAGGAGATTTAAGGCTACATTTGAAAACCTTCAGAAATCATGAAAGGCAAAACTGTGTGCTGGTTCATACAGGAACGCAGAACAGGATGGATGGATTGTAACAGTGTCCATATTTTGATTGTAGTAATGTACTACCACAGTTTTGCAAGATGTTACCATTGAGGATAACTGGGCAAAGAATACATGGGAATCTCTCCATATTATTTATTTACTTCTTTTTTTTTTTTTTTTAAGACAGAGTATCGCTTTGTTGCCCAGGCTGGAGTGCAGTGGCGTGATCTTCAGTTCTCAAATGACAAGGGGGCAGATGCTAAGGCTCTAAGCACTAAAAAAAAAAAAAAAACAGCGAATTCCCCCCTTCTGTGGGGGGGAGAAAGAGTGAAGAAAGAAGTGGCTTACAAGGGTTTGCTAGTTTTGAAAATTAGCTTTTACCTCGTATCACCCAACTCAAGTTCCTAGG
>NW_012114877.1:4930531-5140816 GCF_000951035.1 Colobus angolensis palliatus | reverse complement strand
GGTCCAATTTTTTTTTTTTTTTTTTTTTTTTTGATATAGGGTGATACAGGGTCTTGCTCTGTTGCCTAGGCTGGAGTGCAGTGGCATGATTTCAGCTCACCGTAGCCTTGACCTCCTGGGCTCAAGCGATCCCCCCACCTTGGCCTTCTGAGTAGCTGGAACTACAGGTGTGCACCACCATGCTTGGCTAATTTTGTTTACTTTTTGTAGAGACAAAGTCTCCCTACGTTGCCTAGGCTGGTCTCAAACTCTTGGACCCAAGCAATCCTCCCAGCTTGGCCTTCCAAAGTGCTGGGATTACAGATGTGAGCCATAGTGCCCAGCCAAGGAGGTCCAAACTTTTGTGGGTAAAAGTTTATATAGGATTGGAGCCTAATGATGTTATCAGACAAACTACACTGAATTCATGTTCTGGTGTTGAGTGGAGCCAAGACAAGGCATAGTAGCTGATCAAGACTGGCTCAGAGCAGCTATGCTTGGGAAAGGTGGACAACCCAACTGATCATGTAGGAGAAAGAGGCCTTTCCTGGAGGCTCTATGGGGAACCTTGGTTAAAGGAAGTTATCAACCAAATTCCTAGTTTCCCCTTTGACCAAGTGTGGTGACTGGACCAGTCCAGGTTGAAGCAAGTGAGGTGCCTAGGGTGCAAAATTTAAGGAGGTGCTCACTCTCAGGGGCAGGTCTGCAATTGTCCAACCCTGAAAATAATTGCCCCCTTAAATGTTGAGCCATAGAGGGTTCATTTGTGCCCCTTGGTCCAAGCCTTGTTTGGAGATGATTTTCTACTCTCTGTGTACTCATGAGCATTGGTAGGGTTAGTAGAATAATATCAGGTGAAGCTCTGGGCCTGCCTGGCTCTTTGGGGGGGTGGGGTGGGGAATGATGCCTGCAACAGACTAGACTCTTCTTTAGAGTGTCAGCTTTCATCAGTCTTCTTCTCAATTAGCCACTGTGAGCTGAGAGTTGAACTAAAAGTTGTCTGACACCAAAGTTGGTAATGCGACCATTCGCTGCTTTGTGCTGATACACTAATACCTTTTATTATCCAGGTGTTCCTCATGACCTGGGTTAATCCATGTGTCCAGAAGCAAGCACTGCTATTGGCCCTGGAATCAGGAGAGGCAATGTGGGAAGATGATGGTCTTAGGAACATCATGATTCTGACCAGGGAGATTTTCCAAGGGATGAGGGTTGGAGTAGAGGCAGAGAAGAATAGAGCGTTTTTAAGGCATAACATCAAAGTAAGAAACATAGAAGGCCAGTTCCCTCAGGTCCTAAGAGGGCCTTACACTCCTCACCTGGTCTTCGTCCCCTCCCTTTTACACCCTGAAATCTCATCAGGGGCCACACTCTGAGCCAAACCTGCAAAGTCAATGCCTGCCCCTTTCCTGGAACCCCCAAGCTGCTGGTTTCTGAGGCTCCCCTGGTGGGTCTCCCCATTTCACAGAGAGGAAAACTTGGGACTGCCAGAAGCTGACCCTCATTCTCTGAGAATTTTTATCTGGAAAATCAGTGGAAAAGTGTTGTCCCTTTGCACGTGATAAATTCAAAACACTGCAGTATCTACTTTCTGAATATTCTCCCTCTGTCTTCCCTCAGCACTTTGCAATTCCACATAAAGACCCTCAGAAAAGGATTACTTACGTATCTATAGGATAACCCTGAAAATATACTCTGCTGGCTGTTTTCGTTGTTAAAACATGTTTAAATGAAAAAAAAAAAAAAAAAGAACTACAAAAGTAAGAATGAGTTTGAAGAGGTTTTGAAGGTATTAGAAATAAAAAGGCAGGCTTAAACTAAGGAATTGTATTTGTGGTTTCATTTCTTTCCACAAGGATTCCAGCTGTAGAGCTCTGTGTCTATTTAATAACTGACCTTCTCTTACACTGAGCAGAGAAGTTCACCAGCACTGATTTATTAAGAGGGTTTCTGCAAGGAGAATTCGCCCTCCAACACTTTTGCCCGGAGGGGATGAGAAGAATTATTTTTAAACCCCAAACATGAAGCTCTTGGGTCTTCCAAATGAAATTATCTATGTTTTTATTAACTGGGCCCCTGAGTTAAAAAGTTGGTTTTGATAAGGGTGAATAAATGAAAGAGAAAACTGCTGACATAATATTTTGGTTTCCAAACCCACTTCCACATTCTACTGTCCCTCTCAGGCCCGTACATGACTGTGGTTTCTCTATTTACACCAGAATCCTGGAGAGAAAGGTGCAGTTAATCCTGCTTTATGCTAAAATTCAGCTCTAAACTTTAATAAAATGATCATAGTGACTCTTTTAAACGCTTTGGTATAAGTTTTGATTTTTCTAGACATGGAGTACTATATGATTTAGACATAACGCAGGCTTGTCTTTTCCTTTTATTTTATTTTTTTTTTTGAGCGGAGTCTCACTCTGTCGTCCAGGCTGGAGTGTAGTGGTGCCATCTCAGCTCACTGCAACCTCTGCCTCATGGGTCCAAGCAATTCTCCCACCTCAGCCTCCCAAGTACCTGGGACTACAGGCACACACCACCACACCCAGCTAATTTTTGCACTCTTAGTAGAGACAGGGTTTCACTATGTGGGCCAGGCTGGTCTTGAACTCCTGACCTCAAGTGATCCACCCGCATTGGGTGGATCCCAAAGTGCTGGGATTATAGGCGTGAGCCACCCCACCCAGCCTCTTTGCCATTCTTATAAGAGGAAAAGTAGATATTATGATGTCCAAGGAGATTTATAGATTTAGGAGTAAAAACATCTTACATTTCTCATTTCTTACAAAGTTGAGAATTCTTCCTTTATTAATAGAAATGGGAAGGAAAATGAGATTCATGCACTGTCTGGGCCAATCCCAGTGCCCTTTCTTTAGAGATGGGGTCTCACTGCATTGCCCAGGATGGAGTGAAGTGGCTGTTCACATGCACAGTCATAGCCCTCTGTAGCATCAAACTCCTGAGCTCAAATTATATTCGCACCTTAGCCTCCCACATAGCTGGAACTACAGGCATGTACCACCACACCTGGCCAATTCTTTTCTTTTAGCACCCACCCAAACTGGAAAGCAGGCATTTAAGCTGGTGTTAGATCATACTTTTCTTGGGCAATAATCCTCCTTGAAAAAATCTAATGAACACTCTGACTCCTCCTTTTAACCATGGACCCTAGGTTAAAAACCCCCAAGAGAAAAAGCATGCTCACTTTGTGTTAAGCTTCAAGTTATGCTCTTTCACAGGTAAAGAAAAGCAGGCACAAATAAATGAATCTCAATCCCTTGAAGGCTGACCCTTGGCCTGGCACTCAAACCAGCAAACATCAGTCAGTGGTTCTCAGATGTGGTGTGCCTGAGTATGCCTGGGGAACAGATTAAAATGCAGGTCTCCAGGTATTACCTTGGAGATTATATAGGTCAAGGTTGGGGTTTATTTCTGTGGTGCTATGACAGAATATGCATATTTAAGCAAAACTCCCCAGAGATTTTGATACTAGTGATCCATAGTCCACACTTCTATGTGGTCATCCTATGGTCATGGAAATTTTATAAATAAATTAATTAAGTTGATAAAGTAAGTGAAAAAAAAGTATAAATACATGTGTATGTCTCTGCTCTCCATGCTCTAAAGGAGCTGTGATTTCCCGTCCCCTCTTCTATTTTAAGGTAAAATGTATACAGTAATCTGTCCTAAAGTAATCAAGCCTTTAGACATTGGCTATAGTGGCTTTTCCAAAACAGGATTCCACAAAGGATGGAAAGAAGACATCTGTGTTCACAGTAACATAACACCCAGCTGAACAGTCTATGGCATTATGGTCTCCAGGACCCATGATAAGATTAGGGTTTCCTGACTTGTGGCTAGTTTTGCAAGACATTTCTCTTCTATGTTTACTATCAACATTTCCAGATGTTTATTTTGCAATATTCCTAGTCTCCTAAGGTGACAATCATGAGGAGGGTGTGCTGGGATGGGGGAAGGGATACCAGTGGTAACTGAGAAGTCCATTACAGGGTACCCATCTACCACGACTCTGGCATACCTTGATTGTCCTCTTGAACTTTAGTTACACATCAACAGTGGTCTCTGGATACTAATGATTGCACAGGGTTTCCTTCTCTGGCGTTCTTCACCCATCACTCTCCCAAAAGGATGTTAACAATGTTTTTCAAAAGTCTTGAATTTGTAGGCTTGTAAAGAGTCACAGCACTTGAGAGGAGAAAGTGCCAGTCTATCCACAGACCCAAAAACACGAGTGACCCAGGAAGGGGAATGAGGATCACGACCTGTGAGTCATCAAGGGCTGCATCTCCTGCTAAGTGGAAATTAAGTGTCTGAATTACAATGAGACTTCTACATAATTTCTATTTGACTAACTCTTTGTCATATTAATACTGTCATAGCGCCACAGAAGCAGCCACGGAGACAGACACCACACACATAAGCCCAGAGAATAGACAAAATGAAAAACCTGGGTAGGTGCTGAATGTCTGGGAAAATACAACAATAATAATGCAGTAATCTGTGTATAGATTTGGAGGAAGAGGCAGTGAACCTGAAAAGTAATGATAGTTATGATGAAAGCACGGAGGCCTCCTACCTAGTTCTTTGGTCACGTACTATCTTCTAGCCTAGGGCCACCAAGCCTATTTCATCCTGACCCTTGCTGGAGATTTTTACACCCCCTTACTCAGAAAAGCTTTGTGTTGACAGAAGAAGAGACCCTCCAAGACATGGAGAACGAAGAGACAGTGATTGTTAGGAATGACACAAATCTCTGAATGAATTAGCTTTGGGACAGTAATCCTCTTTAAAATTCTAGACTTTCAGAAATAAATAAGCTATAAAAAAGCCTGTAAGTCACCCTTTCCATTTGGTAAAAATGTCCTTGGTGTTGACTTCTTATAGGCGAACCCAGAGTCTTCCCCATCTCAAATCTGCATTGCCATCATATGCATCAGCATATGAGCACCTTATCCCAAGCTGAAATAGGATCCACGCTGCACCATTTTGCAAGGGTAGGTGGTTTTGAGTCTAGAAGGCCCCATAACTCAGTCTGAGGCAGTTCCGTCTTAATTTGTCAAAGTTTCTGTTATTTTAACAAAGGCTATTTGGTGTTACTTGATCCCTCCTGGCCTGGCCAAACCTCAGCACAATTGAGATCCTTTTGTTTCTCTCTCGTCTCCCCTTTCACTACCTCTCTCTACATTTCCTGATACCCTCTTCTTCCTAACTGGTTTCAAGTCATCTCACAAAAGACTTTAGCTGAGAAAGACAAATTATCCTTATTTCATATGCTGATAGCACAGGGAAAACCAAAGTCATAAGTTCTTAAGGTGGGCTCTGAGACACCAGGACAAAAGATGCTGCGGACTGTGTTTTGTACAAGGATGCTGTTGCGTCCTTGGCTCTGTTTCAGAGACACAGGAGGACACAAAACAAACAAGATATCAGACCTCAGGGAACCAGCATTCTAATGGGTCGAAAGAGATAATCAACAAGAAAACAAGCAAATACTCTTATTTTAGATCATGATAATGGCTACAAAGAAAATAAAACATGGTGATGAGAGGGAGCATTGGATGTGGTGAAGACTTTCAGATCAAATATTTAGGCAACTCCCCTCCAAAGAGATGACATTTTACCTGAGCACTGATTAGTGAGAAGGAGCCAGGTACGGCTATAGGGAAGAGGTATACAGAGAGAACCACCTAGATAAATACCCTAAGGCAGGAAGGAAATTGGTGTGTTTCAGGCAAGAAAAGAAAGAGGACCTTGGAGGGAAGGAGAAAGAGAGGGAAAAGAGATAACCTGGGAGAGGTAGGTGGAGTCTCGCAAGTCACTACAGTTTCTATTTTATTTTAATTGTTGAGAAAAAGCCATTGGAAAGTCTAAAGAAGGGATTAGCATAATCTGATTTTTATTTTAAGAAAATTGCATTAATTGCTGTGTGGAGAACAGACTGTCAGAGGGCAAGAATTCAAGATTGGACAACAGGTAAGATATTTTGCAATAGTCTCGATGAGTAGTGACACAGGCTTGTGCCAACTGTGGTGAAGACAACTGTGATCACATGTAGTTTGAAAACATCAAGAGTTTTGTTTTGGACATACAGGTGGAGCAATCAGGAGAACAGAGGGGTAGGAACATCTGAGCTCAGCAGGTTGGTCACTGCTGAACACATCCAATGGGAATCAATTCTGATTGACTTTCTTTAAAACCATAGGTGGAATAAATCTCAGAAATGAGTCATGTAGGATACTCTCACAGTAAGAGGTGAGCAGAGAAGGATTAGCCAGTGAGCTGGGAGGAAAACCAGGAAGGGGGACAGGAAAGAGTCCTGGAAGCCAATGTCAGTACAACAGTCACTTCAGATGACTCCAAAGTACACATTTGTTAGACATCAGCTATTCAGTAGCTCCTGTAGCTGGGTTCTGCTCAGGAAGGAGATTAAAAGTCAACTCACTCTCAGCTGAGTGGGAGAATAGTCCTCCTTTGACCTAACCCCTTCCTGCAAATGCTCCATCCCTTTTCCCTATGGTTGAAAATATCAAGAAAGGGACTCTTGTAATGCAGAAAATTTGAAGATCCTGTTTGCAGGCAAGAAAAGATAAGGAACTTAAAAAAAAAAATCTACCTGGGTCCAAAAGCTTTTAAATACCCTGCTGCCTATACACCCTGGCCTTTTACCATCGATTCTCTTGGGGGAGTTAAAACACTGCTCTAACACCTAAATAAATATATGTAGTTTTCATATGCAAGATATAAACTGGTTGGGCATGGCGGCCACACCTGTGATCCCAGCACTTTGGGAGGCTGAGGTGGTCAGATTGCTTGAGCCCAGGAGTTCAAGACCAGCCTGTCCAACATGAAGAGACCCCGTCTCTACAAAAAATACAAAAATTAGTTGAGTGTGGTTGTGGTGTACACCTGTAGTCTCAGCTACTTGGGAGGCTGAGCGGGGAGGAGCACTTGAGCCTAGGTAGGTGGAGGTTGCAGTGAGCCGAGATCATACCACTGCATTCCAGCCTGGGCGGCAGAGCAAGACTCAAAAACAAAAAAAAAAAGAAAAAGGAAAAAAAAAGAGAGATAAACTTCATGTCAACACAGGCTCTGCTTTATTCATTACCACTTTTGAAACTTGGCAAAAATGATAAAATTAAAATTGCTCATGGACATGAGAGGTAGACCTTCTTTAGTTTCCAAGTTTAGAGAGCAAGATGAAAAAGAAAATCATAAAGCATGTTTTAAAGCAATACACTTTATTAATGTATGTGATTTTAAGACTTCTATGACATTTCTCACTTTGAGAGGGTCCCAGGGCAGTTTGGGAATGTGGGCTGCCCAGTGGGTTCTAAGAGCTGCTTTCCAGGGAACAATAGGAGCAGATGTTTTCTGGATTTTTCTCCATCTATGAAACAGGTATCCTGGGACAGGTTTTAATGTGGGGAGGTCCTTTTAGAATGTGTGATGATAGCCATTGTATTAGACCCAAGAGGCCCTGGGTATAAAAACAAATGGAAAGATTTGAGAAATTCAGCATCCCAGATTGCAAACACCAATTAATGCATTTTAAGATTTAAAAGCTAAGTTGTGGATGTTTCTGAAAATCCTTATATTTACTCTGGGTAAATCCAAATTTTGCTCAATAGTAGTGGCACTGGGTCTAAATCAATCTTTACCTCACCAGAAGACGGCCTACACTGACTTAGAAAAGCGCAGCAGTAGAGGTAAGGTATGGGGCAGGTGGTTTCTGGGGTCTGGGGGAGCTTAAGGTAATCTAAGAGGCCAAATGCTATAATGGTTACTTCAAATTTAGGGAGAAAGAACAGGAAAATATCCTAAAAATTTCTAAGTACTTTGTTAACACAACCTCATGCAGTGTTGGAGCATGAAAATTTTAAAGTCCAAATTTCCTCATTCTGCAGGTGAAAAAACTGAAGTAGGGAGAAGTTAAGCTGCTTACTTGCTCAACCACTCCAGACCCTCTTCTGAGTATTTCAGAGCTCTTTCTATGACAGCACTGGGAGGCTTGGTATCTCTGGATTGTAGGGGAGGCCTTATTCAGTAATTTCCCTGAATTCATTGTTGGCTTTGGACTGGGGAGTGGAAGCTGTGAACCTGAACAACATGTCAGCCTTGGGTCTGGGGTCCAGGGCATTTCCCATTAACCGGGTCAAGACAGCCAGTCTCTGTCAGTCAGAGTTTATCAGAGCCTATTTTATAGTACATTATTAAATGCCATGATGTTTTGTAACCAAATAAATGCATTATGAACAGAGCATTTTTTTTCCTGCAGTTCTCTACAACATCCTGGATTTGTTCTTAGCAGCAGATAAAAAGCAATAGGGACTCTAGCTACAATAATCCCAATTTATATGTGTTACAAAGCAATCTGTTATCTCCTTTCATCTTCTTAAAACTTTTCCCAAGAAGAAAGCTGAGGTTAGAAAGGTGTAATGACTTAGTCAAGAACACAGAGTTATTAACTAGATCCCAGGTCTTTTAACACCTAGTCCAGTGTTTTTGGGTGTGTGTGTGTGTGTGTGTGTGTGTGTTTGTGTGTGTTTTCCATAGTACAACTGATCTCCCTGTCTGGTGTCCTGAATGTGTGTTGTTTTATTTTAGAAAGTGATTTTTTTATTTAATTGGTTGGGATGATTGCAACTTGTTTTTTAATTCATTGTAGTGAAATATACATAATAACAAAATTTACCATTTTAACCTTTTTAAGGTGTAAAGCTCACAGGCATTAAGTACATGGTTGAAACTTTGAAGGTAAAAAAGATTACAAAAGTGTAATAATAATTATTATAATTAAAATAAAAGCTAATTAGAAAGTCCTTGCTAAATGCCAAGCAATGTGCTAAGAGCTAATCTGTAATGTCTCATGAAATTCTAAAAGTAAATCTGGCTATTTTTATCTTTCTTTTACAGATGAGGAAACAAAAATTTGGAGAGGTTAAGTAACTTGCCCAAGGTCACACAGCTGGCACGTGGTAGAGTCCAGTCACACACTCAGGCAGTTGATCGATATGTTCACACTATAATCCACCACACCTTGTTGCTTTTTCTTTGAGGCCACTAAACAAAACAAATAAGAACTGAAAGGCTCAATTCGTCTTTCTTGGCTTCTCTGTCTGGTTGTAACCTTCACATGCTGACCAGCGACCAAGCAACCCAAGTCCCACCAGAATTTTAGAAGAGGTACCCGAGACAGGGAGAAAGGCCAAAGTCTCTTGCTTCTCCCCAATCTGAAAAATTAGGATTGCTCTGTTCTAGTTGAACTAGCAACATCTAAGAGACCCAAGGTACCCCAAATTATGCTTATGGTAAAGCAAGTGATAAAAGAACCTCCGTTTTCTGGAAAGGGATCATAGAAAGCAGGAAACATATTTTGAAAAAGGAAGCATCTGAATTCATTTGACAATAAATGTCGCTGAAAAACTCAACCAATTTAGTATTCACTTTTTTTTTTTTTTTTTTTTTTTTTGAGACAGGGTCTCACTCTGTCACCCAGGATGGAGTGCAGTGGTGAGATCATGGCTCACTGCAGCCTCAACCTCCCACGCTGAAGCAATCCTCCCTACCTCAGCCTCCCATGTAGGTGGATCACAGGCCTGCCCTGCTCATTTTTAAAAATTTTTGTAGAGACAGGGTCTTGCTATGTTTCCCAGGCTAGTCTCGAACTCGTTGCCTCAAGCGACCCTCCCACCTCAGCCTCCCAAAGCACAGGCATGAGTCACCACTCTCCGCCACAGTTCTGTTTTCTGCAACAGTCCATTTTCAAAAAGTGTGTGGCCAAGTGCAGTCACCTGAGGCCAGGAGTTCTAGACCAGCCTAGTCAACACAGTGAGACCCTGTCTCTATTTAAAAAGAAAGGGATTTGGATTTTTACAAATTGTTTTAAAGAAATGTAATGGTAACTTCCTCAACAAAGCAGGCCACTAGAGTTGTGGAAAGAATACACACCGTACCAACATGCACACACCTGTACATTTTTACATTAGTGAACTTCTGTTGTTTTGACTTGTATTGATTTATAGTTTCAGGCTTTTTAGATGGCACATGGGAGATATGTAGAATTAAAGACAAACTTAAGACAATTACCTCATATAAGCTACATATCCCCTTATGCCGTACTCTGTATCAGAGTAGTCATAAATGAAATATGTTTCTATTATTTTGGGGTACAGTGTCAGCTTCTCTTAGTCTGCATTAATGACTATAGAAAACATTCCTAATGATGGAAACACAGTAGCCCAAATTCAGGTCAATGGTCTTAATGGAGAGATACATTTAAAATCACCCACTAAAAGGCAGTGAGCTCACATGTAGCAACCCTGCCTTATTCACGGCTTGGCTTTCTGCCGTTTCAGTTACCTGCAGTCAACTGCAGTCAGAAAACAGGTGAGTATGGTACAATGAGATATTTTGAGAGAGAAAGAGAAACCACCTTCACATAACTTTTATCACAGTATATTGCTATAGTTGTTCTACTTTATTATTAGGTATTGCTGTTAGTCTCTTACTGTGCCTAATGTACAAATTAAACTTTATCACAGGTATGCATGGATAGGAAAAAGCAGTATACAGAGGGTTCGGTATGATCCACAGATTCAGGCATCCACTGGGGGTCTTGGAAAGTGTCCCCTGTAGACAGAGAGAATTACTGCAAACACTTTTCAGACCATGTACCAACTGGTCTTAAAAACGTTTTATTTTCTTTTGCATGTGGCAGAGAACATGAGAACACCGTCAAAGGGGATAATGACGGCAGGAGAACTGGTACAGAAAGCAAGAAGAGAAGCCCAAGGAAGCGGGGGCTCCCCTTGTTGTGCCTGGTATGTCTGTCCCTTGAGCAGCCCTTGGCTTCGAGCTGAGAGTTACATCCTTATGGCAGGGCACAGGAAGACGCAGACCCTAGGAGCAGGTGAAATGACAGCAACAAAGATTCTTGACACAGGAAATAGATTTCCAGAGCTTACAGTAAAACAGTAAATGCTTTACGTCTATGAGCTTGGCTTGTAGCCACGGTTGTAAAACTCAGCCAAGCCGTCCCTGATGCCCTTGATGTGATGGGCCTGTGTTGGAGATAGAGTCCCATAGTGGTGTTTTGTTGTTGTTTCTTTTTATTTTGAAATAACTTCCGATTTTCAGAAGTGTGGTAAGGCTAGAGCAGAGCCTTCCTGTATGCCCTCCGCCAGCTTCCCCTCATGGTAACATCTTACACAACCCCGGTACATTTACCAGAACTGAGAAACCGACGCTGGTATAGTACTACTAACTTAGCTACAGGCTTTATTTGGATTAGTTTATTCCACTAATTTCATTTCCAGGAACCAATCCAGGCCACAAACATAATGGGGTTTTAATCATTTTATTCCCTTACTCAAAAAACAAGCTCTCAATTGCTAACAAATCAAAGTAAACGCTGCCTAGTTATTTTGTCACATCCTATATTTTAGCGTCATCTGCCACTATTCACCAAGATATACCCTGTAAGTTTTGGCTAGAGCCAAACTGGACATGATTGCTTTTTCTCAATATATCTTGATCTTCCCTACATCTACAACTTTGCTTATGCTGATCCTTCAACCTGAAACATCCTCCACAGCTCATAGTTGTGCAGTTTCTATGAGACTCATATCAAATGTTTTCATTGCAAGAAAGGGTTCCTGGTACCTCAAGCCAGATGTGTTCTCTCTTGCCTAAGAATTCCTGGTGCACAGTATCGGTGCCTTTCTCATGCTGCATACTGGGAAGGATACCACTACACGGGGCCTCAGAGCAGGGCAGAGTGAAAGGACAAGGTCTAGAACTGAGGGTCAGCAAGAGAGCCCCAGCTTCTGAAAGAGGAGGGTAGCAGTGGGCCATGGACAGAGCACAGCAGTGAAGTTGATATGAAACTTCACACTCTCACCCACCGGTAAAACTGAATGCCATAGCACGCTTGAGGCCTAACAATATGATTTGATTCTAATGCAGACTGAAATTATAGAAATAATATAAAAGAACCAGATAGTTCCTACCTAAAATACTCCCCATTGCTTTCACTGTAATAAAACCTATTTTCATCCAAATCTGTTTAGAAGAAAACCTAACCCTTTGTAAACTCATTTTGCTTTGATTTTTGTACATACTTCCTTCTCCCTTCCTTACCATATTAAAGATTAAATCAGTATTTTTTGTTGTAACATAAACTTTAAAGGAAAACATATATTTCATTGGCTATAGCGATTCTTTTGTAGTTGTATAAAACTACACTCACATTTGCATAATTACAATAGAATTCTGTACAGTTACATATAATAAAAGTAATTACTAAAGTAATGAGAAATAAACTTTGACATATCCAGAGATGTTTATAAAACCCAGACAATGGAAAAGAATATATGACCCTTCATATTGGAATGCAAAGCACTCATTTTTTCCTTCAATTAAAAGATGCTATGCTCTTTTTATTAGTTTTCTTATATATCTTTTAGCATTAAGTTAGCAAAGAATTTAATAAAAACTGAACAGCATAAAGTGAGGTCATGCATTAGACCTGGGAAGGGAAACTTCATGAAGTTTCTTTCCGTGTCCTCATAAGAATGAGTCCTGAAACAAGTAGAGTTTAATAGAGTTTAATAGAGACTTAAATGTGGTACAACCTAACTATAGTTTATGAAAATGTGTGATTTTTATATACAACTCTGTAGTATTCAAGGCTGGGGAAATTATGCAAGAAGTATGATTAACTTCATGTGACTGAAAGGCAGATGTGCATTTTTTAAACCTTTACATTGTCTCACATAATGTAAATATTCTTCTTTTTAAAGGCAAAGCAAAAGTTTGAAAACTTTGTTAATAAGAACCAAATATTAACCACTTGCAATTTTTTAAAACACATTTATCAAAGAAAAGTATAAATGTGAACTAATTTCAAGTCCATTGAACAGGTATTTGTTTTCGTTTCCTGGGCTTTGTCATTTTATGTAGTCAGGTTGGATGTGACTTCAAAAATGGTTGTACAGAAAAATGTTTATTTTATTTGCAAACTTAGAAACAGTTTGTGAGTTTACAAATGAACAGAATGAATTCTTATATAACACCAAGAAGTTTTTTTTTTAACGGTTTCATCTTTTTTTTTCTTTTCTCTCTTTTATTTTTTTAAAACATCATCTACTTAGAGAATGATTCCTATCCCAAAGAAAATATTTGGGCAGATGTATTCATATCCTTGGTTTAAAAAGGATATAAGCAGGCTAAGCATATTTCATGGAAGAAAGGAAATATGCCCACAGTTTCTTTTATATATTAACAAGTGCTTTTTATTCTAAAACCTCAAAATATTCTATATCTTTAAAAATTTGAACACCCTCAAGACAGCAATTTCTAAGGGATCACATAGCATTTTAATTGCCCCAAACAAAACTTGCTGGCAGTTTCAAGCAACTAGATAGGAAGGGTAAGCTCTTATAAGAACACACTCATGCCAGTAAATAGTATCCTTGATAATTCTGATTGGCATTCCAGCTCCCACAGTGGGATTCAACAACCCCACCAGGGACAGCATGCATCTGAGAATTGTTTGAGGGTGCATATCTTTTGGATTTGTTTAGAGTGGCTTGTTCAGGGGTAAGACAGAATTTTCTACGTGATTCCAAGAGCATCAGTCCTGGTTTCACTCTTCATAAAAAAGCAGATCCCCAAATCTTGTCACTGGTGATCTACTTGATCCAAGCAAAGTTTGTGACAAGCAAGCTCCACTATAATCAAATAATTAGGGGAATCATTTTGAGTTTTTTTTTTTCCCCCTAAGAAAGGGTCTCTGTCTTTTGTTCAGGCCAGAGAACAGTGGCATAATGATAGCTCACTGTAGCCTTGAACTCAAGTGAGCTCATGATCCTCCCACCCAGCCTCCAAGTAGCTGGGACACACTCCTGGCTATTTTTTTATTTTTTATAGAGATGGGGTCTCATTATGTTTCCCAGGTTGGTCTTGAACTCCTGGGCTCAAGTGATCCTGATCCCCCTGCCTGGGCCTCCTGAGTAGTTAGAATTACAGGCGTGAACCACCATGCCCAAGTTTGACGACATTTGTTGAAGTGGGATTTAGCTTGCAATGTATCCATTTTCTCTGGCTCTGTTGTACCCTTCCTTTTCCTCTTCCCTTTCTTTGGGCTATCTGGACCACGGCATTTATTTTAAACAAAAAAAAATCTTTTAAAAGTAAACAGGGTTTGGACTCGTTCTCACAAAAGCCGCACCTGCATGTGTAAAGGATCCGTTAACATCAGGAAAGGAAAGTGATTTGAGACTGACTTAAGTCAGGGAACTACCCACTGAATCATCGCTGACACCTCCAGGGTTTCTTTGGAGGTCTCTCATAAGAGCAGGGATCTAGCCCAACCCTGTTCAGCTTATGAGAGCTTAGCTGAAGGTGGTATGGCTGCCGGCCACATTACTCATTGGGGATATTGAGTCATATACATTTATAAGGGGTGGGCACAGAACATTAAATATCCCTAAGGTGTTTTGTAGCTTGAATGGGGTTGCTGAGCGCACAGAGGGACAGAGCTCAATTTCTGATTTTGTGTATGACATGCAAGTTTCATCTTCACAACATGCATTTCTCATTTATTATCCAAACTTTTGGCAATCATTCCTTATAACTCAACATTCACAGATTTCCAAATAAAAATGTTTACTGTTTTTTTGAGAGACAAAATGAAAAAAGACAGCAAAAAATCGATTCTTCTTACTGTTTTTTCTTTAGAAAGTTTAGGCCATTTGATCCACCACGGGTGGAATGACTTCTACATGGGATATTTTTAAGGATGTCAGCAACACTCTTTGTTCTTCCTTGTGCTTTAGACTTGCCTCTTAATTCTACTTGCATAAGTTAACCTCAGAATATAGATCACGCCTACAGTATGGTGCCCAGACTGGTCTCAAACTTCTGGGCTCAAGCAGTCCTCCCACCACAGCCTCCCAAGCAGCTGAAGGCTGAATGTGATCTTTGAATAATGGCTTTGCAAGAAGACAGATAAATCTATTCTCTCAACCACTATTTTCTGAGAATTATCAGTTCAAGCCATATTCCCCCTATATCTGGCCAAATTCTTCTTTTTTACCAAAGAAAAAAAATGGACAATCTTGCTTGTCTGTTTTTTCCCCCTACTTTCTTTATAAAGTTCCTAAATACATTCTTTTAAGTTTCATTTAAACTAGGGCATTTGGTAAGTTGATAGTTATAGCATGCTCACAGCTGTGGGAAAACTGACATAAAAAATAACCAGCTCAGAAAAATGGCCCATGTACAACATCTTTGAGTTTTTATGTTTTATTAGCAATTTGGACTCATTACTGTTTGGGGGAGGAGGGAAGGGAGGTAGATGTTTCTGCAAGTTGTTTCTTTAATGTATTAAGCAGAGTTTTCTAATCAGGTTTAATGCAACTCTGCCTGGCCCTTTTAGCTGGGCTGTAGGAGACGCAGGCAACATTGACCACTGGTTTCCGCTCTCCCCTACCCCACCCTCCCCATATACCTCCTTGGCCCTCCCTGATGGTCCTTCATGGAAATTCATTACCCAGCAGCAGAGGTCAAGCTACGTATTTTGTGATGCTTCCATAGAAAAATGAGATAACCTCCTTATCGCAACCCAATATGCTCTCTGATCTTTCCCAGCTTTTGTCTTTTTCTTAGCCTTTTGGGCAAAGGCATGATAACCACTTGGCTCACAACTGCCACACTGTCACTGTGGTTTTGAATTATGATGACCAGAAAGAGGCGGGTAATATTTAATAGCCTGAGATCACAGACTTTCCTGACACAACACTTAGCCAGGTCTGTCTTCCTTTCAGAACCCTCATTATTTGTACCTGTTCTGTGACTTCTGGGAGAATACACTACCTCTAAAACTCTCTTTTTCTTCCCTTTTTGCTCTTCTGGGATATTAATTTCCCCTCCTCCACATGAAAGGGCTGTCCATTTTGTTACCAAAATGCATTAATGCAGACTAGAAGAGTTCCGTTCCTAATCTTTTATGAATCTTGGTGAATCTTAGGAATATAAAAATAAACTGCATGCTGAAATAGTCTTCTGTGGCATACTTCAGGAAAATCACCAGTGACCACATTTGAGAAAATGTTAAGTACACAGTTATCATGTCTTCCAACTCAATGGTTACCCTTTCCCTGGAAACACAGGAACTATGATGGAAAAACAGTAGGCACAAGAGAATTCAGAAGAATAAAATGGGAAATCTCATTTTAGTCAAACTTTCACCCTTGGAGAGAGAAAGGAAGGAAAGAAGGAAAGAAGGGAGGAAGGAAAGGAGAGAAAGAAGGAAAAAAAGCGGTAATATTTTTCATCTTTTCTTAGACAAACTTTATTCTTAAAGTCCTACAAGGCATTGAAACTGGAAACGATTTAGAATCTAAAATACCAAGTTTTACTTGAAGGGCTGAATTGGCTCTTCAAGCTAATCAAACCAAGGATTTGATGTGACACATAGCTAGAAGACAAGAATGCTAATTCCATCTCCATGGACAAGATCACTGTTCAGCTTGTTTTTCATGACGAAGTTGAAAGCTCTCAGAAAGAGAGATGTTAGAAGCCAAGTGAGCAGAAAAGTCCTGGATCATGGGTTTCTAGGAAAGCACAGCTCTTAATTGAAGTCCTGGGACCAGCAGCATTAGCATCACCTAAGGACTTGTTAGAAATGCAAATTCTTAGACCCCACTTGAGATCTCTGGGAGGGTGGGACCCTGGAATCTGTATGGTTTTCCGGTTATTCTTCTTCATGCTAAGTTTGAGAAGCTCTTGTAACACTCTCCCCCAGAAGAATTTAGCCTGCACTTTGGGAAGGGATAGTAATTACTAAGCCCCCATTCAATGAAACAGCAGTACCTGAAGTACTAAAGCACATGAAAGAATTCAAGGTGCAGAAGAACATATTTATTATGAGCAAATGAGAGGAAGGGAAAGACTAAATTAACACAAACACATGAATGTAAACAGAGATTATTAGAATCTCTATCTATTACAGATTACAAACATCAAATTTCTAGAAGAAAAATAAATACTAGAATTATGTGTGTAAAGAAATGAGATCACCATATAAAAGCAGGCTTTCAGTTTCTGATATTTCTGTGTAGAAACCAGAGATGGTTCCAACTGGCAAATATGAAAATGGAATCTTAGGCCAGAGACTTGTGGTCCCCTCTTGCCTTAGAGGATCCTTCAGCCTTCACTCAGAAGGGGAGAGCTGGCCGAGTACAGTGGCTCACACCTATAATCCCAACACTTTGGGAGGCCGAGTCAGGGTGGATCTCTTGAGTGCAAGAGTTTGAGACCAGCCTGGGCAAAATGGTGAAACTCTATCTCTACAAAACCTACAAAAATTAGCCTGACTTGGTGGTGCACACCTGTAGTCCCAGCTACTTGGGAGGCTGAGATGGGAGAATCGCTTGAGCTTGGGAGGCAGTGGTTACAGTGAGCTGAGATCACTCCACTGCACTCCAGCCTGGGTGACAGAATGAGACCCTGTCTCAAGAAAAATAAAATGAAAGGAGAGCTTTTCCTCTAGGCAGTAGCATGTCCACTCTAACAATACACAAAAGAAGTAGATTTTAGTATGGGGGAACAGTTTGATCTTCCGTCTTCTTTTTTTTTTTTTTTTTTGTGAGATGGAGTCTTGCTCTGTCACCCAGGCTGGAGCGCAGTGGCGCGATCTTGGCTTGCTGCGACCCTCCACCTCCCGGGTTCAAGCAATTCTCCTGCCTCAGCTTCCAGAGTAGCTGGGATTACAGGCACCCATCATCACACCTGGCTAATTTTTGTATTTTTAGTAGAGATGGGGTTTCACCATCTTGGCCAGGCTGGTCTCAAACTCCTGACGTCATGATCCACCCACCTCAGCCTCCCGAAGTGCTGGGATTAAGGTGTGAGCCACTGCACCCAGCCTGATCTTTTATCTATACCGACATCCTCATGCATACCATCCTCTGCAGCAATCAATGAGTACTAAACAGTAAAGCTGATAATGAAGCAAAATGGGCAGACAATAGCTAACTCATTCACCAAAGGCTTTTTTTGCCCTTTCTTATTCTTCCTGAGGAGGGAAACAGACAGAACTTCCTCAGCACGTCACAGCATATTCACAGGTCATCTCATCAGGGCTATGTGTTGCAGGGAGCTGGAATTGGGGGTTGAGTAGCTCATCATCTGTAGGTAAGTGCTTAAATCAAACTTTTCAGAGAGAGATGACAAGTCAGCTTTATGGTTTGGCCCCCAAAGACTTACTGTGGGGAGCAAAAATCAACAACCCTGCACTGCATGGGTTTGAGCGGGCCAAGTTCAACCACCACCATTTCCTGCCGAGGCAAGCACGAGAGCACACTTAACCCACATTGCGTTTGGAACTCCTCTCAGTAGCTTGAAATACAGTGCTGAGCTGGGGCGAGGCCACCTGGTGAAGTTACTTACCCTTAGATCTTTTTAGGTACTTGAAGGTCTCTGCCTCGTAAAAGCCCAGGCCCCTTCAACATCTTGTCCAAACCATGTTAGGTTTTCTCTCACCTTTTAAATCAAGGCTGGTGGCTGACCCTGCGTGATAAGGAACCATTTCAACCCATTAGATCATCAAAGGAGTGACCTGGCTTTTCTTCTGCTCCTTTTTTGTCTCCTCTCATAGTGATTTTACAAAGTTCTCTGGAGGACCAGGTCTAGGCCGCTGGAAGAGCAGCCCTTTTTTCTACTGTTCACTTCGGGGCAAGCACCTTGTCCCCAGGGGTTGGCATGCACAGACCTAATGTGAAATGCACTCACAGGAAACGGATCCAAACAAAGAACTGTGTTCCCTATTACATGATGTTTCTGCCCAAGTACAGAATGTCAGTTTCCTTCACAGCTGGTGTGTTTGCAGATTGTTACAGGAAAAGCGGTTGTCATTTATAACGTTTACAATTTGCCTGCAACTTTCATGTTAAATCTTCATTATCTTCCTCCTTAAAAATAACATACGTTAGAGTTCAAACTTTCTATAAAGAGAGGGATTCCTAGTACATGGACAATAAATGAGTGTGCTGTAAACCTAGAGTCAGAATGAACCTGAAAAACCAATCAACTGTTGCTTGAGAGAAAAATAAAATTTGGAAAATATCAGAGCTTTCCTGAATTCTGTGACTCTGTTTCAATAAAGATAGGGAGTTATATTTATGAAGTTTAGTCTCTAAATGCAGCAAGTAATTTATGCTAGCAGACATGCACATAGCCCAGAGAAAAAAATAGATGATGTATTGAGAAAATTTTGATTTTGTGCAGAATGAGGGAGAAGCAGTTTCCCCTCCTTGACATGTACATAGCGCCTGGGCTCCATGGGAGCCAGAGGGGTGGGGAGGGTGGATGGGGAAATGAAAGAGAGAATATTTATGGGAAAATCTTTATTCTCATTCATTATGTGAATTCAAGAGACACTGAGCATCCAGAAAGAGTGACACATACAAATCATAAACAATTATGACATAATAAATGCTATAGCAGCAGAGTGGGCTGTACCAGGGGCTTAAGGAGGAAGGAAGCAATTGAAGAAGGCTTTACTGAGGACATTACATCTGAATTAGGATTTGGAGGCTAGGAAGAAAAATACCAGAAGCAAGAGACAACAAGATCCTTGAAAAAAGGGCTGTGTTTTCATTTCTACTTCTCCCCTCACCCGCATTCCCACCACTCCATTCCCTACCCTCCCCCAACATCTCCTGGGATAAAAGCTCAAAAAGTGCTCAGTGAATGAGTGTTGAAATTTATTTAGACAGAGAAAACAGAATTGATGACAAGAAACTGCCAAAGTGGTTGGAACGTTCGAGGCCTAGCAAACAATAGAGAGTGTCTAAGGGAGAGGTTTGTGAAGAGCGAGGAGGGGGAATGTAAGCTGGGGTCAGACTGAGAAAAACCCTGCAGGCAGTGCCAAGGAGGATGGCTTTTTCCTTTGGATTCCAGCACTTCCCAGAGTGAGCTGTGGGGGACACAAGCTCCACAGAATATTAACGTAAGAATAAGAATGGGAAGAAGAAGAAAGGGAGGAAAAGGCGAAGGGGTAGGAGCATAATTCCATATTTAAATAAGTTTAGGAAACATTAGGTTAAAGTTCTCTAGACTTTTTTTACTGTAGGATTTCTCAGTTACTAATAAGATAATGTTTTATTTCCATGTCTGTGTGGGCAGTACTGGATGGTGCAATTTATCACTGTCTGTAATTTTCTATTTGAGTGAGTATCTCCACCTCCCCATGTAGATTATCAGCTTCGAGAGGGCAAGGACAAACTCTGCTTTTGCTTACTATTGTATCTCTTCAGAATAACAGAATGCCTAACTCATAGTACATGCTCAAAAAAAAAAAAAAAATTGTTGAATGCATAAATGATAGTTTGGCTGGGTATAGAATGCTAGGTTCAAAATAATTTCCCTCAGTTCTTTTGAGGACAGTGGTTCTTCGCTTTCTAAGAACACATGGTGCTGATAAGACATTTGAGGCCATTCTGAATTCTATTCTTTTAATTGTAACTTTTTTTCTTCATAAAAAACACTTATAGAATGTTGTCTTTGTTTTTATAGATAAGCTATAAGCTATTATAGCAATGCTATACCATGAGGGATTTCCAAATGAAATGAGAATGAGAACCATTTCAACCCATTAGATCATCACATTTTTGGCACCATTTACAGACAAGGGAAACTGCCAATCATCTCAACTCATTTCAATGCAGTTCTTTAATACATTTTTGCTCCAAGGCCACTGCTGCTCTTCAATATTGTTAAAGTTTGGAGTGTAGCTGAGGGACCTGAGGAAGCACCCACTTTCTCCTGGAGTTTAGGGCGGCAGTTTCCTTTAATTTTTCTCTACTGTTCTTATTATGTCTTCTAGAAAATTCTCAAAATGTCTGATCCAATAACGATACCACTGTCATTTCCCAGTGCTGTTACAGTTTAATATATATATTTCTTATTTTTATTTCTTATATCAAGAGGAGGTTATGAGAGGAGGTAGGTATATGGACTTGGTTTGCCATCTTGAATTTGTATTTAATTTTTGTATTTTAAACTCATCATTCATTAGAAATATCAAAATCATACTGAAATTTAATTCAAATTAGTCCATATTGCATCAGATTTTTTTATATGTTTAAATTAGGAGGCAGCTTAAAATCTAGAAATAGTTGTAAAATATGTTGTCACAAAGAGTTGTATATTTATATAACTTGGTTTCCAGCTCCTTCTGCCAAAGGATACCATGAGGATTAACAATAACGTTGGTCTAGGGCTTTGTGCTCTCTGCACCCAAAATATATCTGGCTACAGGACATTGTCACAGCATACTGAGAGAAGAATAAAAAGGATTCTTGAGTTTAGAGTGTTCCGCAGCTAACTTTAAACTTCCTCATAATTGGAAAAAATGCTTTGCTGCCTCTTTTAAAGCTCAGTTTGCCCTTCTCTTGCATAAAATATCCAAGCTCCTAAAAGGCATTTAACTCTGAACACCATTTCCATCTTCTGAAGTGCCACAGGAACCAATTCCAGTTGCTGAGAGGGACTTTCCAGATACGAAATAATCGCCTGCAAAGACTTTACTCAGGTATCCCTGATAAACAAGAAAAATCCCATCCACCTAGTATGTTTATTAAGTCGGCTGTTTAAAACATGGATTCTCCTCCACATTTGTGAAAGGAATGAGTTAGTTGGTCAGTGTTCTGAGGAAGAGGACCAAATAAAGTATTCATTCTCATTTCATTTTGGAAATCCCTCAACATGAAAACTTATTATAAATTATGACATATGTCTTATATATATAATATATATATATATAATATTTAGTGCAATGATTTAAAGATTAGAGACCGAGTCAATAGAGGGACCATTGAGAAAGCATTCATTTATTGGAAATAGTCTGTAGCCCACGTCTATGTTGTTTTTCCCCCTACAACAGGAGGCTGCTATTGTTACCCATCGTTTTCACCAGTTGTACAGCAGCTGTCAGCCCTTTCCTTATCCTCCTCCCAAAACTGGAGACTCAACATGGCCTTCCCATCACCCCTTGCTTTAATCAGCTCAGAGTCTGAGAAAGCCAGGCTGCATCCTCCTGGGAATGCCATGAGCTGCTGGTGGGCCACTTGGCCAGGCCTCAGTGAGCTGTCTATTTGATAGTGTCTCTCACGTTTCTGTGTGCATGAGTGCAGACGTGCTTTGTTCTGGGATGCCTGAGCTCCCCAGCGCAGCTGCAAGGACTGACTTCTCTTGCAATGAAGATAATTGCTGCATGTGCAGAACAGAAACTCTTGCCTCCCTCACCACTGTTAAGCATCTCCAGTCTGCATGAAACTCCAAATAAAAGTCGATCTAACAACAAAGCCTTTAAAGCAAAACGAACACTCAAATCAGTTCATGGGCAGAGGTAGGTAGGAACTATTGTTTTGGCCACAATTCTGTTTCTTTCTGAGTTCATACAACCACAGAGTAGGTCATAAAATGAACTTTACTCTTTGACTTTGGAAATTTTATCCTGATTCTTTGAAAAACAAGTCTGGGGCATGCATGAGAGAAATGACTCCAAAAGGCAGTTAAAAACTCTTTTTCTCATTTTTCTAGAGCCATAATTATCCCTGATGTGCAAGCCGTGCTCCACCCTTATGAGTGTATTTATTTTTATTGCATGCTCTGCATTAAGGAGGACAAAAGTGTGGAATAAACGATGCTCATGGTCACAAATATATTGTTTACACCACAGTAGCCTAAGATAGACTATAATGTGGCTGCTCACTGAGCAGACAAGAAATGGAACCAGCAGTTCATCATTTTGTCCAATCAGTGTTCTCTGTGTGCAAACAAAGAGATTTATACACACATAAAGCCATAAAAACATCCTTCAGAATATTTCTATGAATTAGTTTATGACTGTACTCTAATGAGCCATGCCAACATGTATCTAAGCAGCTGGCTTAGGATAGCTGATTGGTTCCACTACTTTTACAAAGGAGACATAATGACTAGAATAGTGCTTTGGAGTAATTTTATTCTTTTTTTTTTTTTTTTTTTTTGAGACAGAGTCACGCTCTGTCACCCAGGCTGGAGTGCAGAGGCACGATCTCTGCTCACCACAACTTCCGCCTCCTGGGTTCAAGCGATTCTCCTGCCTCAGCCACCTGAGTAGCCAGGTCTACAGGCACCTGCAACCATGCCTGGCTAATTTTTGTATTTTTAGTAGAGACTGGGTTCTACTATATTGGCCAGGCTGGTCTCAAACTCCTGACCTTGTGATCTGACTGCCTCGGCCTCCCAAAGTGCTGAGATTACAGGCATAAGCCACAACACCCAGCTGCAGTTTTATTCTTGAAGTGTAGGCCAAGGCGATATGGCGGTGGGTGTGGTGGAGAATACAATTGCAACAGCAAGGGGAACTGAGGATCGACACCGCTCTATTATCACTAGCGAGAATTATCAAAGCAGGCTCTAGCTTGGTCCCTGAATTCCTTCTGACTTGATAGGGCATATACTTGGAAACCAGTCATTCAGAGACACCAGCTTGAAATTTTTAACTATCACCTACTTCTCCAACACATGCCATGAAAAAATTATTTTACAACTATATCCACCATGTACTTATGGCCCTTCGTAAGTATGGCAGGTGTGGGTAATGGGGTTAGGGTCTTGCAGATGGGACAGGTGTATTTCCAGGAGGGATTATGTGTGCTTGGGATCCTGGCTGCATGAAAAAATATTACATGCACCCAATCACTTGAAATTCTCTCAAAAAGTCCCTTTTCTTCCTTACTTTTTTTCCATACACAATAATCGTCTCTTGTGTTGTCCTGTGAGTTGGCTGTCCTGACATATTTCCAAAACAAGAGGACACTGAGAGAAGGGTTAAAACCTTCTTAGTGGGTCACAACTGATCCTCAAAAGAGAAAAAAAAAAATCTTCTTAGATGTAAATGTACAAGGTCAAAAAACTGGTTTGTAATAACCAAAGAGAAATGCATTACAAATAAAGTGCCCTGGACTAAACATCTCTCTCAACTCTCAAGATGCATGAAAATGCTGGCTGAGCAGAGATGGACTTTCTTAAACAGGTCTCCCCTGTTCACACACTCCTCAGCCCCTTTTCCCGAGAGAGGAGGTCAGGAGCTTGGACTGACAACTGTTGAAAGTGCAAATCCAAGGCTGTGGCCAGTTAGCCTTGTTGGAACATTGCTATTCTCCATTTTATACTTTGGATTCAGGCTTTGGATCATTTATACACGATGCTGCTATGAAAATAAACTGATTTTAACTTAGAAATATTGCAAAGCAGGAAATGATTAGGTATAAATAAATGAGAGTGATTTCTTTTTGGTTGTTCATAAGAATGTTGTACTCCGTGATATTACTCAAGAGGCTGAATACCATATTATCACGTTGACTCTGAAAATGAGGAATGCTATGTCCACGATGGTATGTTTAATCTTCTTAGGTTTCGTAATTATCTAAAAAAACTCTCTCTTGTCTTCATCTTCATATTTTCTCTGTTGTTTTTATTTTCAGTCGAAATAACTTGGAAAAGATAAATTTGTGTTCAAATAGGTTCTAGCTTTTGTTAATTGTGCCTTTTTGGTTAAGCTTATGAGTAAATGTTATGATGTTATGTGACCAGTCCACATAGGGGTAAAGCTGGGCTGAATTGTAGACAAGTACCTAAACATATCTCCATTTATTTTCTCTCTTAATCAATAAAAATTATATTCAATATGCTCAATGTTCTACATTTTAAAAATGTTTTAGAATGTGTTAATGAACTGTTGACTTTTTTTTTCTTCTGCCTTTTCTTTGTCCAGCTCTAACTGTTGGCCTTGATGGGGGTTAATGAAATCCTATTATTCCTATTATAGTCTCTGCACAAAGCTCAGTTGACTGAGGACATTTAGAGTTCCCCAATCTGCATCAATGTGTAAAACAAACAAAGATATAAACAAAAATTCCAAAATGTGTTCATTTGCAAAGATGGTACCATTATGAAAACTAAATGTACTCATAACATGACTAACAGAAACCTTTATTTTTTTGATAAAAAAAGCACATTCTATAAACATTTATCATCTTAACCATTTTTACATGCACAGTTCAGTTTAACAGAAACCATTTTAATCTTAAATTAATTAAATAATTTGTGTTTTTGAAACAAGGTGTCTGTCACTCAGGCTGGAGTGCAGTGGCATGAACATGGCTCACTGCAGCCTTGACCTCCTGGGCTCAAGCAATTCTCTCTCCTCAGCTTCCTGAGTAGCTAGGACCACAAGTATGCGCCACAATGCCTGGCTAATTTTTAAATTTATTTTGTAGATATAAGCAGGATTGCCATGCAGTCCACGCTGCCTAGATTCAAGCAATCCTCCTACCTAGGCCTCCCAAAGTGCTAGGATTATGGGCATGAGCCACCATGCCCAGCCTTATTTTGTTCAAATGCTTTCCAGTGTATGTTTTCAGACAGGCAAAAATGTTTAAAGAGTAATACAATAAACACCTACATGCCACCACTCGAGCTAAGAAATCAACATCAGAAACATGATGGTGCCTCACACAGTGGCTCATGCCTATAACCTCAGCACTTTGCGGGGCTGACACCGGCAGATTTCTTGAGCTCAGGAGTTCGAGACCAGCCTGGGCAACATGGTGAAACCTCGTCTCTACAAATAATACAAAAATTAGCCAAGCATAGTGGCACACACCCAGCTATTCTGGTGGCTGCTGTGGGAGGATCACCTGAGCTCAGGAGGTTGAGCTGCAGCGAGCTGATATTGTGCCACTGTACTCCAGCCTGGGTGATGGAGTCAGACCCTGTCTCAAAAAAAAAAAGAAGAATTTTCACCTGTAAACCCCCACTAGGTCTGAGTTATTCCCTCTTCCCTGCTCCAAAGGTCACTGGGGTCTTGAATTTATTAATTATCATTCCAATGCCTGGCTTTAGACTTTTACTATGTGTGTGTACATTTGAACCTCTCATTTTTCATCAGGATGCCTCATTGCTATCCATTGTGATGCTTGTTTACATGGAAGATATTAAAATGCAGTAATCCTTTAGTTTGAACGAATATTGCCTATATACCACCCATACCTCTAAACCATTTACAATCTCATCACTAGCGACCCTGTTCTGCAAACTTACAAAATGCAGTACAGCAAAGGTAAATGGATTATCCTGGATCACAGGACATCTCAATCGCAGAATGCAGAAGAAAATAGTATAGAGGGCTCCTACCCTTGCCTACCACTAGCTTATGATGTTGGTATGCTCTAGAGCTTCATAATATATTTATAAGTGCTCCACAATATGTAATAAATCATTATGTATTGATTTAAACAGTGCCATTTGCAAGCCTCAAAGTGCTGTACTATATTACACACATAAAGGAATCAAATCACTTTGCCAGCCACTGACAGGCAGAAGCAGCTCAGTTAGGAGCCCAGCTATTCGAGTGGTGTCAGCAGAACCCCTCAGTAAGCTGAGAACTAGAAGAGCGGGAGTGAGTTGTATCGACTCCTGAAAGCAGCAAGCCTTGGGCTAATTGCTGAGGAAGTATGTGCTGTAGTATATCTTAGATTTTTAACGGTTTGGATAAAGAGGCAATATCTTATTTGTATAAATCAATGTTTACATTAGAGGTCTGGTGTATCTGGAACGTCACAGGTGTAATGTATATTGGCTACTGGAAATGAAAAACAGCTTTAAACAATGCAGTAAAGGAAAGTAAATAGGGGAAAATCCACATGTTCCTATATACAGCTTCAAGTGACAGGCAGCTGTCAGCTTCATTAAAATGTCTCTGAATCCAAAAGAAATTCAAACAGTCAGGGCTTGAAATTCTAAAATCTGCTCCGAAGGGAGTAGTGTGGTGGGATCAGTTGTACTTGCTTTGCCAGAGCCAATTGGTTAATAGTCAGGAATCTTGCCAGCAGGTTCGTAAACTGTGGGTATCTTCACATGGACCACAGTAAGAGACTTTATGCTGCAAAACCCAGCAAACACTACAAATCAGGGCTCTTCCCCCAGGGAGCTGGTTTACCAGCATACCACTGCTTCTATGCATCTTTGGGTGGTAGATTTTGGACTTTAATTTTTACTGAATTCTGAAAAGAGTCTTTGAATGCCTATGGATTCATTCTCAGATAGTTGAATGCAAAAATATCATTATACCTGACAGGTAAATAATGTGAGGTGATGTCTTGCATGCTTTCTTGGTTGAGTAGTAAACTCACATTTTCCCAAAGTGTAACACAGGAAATGGCTAGCATGGAAATAACTACTTCTAAAGGGATAAAATAAATGTATAATGAATGTTTTCACCCACACTCAGTCAGGCTCAATGAAACACTACTTGCCTTCATGCTGGAAATCTGAAAGGGCATGCCATGTCAACACACTGACAAGTTACAGAATGACTTCTGTTCCTTAGAAAATCACCTGCATTTCAAAATCCCATCACCCTAAAGTGCCTCAAGGAGAAAAACAGCACAATCTTATATATGTTTAGTGAATACACCTAGTTCTATTTTTCAAATGATAGCTATAATTTATTTATGGATGGCTCTTCCAGAATAAGAGTTGGTGTCTTCACATCTTTTGATTAAAAGGAATAGTTTATATTTGATGCTACACTTTACATGGAAATTTTCCAAGGCAATCTCTTAAACTCTCTGCCAAATCACACACAACTTGTTACTCATTTTACTAATTTTATTCTCTTCCTCATTTTAATTTCACTCATATCTGTGGCTACAGAGCTCAACGCCATACCAAGTCTAAAGATTTTTCCTAGACAGAAAAAAGAAGAATGAACTTGGAATATCCATTACAAAGTTTTTTACCTTTGGGCATGTGTGCAAAGGCAACTGGTTACTAATCATCGTTTATTGAATCAGAGTTTCCCTGTACTTAAAAGACAGCCTACAATAAAATTACACATTTGGGTAGCATCATAGGAATCCACTGTGATCCACCCATTAGCAACAGGCACAAAAGCCTAAAAGAATTTATTCCGAGGTGAATATGTGTAATAGGATAGTTACATAATAACAGTTTATTGTGCATCTAATCTGTGCACAAGGCATTTAGGTGCAATCTCTCTAACCCTCACGACATTACTGCAAGATATTATTATTTAATCCCATTTTATAGATGGAGAAACTAAGGCTCAAAGAAAGTAGAGGGACCACACAGAAAATAGAGGAGACAGAATTCAGACCCACTCTGGCTAGCCTCCTTCCGCTCTACCACCTGTTTCCAATACACTGCTATCTTAAGTAGACCACACAATCATATTCTTTCATCTATGCTGGCTTTCCATAAATACTCATGTTTCTGACACTTTACAAATTAGAACCATTAAAAGTTTAGGTTACTAGAATTAATATCTTTAAAACCATAGTGTGAAACCATAACTTCCATTATAACCTTAAAGCAATTTGAAAATAGGAGCTTTCACAGTGGGAGTGAAATTATGACATTATAAATTATGAAATGCTACCCTGTTATTCTAATTTTAATAACTAACATTGAGAGGAGAAAAAGTCATGAATATAAATTATTAGATATGAGAAATTCATATAACAATTGAAATATGGCTATCAGTTTATCTTAAAATAAAAGTTTTTAATCCATTATTTTGGGAGTAAGATATTACTCTACAGCCAAAATTTATAATTTGGTTATTTTTACACATTTGTTTAGACTTCTAATAATAATAATGTCAATATCTTTCACTTTTAGCCACAAAAAGCCAGTAGGTCAAATATTATTTATCCTGTTTTACAAGTGAGGAAGCTGAAGCTCAGACAGGTAGAAAGTCACAGAGCCAGAACTGGAATTCAGCTCTCATGATTCCTATCTAGTGGTGCTTCCTCTACCTTGCTACCTAGAACCATGAGTTTACAAAAGCTTGAAATAGTGAAAGTGCAAGAGACAGGAGTAGCACTTCCAATAAAAGAATAAAATTAAAATTAAAATCAAAATGTAATATGCACAGTTAAGAATGCAAAATAGCACCTTGAAAAGATAGGTCCATTTGGATAGGAGGAAAGAAAGTTCAGCAAAAGCTTATGTCTGACACATATTGGTATCGAGTGCCTGTTGAAAGAAAAAGGACCAGGAAAAGTTGAAACAGAAATAGAAAGGTCCAGAAGTCTTTATTTTAATTTTTTTGTAGAGATGCGGTCTCGCTTTGTTGCCCAGGCTGGTCTCAAAGTCCTGGGCTCAAGCGATCCTCTCACTTTGCCCTCTCGAAGTGCTGAGATTACAGGCATGAGCCACCATGCCTGACTCCAGAAGTCTTTCTTAAACTTGTGTTTCAAGTTCATTTAAGGCTTATTCTATATGCTGCTATGACATTAACAAAGCACCTGGCTAGGCCACTTTTTGAATATATTTGGTGGGAAATGCTTTCTCTCCATTTGGCCCTTTCCCCAAGAATGCATTTACAGCCTTTTGTATTATTTTTAGCATAGTCTCCATCACATTCTGAAAGGACAGCAACAGTAGTATTCATCTACATTGGCCTGAAGTCATTACTATGATTTTCAATAAAAATTGCCTGGCATATGCCAAAGTACATTTGTTAAAAGATATATTTGTTTTACAGGTTAATTTGCCAGAAGGTGCAAACCTATTTTTCCTATTAATTGAAAAAAAAAATAGTAAAAACAAAATCCTGTCCTCTAGCAATAAGCTGTCTTTATATTCCCATTCTCCGTTTTACTACCACTGCCAAGGTTGGATTGTTGCCATTCCTGAAAATTACCTGTAAAAGGCGTTCTGTTACCACTAATCATAGTACTTGGCTTTTCTAGGGCACAGACCCTTGCCATCTTTATGTGAACCAAGTAAACACATCAGAAAACTTCTGTCCAATATGCCAACGTCCAATAATCAAAGATGACTAAAATCACCATTTGTTGTCTCTTTTTTAAAAAAAGATAATTAAATTTGAGATCTAAAGAGCCATCTGCTACCACTATAGATGAGCGCATACTTAGTTTGGAAAATAATTGCTAATATTCTTTTTCTTTGCTATTAAAAAATATGTAGTTCAGAAATTTCTGCTTTATTTTTTACATCGTTGAACACAATAACCTTAAGATGATTTGTTTCCTACTAATCTGAACATTAATTTCCTATGGGTAGGGGGAAAGCACAAGGCTAATTCTTAGTAGCCTGATGTTGTGATGTTTTAGCCTTCCACTTGAAGGATTTTAGACTATCTGGATCTACGTGATTGAAATGGCATGACTGTGTCCTGGCAGAAGCAATCAGTTCAGGCAGCTAAATGATGTGTAAATGGAAATGGCCACACAATTGATTTGACCAAGGCAATCAATACTGCTTTTGAAGATAGCAAAAAAACAAACAGGTCAGCTGGGCCACAGTCCCACTCCATGGCTACAAGTAGATACAATTTACCAGGAATGCTTAAGGCAGAAAATCTTGTTCCAGAGAATCTGAGTTTCGAAGTGTATGTGAAATGCCCACATCAGCACCTGGCACAAAGAAGGTGTTTAACAAATATTACTCTTTCCATTTCTCTATTCTGGACACAGAATTTTTCAAATGTTTCATTAGATTATGTGTTTTCGGTATTAGCTATAACAGTGATTAGCAGATACTGGGGACTATTGGTGTGTACACAATTCAACAGACGTAAATGGGAGTTGGAGAAAGTTATCTACTGGATTTGCACATTCCTTGTGACATGGCCACGAGTCTACATGTTTCAAAGGGTGGTTTTCAATTGCAAGAGCTTCTTCTGTAACACTTTCCTGTTCTTGATATTGTCCTAAGTGTTTTCTAGTAATCAACTGACTATTTAGCTCATTACTTCATGAAAGTATTATAATCCTGATGTTTCATATGAGTTAATAATGAAAAGGTAAGTCATTTGTTTCAAAACGTAATTTATTCATTCATGCATTTAATCATTCATCAAAAATCATTGTTCACCCTCTATTTCTAAAAACTACAGAGAATACAAAAGATAATAAGATATAGTCTATTCCTAAAATCAAGTAGCATTTATTTGGAGAATGATGAAAAAGGTCTCAAATGAAAGGCAATACTACCCTTTCTATGCTGAGTCAAATACATTCCAAGTGGGTTCAATACTCTCTGGTGGCTTGGAGGATGACCCGAACTCTACATCATCTGCAAGGTCAGAGGTTGGCAAATCTTTTTTGTGAAGTGCCAGATAGTAAATATTTTCATCTTTGCAGGCCATCTGTTCTCCATTGCAACTGCTCCACTCAGCTGCCATAGACAACACATCAATGAATGGATGGGGCTGTGTTCCAATAAAACTTTATTTGTGGACACTGACGTTTGAATTCATTTAAGTTTTACATGGTATGAAACACGGTTCTTTTTATTTTTCCAACCATTTAAAAATGTAGAAACTATTCTTAGCTTGTGGGACATACAAAACAGGTGGCAGGCTGAATTTGGCCCATGGGCCATGGTTTACCAATTCCTGTCCTAGGCTGAAGGCGTTTTGGTGGCTTCCTTTCCTTGGAAAATCTTGCTGGTGGCCAGGCATCACAGAGATTTCAACTGCCTGCTTCGTATATAGTTCACCTTTGACCACATATGTGAAGTTACCTTTATAATTTATTTATGTCTTCCAGGGAAACCACTGTGGGCTTTCTGCACACCTACAAAAACCAGTCCCTTCCTCTCTGGTGGGGTGTAACTGCCTAATGTTGCTTGTCATCCAGAAAAGCTCTATTTAGATTCCAAAAGCACAAAACCTTTATTGGTACATTAAAGCATTCAAGGCATAGCTTTAATTGGAAAGAGAGCAAAAGAAAAGAGACTTCAGAAAAGCACAGACTTCCTTTGGTTTGGTTTTGTTTTTAAATAAAGGAATCTTTAAGTATATTATGGAAATTCTCAGTAATATTTTAGTAATAAATTTAATAGCACCTTTTCAAAGTTATCACCTTTTTTTTTTTTCTTTAGACAGGGTCTCGCTCTGTTACCTAGGCTGGAGTGCAGTGGCATGATCATAGCTCACTGCAGCTTCAATCTCCTGGGTTCAAACAATCCTCCCACCTCAGTCTCTTGAGTAGCTGGGACTACAGGCATGCACCAGCAAGCCCAGCTAATTTTTTAATTTTTATTTTTAGTAGAGACGAGGTCTCACTATATCTCCCAGGCTGGTCTTGAACTCCTGAGCTCGAGCAATTTTCCTAAGCTTCCGAAAGTGCTGGGATTACAGGTGTGAGCCACAGCACCTGGCCAAAGTTATCATCTTCCTATTCTTCTTTATATCTCAAGAGGTTCAGCTTTGAGGGCAATACAGCTTGTTCATTGTCTCACACCAGTGTTTATGTTAGTAAATTGAGTTGGACACTCCTTTTTTTAAGGGCTAAATCCCATTGTCTTTATATCTCCTCTTCAAATAAAAGACTATCAAGAGAAATCACACACTTTGGTGCTAATCAGTGATCTTTTTTCAACATAAATTCTTTATGATCCAGTTATAATTTATCTTACCCCTGAGAATGACAGTCTCTATACCCTCCCAGACCCTCTCACCAGGTATAAACCTAATTATCTTGCATTCAATATATTTTGCATTAAAAAATAACTTCAAACTTGCTATGAGTTTCCCTTCCAACTTTATGCTATGATGCTTCCAACTCTATGCTATGAGTTGGAATATCCCTTCCAGCTCTATGCTATGATGCTATGATTTTTACAAGATTTCATCTAGATCTGCTATGTTCAATACAGTAGCTGCTAGCTATATGTGGTTATTTTCAAATTCAAATTGAGCTTAAACTATGTATTTTTTCATTTTCTCTTATTTTGATTTTTTTGTAGAGTTGGGGGGTCTCACTATGTTGCCCCGGCTGGTCTCGAACTCCCGGGCTCAAGAGATCCTCCTGTCTCAGGCTTCCAAAGTGCTGGGATTATAGGTGTTAGCCACTGTGCCTGGCCCAAATTGAGTAAAATTAAATAAAATTTTAAAATTCAGTTCCTCAGTCGCACCAGCCACATTTCCTTTATTGCTGAAAGTTCTACTGGACCATGCTGAACTAGATTAAATAAATAAAAAGACAACGCAGTTATGTCTGTCCATCTTGATTTATTTATATCAGCTAAGAATTATCCTGGCCAACTTGGCTCTTAATTTCTCCAGAAGTTACAGATTTTCGGAATTACAAGTACTAATAATGTCTTAGTATTAGAAAGCAATGCCTTCTAATCGTAGGCTGGATTTTTTGTTTGTTTACGGCAAGTCTTCTATCTCCCATGTTTAGGAGCAGAAATTAGCAACATATATTTAATCATACCACCTACATTAAACACGTGCCATTTTAGGGAGGTATCTGGCGTCCAACCTACTTTCCTCTTTTGAGGGGAATTTCTGTTGAATAAAGTCTTAGCAGAGCACACGATGCAGGCTTGGTCAACTGGATGCTCCACCCTAGTCTGTGATTCTAGGACAAGTGAGGGCAAGAAAGGGAAGACTGAGCCCTTTAGTGCCATGTTTGTGATGCTGCTCAGCAGTGATAGTGGCCAGTGGCCAGTGCTGGCAGCCTTGGTGTCTGGCCACTGGCCACCATCACTGCTGGCCATCTGGGGCTACTCTGATCTCTGCTTCTTTAGTGTGGTTGATTCCCTCCAACCTCTGGCTAATTCTGGGAGTCCAAATATCTTTGAATAAATTCCCCTTTTCTGCTTAAGATAACAGGAGTGAGCTTTTTCTTCTCATTGCCAAGATACATATCCACTGATGTATCACCGGTGTTGCCCCTATGTTATTTTCACATTCTATAAACATCTTTTACAGGTTAGTCTAGTTTTTGGCCAATGAAATAAGCCCAGATGCAAACAGTGTTGTTATTGTTGCTGTTGTTGTTGTACCGGTAGCTACTTAAAAAGAAAAAATTTACAATCACTGTTAGTTGCCGGGCGCGGTGGCTCACACCTGTAATCCCAGCACTTTGGGAGGCTGAGGCGGGCAGATCACAAGGTCAGGAGCTCGAGACCACCCTGGCCAACACCGTGAAACCCTGTCTCTACTAAAAATACAAAAAATTAGCCGGGCGTGGTGGCAGGCGCCTGTAGTCCCAGCTACTCGGGAGGCTGATGCAGGAGAATGGCATGAACCCGGGAGGCAGAGCTTGCAGTGAGCCGAGATTGCGCCATTGCACTCCAGCCTGGGTGACAGAGTGAGACTCCATTTCAAAAAAACAAACAAACAAAAATCACTATTAGTTGCAAAATAAATAATGGTGGCAGCTCAATTTTTTTTTTTAAAGTCTCATTTGCAAAAGGATTATTTTAGTCCACAAACAAATAAGAACATTAAAAAAAAAAACACATTCCAATTTTTAATGGTATTTCCAACCTGCCCTTTGAGTTTTCATGTCAAAAACATTCTTTCCTTTCTGGACGATTTCTTTCTTCTAAGTTTAAAAGCTTTGCTCTCTTTTATCCTTGGTTAATGCTATCATGGTAACTGGCATATCTCTCTTGGAAACACATGAAATAATCCTGATCCGAAGGCACTCAGAGGATGACCTTTTGCACTGTTAACATAGTCAGTGCAGAGATGGTGCAAGTGGGAATGGTTTTGAAACATACAGCAGTTATCACCTCAAATGGTTCCTTCAAAATATTTAAGGAGATGACAGCACCAGGCCTTTAGAGAAAGATGTGACTGATGTTTCTCTTTTCCACTTTCTATTTTTTTTGTTGTTTTTTCCCCCTAACCACTAGACTACTTGGAATGACTTCTCTAGGTTTGCTTGGGATCTTTGAACTGAAAAACTGTTCATGGAAAAATAAGAGTGGAAGCATTTCTCACTGAAGAGGAAATTTTAGGTTTTTCTAACTCTGTAGCTTCTGGTCAGGGCTCTCCAGAGAAACAGAACCAATGGGAAATAAAGAGATAAACAGATTCTTTATGAGGGACAGGTTCACACGACAATGAGGGCTTAGAAGTCCTGTGATCACTGTCTGCAAGCTGGAGGCCCAGGAAAGCTGGCGGTGTAGTTCTAGTTCAACTCTGAGGCAGAGCCAATGGTGTAAGTCCCAGCACAAGTTCCAAGACCTGAGAACCAGAAGCGGATGTCTGAGGGCAGGAGAAGATGGGTGCCTCAGCTCAGACAGCAAATTCACCTTTCTCCTGTCTTTCCATTCCATGCAGGCCCTCAACAGATTGGATGATGTCCCACCTGGATTGGCGAGGGTGATCTTTAGTCAGTCTTCTGATCCAAATGCTAATTTCTACTGAAAACACTCTCATATACCCAGAAAGAATACTTTACCAGCTATCTGGGCATCCCTCAGCCCACTCAAGTTGACATATAAAATTAAAGAAAATACACTGGCAGAGCTGTTTTTCTCCAAACAGTAGAAGCCTCATTTGCAGATCCGCTTATTTCCTTGTACATATCAGCATCATAGAAACACTGATCATAAGGCATTTTAGTTCTTCCTCTGACCATTAAGAAAAACAAAAATCTCCAATCATAACATATGATTAAATATTCTCTCTCTCTCTGCACATTTCTGTATTTTATAATTAACATCAGCTCAGGCATTTACAAGAGTCCTGTGTATGCACAACACAGATTCTGAGATCAGCAAAATCACCCTATTGGGCACAGTATCCTATGATGCTAACAACTAGCTTTATTTAAAACCCACAAGCAAACCAGCCACTTCATCAGGTTTTTCAAATAAGAAGTACAATCACCATCCACAGAACAACTGTAGTTTTATGTTAGTATCCAGGGAGATTATATTTCCAGTCTGAAATCTTCTCCCTCATGAAGATTCAAAGGTAATTAGGATTTTATCACCATAGTAATTATAATATAAAAGGCCCACAGATTGCAGGGTAAGAAAAGAAAATTATTCTTAATACTGGCCATCATCTTTCCACGGCCTCAAGTTGTTCTAGGCTTATTCTTTATTACTCAGCTGAAGGCTGGGCCAAAACCTAGCCATAAGATTCAAGGGTTGGGGGGCTGCAATCAGGGTAGAGCAGAACCTGATCAGGATATTCCTATCTTGACAGTGGCACTGGGGATCTTCCATCTGAAAAGAGGGTTGGCCAAGTTACACGTTGTTGGTCAAGAGTTTCCGTTTGTGAACCTCTTCACATGCCTTTGCTCTAACTGGCATAAACACTCAATGGATTTTGTGTGCTAAATAAAACTGATCCTCATTCTCAAGGAAGAGCAATCTAGAAAAACTGCTAGAAATTGATATTGGTGGGACAACAAAACTAACTAGCTCTTTGAAAATAATAATAATAAAAAAACCCTAATGCTGCAGGTCAGTAAGCACTGTTAATTTTAATAGAGAAAAAATTTAGATGCAGACTGATGCACCAGAATCTTTCTGGATTTTATTTGTCTTTTCTTTTTAACCACCTGTAATATTCACCAATAAAATTTCGAATTGAAACAGAATGTTTTAATCCCTTGACCTTCACCCCCCTCCACGTTCATTCACAGATAATGTCCTTTGTTCCCTAGTGAGGCCCGAAAAGTGCTTATGCTAGATAGAGTTGTGTTTTTACCATAATGGGACTCAATTTTATTCATAAAGTCTGGCCCCCCAAAATGGGTTTACATCAAAATAATCTGAATTTCCCACGGGTAGGCTGAAAACACTTCCTCTGGTGCTACTGTGGAATAGGGAAGGGAATGACAATAGGGTTTGTACCTTTTGAAGAAAGATGATAAGCCATCAGGCAGCCCAAGGCTGAGTATGAGACACAGGAATCACCCAGTCTGCTTGTCCCAAGACACTCCGTTACACTACAGGAACTCTTTTCTTTTCTTTTTCTTTTCTTTTCTTTCTTCTTTTTCTTTCTTTTCTTTCTTCTTTTTTTTTCTTTTCTTTTTCTTTCTTCTTTCCTTTCTCTCCTCTCCCCTTCCTTCCTTCCTTCCTTCTTTCCTTCCTTCCTTCCCTCCCTCCCTCCCTCCTTCCTTCCTTCCTTCCTTCTTTTCTTCCTTCCTTCCTTTTCTTTCTTTGACACTGAATCTTGCTTTGTTGTCCAGACTGGAGTACACTCAGAGGATCCTAGCTCACTGTACCCTTGACCTCTTGGGCCCAAACAATTCTCCCACCTCAGCCTCCCTAGCAGCCGGACTATAAGTACACACCACCATGCCCAGCAAATTATTCTCTCTTGTAGAGATGGGGTCTCCCTATGTTGCCCATGCTGGTCTTGAACTCCTGAGCTCAAGTGATCCTCTTGCCTTGGCCCTGCCAAAGTGCTGGAATTCCAGGCATGAGCCACCACACCCAGCCAAGACTCCGGGTTTGTGGTTTATTTATTTTTTATTTTTTTGTCCCATGAACTATTCATGAGACTTAAAGGGACAACTTTCTTGTGGAAATTTGCCTCTAGCGCAAAGTAGTGATGGTGATTGTGGTAAAACCTGACACTTCTTGACTTCTTTAGTATGTATTAGGTACTTTCTAGCCTCCTTACATATATTACCTGATTTAATCTCACAACAACCTGTTGAAGTAGGTATTTCTATTATCACCCTATTACAGATGAGCAAACACAGGATATAGAGGACTTAAATAACCTACATCATATAGTTCCATTTAATTCAGAGAGGATGTGTATCTATCTGTGTAAGGTAGGGGAGGGTGACGGCCAAAGGTTACTATGGGACCAGGGCAGACACTGAAAGTGAATGGAAGAATGAAACATTCTTCTCTAGCCAGTTTGGAATGGAACTGGAGTACCAGACACATACAGACACCTAGAAATTTGACCCATATACTTCACCCTGCCAGTGACCTTGCACAAATACGCCCTAAACTTAGCTGGAAGATTCCCTGTGGGAATTTGCAAGTGTTTTTGGAATTTCCCAGGAAGGCTGCTTCCAGAGGCAGATCTATGACTCCGTTTATGAATTCATAGATATACTCACACTGTTCCACAAATCGAGTGAGGGAAAACATTCCTAACACCTACAAGTTCAATGCAGGTACTGCTGCAAACCTTCAGGACCTAACAATTGAGAATTTATTCTTGAGAAACTGGCTTTCTCAAAGGGTCTTTAGAACTTTGGGGCTAGACAAGCCCAAAGAGAGAGAGAGAGAGAGAGAGAGTGAGTGTGTGTGTGTGTGGTGTGTGTGTGTGTAAATCTACCTTCCTTTCAGCCTCTCTGTGGCATATCTTGAACAGATCTGTATACACTCTGGGCCAAGGTTTAGCATGCTTGTGTTCATCCGTCTTGAAAAATATGCTAGCTATTACATATGCCATTTACATCTGCTCCCATCTGTACTCCGATCGCATGCAAAAATTCACGATGGACAGTTTAGTCGGCTAGGACTGCAAATAACTTTGTTAACAGAATTGAGATGAGACTAATACATGAGTAATCAATTGGAACATTTTCAGCAGAAGAAGTGAAGTTCATATCTGAAGTGTACACAGAGGCCCTAATAAAAAGTATTACCCAATTGCTGGGCAGCATGTTTATTCCTTGACAGATATTAACAGACTGATTGGCAAATTGTATTAAAGCATTAACATGCAGAAAAGGCCTTTGTATGTGAAAGAGCAAAAAAAGTTCAGCCTGAACTATTTTTAAAAATGAAGTAAAAATGAAGTTGGTAAATGCATGAGTCTGTTGAACTAAATAGCTATGTTTGTATTAGTAACAGCTTCTCACTTTCTGGAGTTTTAATTATGTCTCTTGGGACTGGGAGAAGGGTGAGGGCGGGGCATATAGATTTTAACAGCTTATTTGGTTGCTATCCATACCTTTACTGCTGTTGAACTACAAAAATCTCCACAGGCAAAAATTCTTTGCATTGCAAATAAAATAGTTTTTCCCTGGTTTTTATCAGCATAGGTCCCACAAGGAACCGACAGCAGGTTTATGTCAATGAACAAGACTTATTGTTTTCAGATTTATTTTTTTATAGCAAAAAAGAAAAAAACCAGTTCATGCTGAACGTAAAACAAAGGCAACAAAGAACAATGAAGACTCTAATATGGGGTCCCAGCACAATTGCTGGGTTGGATAAAGGCCATCTTGCACCCAGGTATTTGTAGGAGAACTTGTTAATTTTGGTCCTCCTATAACTTGCTTCGCATTGTGACATGCACACCCAGGCACACGTGCACACACAGGAGCACAGACACACACGTGCACACGCGTGCCTTTTCTTTTGACCCAAAGGACAGATGCGTTTGCTGTGTGTGTATTTCTGGTTTCCATGATCCATCCATAAAAACTAATGGGATGGGGACTGCAGGTCAGAGGAGCAGAAGGTAAGGAACAAAAGAGAAATCCTGAAGGATTTAGGATGTTTTATCTGGGATAAGATTGAGGAGGTGACAACTCTTCTCGTGGAGCTGAATCTATAAAATCTTTTCAAATTTTAGTCTCACTCACCATTTCCTTTCTCGTAGAGAAAATGATGTAGCTAGAAATGTGAAGGACCCAAAGCCCATTTTGGGTGTTTGGTTTAGTTTTATTTTTTCCCCTGAAGCAACCACCACCTGCAGGCCTCCACATCTGCCATGCCCGAAGGAGGGTGCACTTCGGCAGAGTGGAAAGAGTATAACCTGGAAGTCAGGAGAACCTTGTGCTGCTTTTAGCTCACCACAAAGTTGCTATGTGGGTATTGGCAAGTCACTAAATTCCTTGGAGGTCCAAGTTTCTTTGTCTGAGCAATGGATTTTGCAAGGGGACTGCCTAGGTCCAGCTTTTCTTGATTCCACACTTTCCCCTTTGAAATTTTAGCCCCATCTTCCCTAACCCAAAGACAGTCCCTTCAGCCATCACTCCATGTGGGGTATTCCTTCTCATGACCCCGCAAACCCAGCTTCTGGATGGCCCCCTTCAAACTTATTAAGCAGCAGCTCCTGAGTTCTGGGAGAATCACCTGGGCCAAATCATCCTCTCTGGGGCATTAGCTAACATTAACCTGAGTCAGCTCCCAGGAACACTGCATTTCCACTAGGGATTCTTGACTCTTGAACGAGGATAATGGAATGTAGGCCCCTGACTTGATGCAGAGACGAAGGGGTCATTGTGGGTGATGTCGTTCAGGATGACACTCAATCATTTGGAGAAAACCAACATTCTAAAATGGGCCCCAGCTGCACCAAAGATTTAGAGACAAGAAGTTAAATATGCTTGACAATAAAACTCAATTTTACAGCACTGGCTGTCACAGAAAACAAACTAGATATTAAAACTTCTTCTCAGGGGTGCGCTGCTGCAATGACCGATGAACTGAAGGTGAGGAAATCATTTTCCCTCAGTACTCTGGGGAACGGGGTCTCGATCTGGGGAACTAGCTAGGAATCATCAGTTTGAGGAAGGGGAGGAATGAGCATCGTACATTTGCAGGAGGTGTGTAATTTTAACATGCTGTCCTGGCAACACACCCAATTCCCAGGCTCATTTTCTTCCAGCATGTGGCCAGCCCATATTTTGTACTATATCCTAATTGTGGAACTTACCGTATGAAAGCAACTTTCATAGTTCTTTCTTGTGATCACCATAAAATATAGAAACACTCTCTATGTAATTTTTGTTAATCTAATTTTGTCACAAGTAGTCATGTGATAGAAATAATATAAAAGAGGCATTTTATTCAAATGATAAAATGAACATCCAAATAGCCATAGCTCTGGTTAGTTGTTGCTGAAATTCTTATTTCTGCATTGTTGGTTTTTGAAAGATGTTTGGTAAGCTTTTCACCAATATCATAGTGTTTTGGGCATTTTTTACTTCACGTGTGATCAAAATCAAAATACCACAGAAATGCTGTCATTGAGTTTACATGGCAAACATGGAAAACCTGTAGGCAATGCAGGGCAGTAAAGGTTGCTCCATCACAACATTTTTATGATGTGAGCAGCCTGGATGGAGAATTAGGCTCTGTGGCTGAGGCTCTTGCTTTATTATCTAGAGTTTTACCATTTAGGGCTGAGTTGAGAGTGCAGAGTATCTGAGAAGGGAGAGCAGACACACCCACCTACTCTGCTCTGGTGCAGGTAACTAAGGTTAACAGTTTCAACCAAATTCTTCCTGCACATCCTACAGTCTGTGAGGCCAGAGTGAAGAGGCATGGGAATGACGGTGGGATTATATTCCTCATACACTAAGGAAGTACTTGTCTTTTACATCTAACTGATTTTGTACATGCGTGTGCCATCATTTTTTGCAGGAGTAGGTTCACAGAAAACCACAAACATAGCCAGTTGTGAGTTTCAGGTAGGATTCGTGGCATCGATTTTCACTGTACAACACTGTTACTGGTCTCAAGTTGACGTGCTTTTAAGTATCAAAGGAAGCTTGTTGACAACAAACTCTTGCCTGTCCCAATTCAAATTTAGTGGAGAACTGGGTTCTCCTACATAGCAGATAAGACACGATTTCAGGGCTCCTTGAGGTCTGTTCTTGATGACTGTCAGGTAAGGCTTTGTGAGGTCTTTGGGTCCATGATTAATGCCTGTCCTGCACTACTCAAATTCCAGTGAGAAACCAAAGCAGCGAGAAATGATGGCGGTCTTGATTCCAACTCACCCTCGTATTATCAAAAATTTAAACATGGATTCCTTTTATTGAATTTAAATATATTGTTCAATGCTCATTTTTGAGGAAAAAGTGTGCAGCTAAAGCAGAATGTAATACCAACAAAAATCCATATTTCTGTTTCTATTTCTTACCACTTAGAACACAAACTTTAAGCCTCCCAAAATGCCTAATCCCTTTCTAGAGCTAAGGAATGCCTGTTGATATTTTACTACAGCCTATTTGTTTTAAGGAATTCTGTTTTGTGTTCTAAGAGCAGACCCATGTTTGCATCAGAATATTGGACTTACTCTAGAAAATGCTAAAGGCCAAACAGAGATAAGATTAAAGCCAAGAAATTTATCACACACCCTAGTTAAATATCAGGAGAAATTGAAATCATTAGTCTGACTCATAATTATTCAAATAGTCCAGAGGAACTAATACTACAAAGCATTCATGAAGCGTGGTGTAGAACAACTGGGCCAGGTATGCACACCACATGTTCCCAGCTTAATATGTTTCATTAAAAAACTTTAAGTGTAGCCAAATATTCAAAATAAGCAGATCTGCTAATTTTTCTCTCACACAATAAATAAGCAGGGTAAGAAATGAATATAGACATTTCATCTCTCTGGGATTTGGGAAGAAGTATACAAAGCACTCTCTACTTACGATCTGACCACTTTTTTAGAGGAGCAATATTTCCAAGTTTTGTTCTCTGATTTTCTACTGGAGGTGAAAAAGATCATTTGCAGATTGTCAGGTTTTTCATATATAAAATGAACTAATTTATAAATATTAAGTCGAGTGCATTATTATTAATTGCAGAAGTTGTAATCATGTCGATTGTATTGGTGCATTCTCTCTTGTTTAAGATTAAGAAACAGAATGTGGCCAGGCGTGGTGGCTCACACCTGCAATCCTAGCACTTTGGGAGGCTGAGGCTGGCAGATGTCTCGAGCCCAGGAATTCGAGATCAACCTGGGCAAAATGATGAAATCCCATCTCTACCAAAAAATCAAAAATAAGCCAGGTGTGGTGGTAGGTGCCTGTAGTCTCAGCTACTTAGGAGGCTGAGGTGGAGGACTGCTCGAGTCCAGAGAGGTTGAGGTTGGAGTGAGCTGTGATTGTGCCACTGCACTCCAGCCTAGGCAACAGAGTGAGATTCTGTTTCCAAAAAAAAAAAAAAAAAAGAATATGCACACCTTCCTAGCAATCAGCCCTCACTGTGTGTGTGTGTGTGTAGTTTCTTTCTTTAAGATAGTAATTTGAATGAAGGCTGGAATCAAGATTTTCTTAACCAACACTATAGTGATTGTTCCATATTAAAAATCCTTAGTCCATATCTTTGCTGATAAACCTCATTTGGCATATAGTATAAGCCCCCAAATTTGATAAACATTGGAAAAATCCAGGAAAGGTCATTAATTAAAAATCATAAATCAATGTTCACACTCAGGAAAGAGTCTCTGTAGCTAATGAAGCTAATGATGAAGATTCCAAAAGATGCATATTAAGTTGATCTCAAGCTACAATTTGACAAGCCCATGCAGTCTGAAGCAAATTGAGCTGTCTGAATTCCTTTTCATTTCCATACCTAGTCTAATTTTTCTTGGCCAAACTATTCGCCAACTATTGTTGGAAAAACACAGTAAAAACCAAAAAATAACAACTGCAAATGCATTGTTTAAATCAATATTTTATGTTTAAACATAAGTTCTTAATTGGTTGACTTGTAGAAGTTGAAGGACTCATATATCTTTAGCAATACCCTCAATTCACGGACTAAGCGGTGCAAGTTCTTCCCCACCAAAGGGCCTTCGTCCTGTTGTTTCTTCTGTGCAAATGGTTTGCCCTCTGCGTCTTCACACAAACAGCTCTTTCTGATCCTTGGTGTCTCATCTGAAATGTCACTTTCCAGAAAAGCTTTTCCTACCTAATCTATCTAAACCATCTCTCCCTCCCCTTTTGCCCCTCTATTCAATCTCCATTTTAGCATCTTACTTGTTTCTTTCACACTGACAGTCATCACAAAGTGTAAGTCCATATTTTAGTATTGTATATTGTTTTTTATCAGTTTTTCTCACTAATCTGTGAGCATCTTGAGAGCAAACTTTTATGTTGACTTCTACATAAAAAGCCCCCCCCAAAGAGTGTCCAGCAAACTATGGCCTCTCAAAGCTATCTCTTGAGTGAATGAATAAATGAATGAATGAATAGAAATTCACTATCTTCATTACTGAAGCTAAACATAATTTGAATTCTAATATGAATTATGAAACATAATTCATGTGGTCAAATTTTCTTTTCTTTTCTTTTCCTTTCTTTTCTTTCTTTTTTTGTTTTGTTTTTTGAGACAGGATTTCATTCCGTTACCCAGGCTGGAGTGCAGTGGCATGATCATGGCTCACTGCAGCCTCATTCTCCTGAGCTCAAGTGATCCTATCGCCTCAGCCTCCCAAGTAACTGGGACCACAGGTGCACACTACCATACCTGGGTAGTTTTTGTACTTTTCGTAGAGCCAGGGTTTCACTATGTTGCCCAGACCTGTCTCAGACTCCTGGGCTCAAGCAACCTGCACACCTCTACCTCCCCAAGTGCTGGGTACAGGCATGAGTCACTGCACTTGGTGAAATTTTCACTTGAGAAAAATAGCTCTAGCTGCAGGAGTGAGGAGGCTGGATAAAAGAGACCATTTAGAAAACCAGAGAAAGGGTGATGAGGCCCTAAACTAAGGCAGGTATGGTAAGGATGAAGACGAAAAGACAAATATGAGATTTTCCAAGTAGATAAATAGCATGGAGAACACAAACTTTCAAGGTGTAGGTTATGATTGAAAGGGAAAAGTCTTGGATGACTATGGTAATTTATTAATCCAACAAATAATTGGGGATGTCACAGGCAGGCGTAGTATCTCTCAATCATCATGGAGTTTAGGAAAGGGAATATTAAACAAAGAATTATATAAAGGATTGATTCTTTTATAGCAGAAGTAAGTGCTACACAGGAAAGAAGTGAGTAGTATATGGTGTTTGTCCTCAAGGAGGGAGGCAGGGGATACAGGAGGGACAGATTTGGAGAATGAGGAAGATGATAAAGTCATCAGTACCATGGTGTCGATAATCCCTGCCAATCTTTTCATATGTGATGAAAATCCCATGTGGGAATGCTCTAAACACATTCCCGACTCCTCTTCCTCCGTGTCCCTCATCCCTCCCACCCCCCAGTGGAGAGCCTTAGACGTGGTCCTCAAAAAAGGGCATGCACAAGCAGCACACACTGGCTTCTGGCCACAGCTGTGTGATCCTGCCCTTCGTGTTTCTCTTTCACCAAGTGAAGGGCATTGTGTGAATACATTATTAGAAAAGAATATGAAGATATAAAAATAACAGAACAGCACACTCAACTTAAAGAACTCAAAGAGGAAAGTGGAACAAATGATCTCTAAGGTTTCATCCAGTGCAAGAATCCTTTGATTTTGTGGCTCAATAACTATTTATTGGTTTTATTAGATTCTTTTGGCATGCTCAGCTGAGAAGTTGCTGGACATGCTTTGCTAATCTCTTCAGAAAGCTGGGCTCACAGGTCTGAGCTACATGCAACAATGGCCTGGCTCAGGAGCAATTCTGAATTGTTAGGTAGACCGCCAGGAGTTTGGGAGACACCATGTCAACTGGCATATGCCAATATGAAATGTGGCTGGGCCCAGAAAACAATATGAATGAATGAATGAATGAATGAATGAATGAGTGAATGAATGAAAAAGTCAACAAAGACCTGGTGGAGTAGAAAATTGAAACACGTGGGTAAAATAATAAAATCCTAAACCAGAATTAACATAGATAGATGATGATGATAGGCAGAAAGAAGTACACAAGAAACATGAAGAAAGAGTAGTGTTGACTAAATTGGTGAGTTTATGGATTCAAAATGACTAGCATCTTTTGATTCTGCACCTTGTCAGCTGAGGCAGACATTCTAGTAAACCTTCTTCTCATGATGATCAAAAAGACTGAAAGATGGTCAAGACTGGTCTACTAATTTAAGCACATATTAAGTGCTTAATCGTGCCTGGCATAGTTAAGTAGCCAACAAATATTAGTTATTTCCAGGATCATTACAACTACCACCTCCTCTAGAACTGTACATTCATCTTTTAAATGGAGAAGAAATGTTAAAGAGTGGAATAAATGAGTGTAACATATAGCAGAGAAATAATGTGCCAAATTGAAAACCTATCAGCCATATTTTACCTGCAGGATAAAATATGAGCAATATCAGTGGCCTTGTGGTAGGTACCCTCGGCAGGCTCACTCGACAGTCATTCCAAGCCTCCTTCTTGCCTTCATGGACTGTAGAAGCTGAAAGGTGAAGCCCTCGGACTCCTAGCTTCTCTACTAACTAGAAGTGGTATGGGACATAATTCTGGCAAAAAAAAAAAAACACACACACACACACAGAAAAAAGTCCCTGGAATAAACAGCCCCAAGTAAATTCCTTGATAACACCCTTGGGTTAGAAGCCCTGGACTACTTGTCTCCAAATTTCTTGTAACATGAGAATAATAAATGTGTTTTGTGTGTTGTTGGGATTTTTTGTTATTTGCAGGCAAATGCATTCCTAACTGATATAGTGCTCTACCCCGAAGCTGTTTCTATCTCCTTGAAAAGACAATAGTAATCTGTATAAAACATAAAAATATATGAAAACATACAATTTAAAGAAGCCATCAGAGATACAGACCAAATTCCTCTAAGAGTTCAGAAAGGGAGATGGACCAGAGCTAGAAAGTGAGGGAAGAAGGCAGAACTTGAAAAATGGGTAGGTATGAATGCAGCCCATGGAAAAAAGAGAAAATGGTTCTCTTCAATGCCTCATATCTAGAGCTTTGGTAAAGACTAAATGTTTTAGGGATTACCATTTCGACAACTGAAGCAATAAGGCATGATACACAGGGGAGGGCTTGTAAGGCTCTTAGAAGTCAGGCACGTGGGAAATTGTGGTCATCTAAGGTTTTTGAGCAATGAATGGCAGGATGAAAATAGAGTTTCATGATATGCAGCCCATCATAATTTTTAAATAAATATTTTCAAAATGATGTAATAATATACATTTAAAAATATTTTTCATTAAGAATAAAGCACATGATAGACATGCATAGACATCATTTACCCTTCCCATTAAAAAATATCAGTTTAATTTAATCCATGAGCATGCATTAATCTGTTCAACTGGTCTGAAAGGGAAATGACACAATTGAAGCTCTTTTAAAGAAGAAACTTCTTTTGGAGTCAAGACATGCCAGTTGCTGTTCACAGGTGGGCTGGATGGGCATATTAAAGCTCAAATGAAATTTGTATGGAAATTTGCCTGCCATTTTACAAGAGTATAATGGGAAAGACCAAGACCACACTTAGGAAACACTGTCAACTTCTGAGAAACAGATGAGGCTCAAAATGGTTATCAATTACCTCCATTTCACTTTTTATTCTGGGAATCTTAACTGATCAGATAGCCAAGAAGACAGGCTAAAGTTTCAGACACATTGATTTTCTTTTCACTCTTCTGTTTAAGAGGCAGACTCCTGGCTACAGATAACAGTGATTTAGAGATTTGGTCTCACTTTATAGGCAGCACAAATTCTGTGCTGCCGAATAACTGGAGACAGGCTAGATCATTATCTTTTGGATTTGAAGATGTATGACCAAGGGGACTCAAAGACAGATGTAGGACCACTACCATAAAGACACTATCTTTATGTCTTTGGAGATGCTCATGGAGTTCACACATTTATCATCCTCCTTCTCAACTCTACCATGAACCCCACCCCCACTACTGTCATGGCTGTTAGCTTCAGAGTGTTCAGACACAAAGCAACCTGCCAGTCAAAAGGATGGCCGGTAAGTCCACAACTCATCATTCTCAGCTTGGCTTGACCATTGTGTGAGCACTTTGCACAGGTTAGAAATGGAATTAGTAGATAGAAGAAAAACCTTCTCTACTTCTTCATGTGTTCTCCAGAGTGCTTTTTCTCTGAATGCGATATAGGCAGAAGCAGAGGTAACTCTTGATAACCCAAGAGTTCTAGCTGAGAGAATATTCAGTGTTTGAGTTTCTGCATTTCATTACACACACACACACACACACACACACATAGACACACAGACACACACACCCAAGAATGATTAAATCCTTGGTTTAAATTGATCAAGCTTCTCATTTGTAGGAAATAATTTTGTTGTAAAAGAGCCTTGTTTTGGTATCACCAGTATTTCTTTTGGAATAAAAATGCATCCTATAGAGTGGATAAAAGTACTTATTCTACAGCCAACCAGTCTGAGTTTGAATTGTCATTCCAGCATTTATTACTGTGTGACCTTAGACAAATTGTTTTGCTTCTCTGTGCCTTAGTTTACTAATCTGTAAATAAGAACCATCCTAGTGCCTACCTCATGTGTTTATCAGGAAGGTGAAATAAATTGATATGTTTAAAGTGTTGAATAGTACCTGGAACAGGATAAGAGCTATAGAAGTCTTAGCTCTTGTTATCACTCAATCCATTCAAACATTCATCTTTCAGCCATTGAGTGCCCAGGATATAATACACTATTATACAAACTGGGGACACAGGGTGAACAGGATAGATGCCAGCCTTGAACTTACGGTGTTTCTATTTTAGTGGAGGAGGTAGACGATAGACAAAAAATTAAAAACACAATATCATTTTAGACAATGATAAATGCTGTGAGGAAAACAATGACAGGTGATGTCATGGAGGGTGACTGAGATCAGGGGCTAGCTAACCTTCAAGCCGAGGGACAGAAAATCCTTCCTTGGTGACACTGGAGCTGAGACCTTAACTACATCTCCTGTAAGAAACACTAAGCAGAAGCAAGTAGCAGCATTTTCCGTCCTCCCGGGATCCCAGGACAATAGATCCTTCCTGCCTTAGCATTACACGTTTTCTTTAAGTTCCACAGATATTTTTAATGATGGTGAACACAATTTTAAAGACCAAAACATTTGAAAAGAAAAGAAGGAGCTTGTCCTTGCAGACAGTCACCCCAAATGAAGGCACCAACAGGAGAGAGGGAGAGAAGAATCAGAAAAGGACCCTCACTGCTCCTTTCCTGACATCTCTTCCTAGTCCTGGCCAGGCGGTTCAGACTTCAGACATCCATGTCCTGTCATCAGTCAACTTCAGGAAATTTTTTGAAATTGTTGCCCAATCTGCAAGGACAGGAGGTAGAGGAAATGGAAAAGTGAGAGAGGGAGGAAGTTCTGTTCCTTGGTAGATGCTGGAAATCAGGGGAAACACTGATGCTTATGTTTGTTCAGTCCAGGCACCTACAATTTTGGTGTAGGGGGATAAAGGCTGTTATCTTGTGGAAATGGAACAAACTTCACTGGTTTGGAATGTTAGTCTTGACTCTTATGGGAAGAACATGGTCCAAGCTGTGCTTTGCAAGTGGCCAGTGCTATTTTCTATTTGCAAGAGAAATTTCTGACATGGGTTTAGCCTACTTTAGTTACAAAGTGCCCTTATATGCATAAAATGGTGAATTTTCATTGACTCCTTTTCTCCAGCACAGAGTCTTTGAAGATGCCATGCCTAAGCCTGTCATTCTCTCTGCTCGTCTGTTGGCAGGTGCCTCCTCATCTTTCAAACACATTGTCCTCTGACACACCATCCCTGGCTGCCTTGTGGTGCTTCCCTCTACTCAATTCCTCAAGGTCAAGATTTCATTTCTTTTGCAACTCTTATCCCAACTTGTGATTATTCATATAATTGCTTATTTCTTTTTGTCTAGCTTCCCTACTTGACTGCAAGCTCCACAAAAAGGCAGCATTATGAGAGGCTGAGGCAGGAGAATCGCTTGAACCCAGGAGGCGGAGGTTGCAGTGAGCTGAGATCACGCCACCACTACACTCCAGCCTGGGTGACAGAGGAAGAGAGGGAGACTTCATCCCCCCGCTCCCCACAAAAAAAGGCAGCACTGGCATCTCTTTCATCTGCAACATGTACTCAAATCTTTGCCAAGTGTTTGACACATACAAGATGCTCAATATTGGTTAAACAAAATAATTCATGTCATAACCCTGGGAGGTGGTCATTTTTACAAATGAAGAAATTGAATCTCAAGGGATTGAGTGCCTTTCTCAAGGCCACACAGCTAGTATTTGGCAGAGCTGAGGCTTTAACGCAGGGCTTCTGATGCTTGGTTTTTAAGGCTCTTTCGATTACACACCACAGAAGGCAACTCGCAAACGGCTGTGAAGGGTGCTACAGAGTATCCCAGTTATTTCAGTATCCCAGTGGGAGGCAAATTAAAACAGTAAACGATTAAGAATCAACATCCCTGAAATCTTTATCACAGAGAAGAAGAATCAATGGCCCTGCCCAAGATACACTCAGAGAGGGTTGGTATTGAAAAGTTTCTGTACGTCTCCGAGTCCCACTGGTGGTACCCTGTGGTGGTTGAGCCATGTGCTCTGGGGTCAGATCTCTGGATTCTGACTCCAGTCTACCCACTTACTTGCTGTGTAACTCTGGGTAGGTTATTAATGTTTCTGCCTGGTTTCCTCATATCCACCATGGGGGCAAGAGTCATACATACTGCATAGTATTCTGTACCATACATAATCTGCCTGGAATACAAGGGAGGTAGTCAATAAATTAATGTTGACTAAATATTGAAAGAATCTATAAACATATGTCTTCTGCATGCAAAAAGTCACTCTCTTAGCAAGTAGGGTAGTGATCGAAGTAGAAAATGGTTGAAAATATACTTGGAATTTTTTTGAGACTCTTAACCACACTATTGTCCTTTTATATGGAAATCTACTTAATCAGAATGATTATAATTCCCCAGCCATAAACCAAAATGCTTTATGCATTGCTTGTTTTGCTTCATCATGTGTCCCTCTGTTGCTATAGTTTTGAGCAGCCACATTTTTTCGAACTTTTTCAGCTGCTGCACACCCAGCATGATGCCTTAAGATGCAATATGTCAGGTGAAAATGAAAAACATATGTTTTTTTCAGCACTTGGTTTCAAGTATTCATGGGTTTCCAAAAAGCACAGATTTGAGAATAAGATCTTCAAACAGACTAGACTGAGATGTACATTTCCCATTGTTCTTGAAGTTGCTATTTGGAATAGGTAATTAATCAGTGGGCACTGGAGGTGAGCAGTTAGTTACTTTCACAAATCGGGTGGTACTAGAGAATCATGACAAATGACAGAAACTTTACCTAACTGAGATTTGGGACTGAAAAGAGAAAATTCAAGAGAAACAAGACAGGTATCATTTGGGAAAAGAGATTGATGGGCTTAGTCAAATTAGCAGAACTAAGTCCTACCGGTAGAAATACCAGAAAAATATAACTGGCTCCATAGAAGTAGTACTTTCTAACAAATCAGGAACAGTTCAGGCTGTCCAAGTAGCCATCACATGAGCAGTGAGTCCACAGTTTCACAAAATGGCTGGGGCAGAAGGTGTGTGGCCACCTCTTAGGGCTGTTTGGAAGTTGCACATTGGATTGGAAGGTTGGATTGGGAGGTCTCCAAGGTTCCTTCCAACACTGAGAGTCCATGTTTTCTAAATGCGCCATAGAAGTCTATCCTTTCAAATCTATACTCCTTTGTCAATCATTGGCCAACAGTTCTACTTACAGAAGCATAATCAATACTGAAGATTCTTTGAGGGTGGACACTCAATACAGGAAAGAACCTTTACATGTTTATGATGTCTCTGACAAACAAAAATGAACTTTTACAATGTATTAGATGACATCCCTTATACAAAGCTGAGACAGCAATTGGGAACATATGAATCATGGATGGTCAGAGTTTTGAGAACAAGACTCATGACTCCTATGAAGCAAAGGTCATCTCAGGAGAATGCTGTGGCTCTGTGTTTAAAGGGGCCCTTCCTAACCGTAGAAGGCCAAAGTGTTTCCTGAAAGCAACACAACTGTTCAACCCGACTGTCCCTGCTATCGTTTAAAGCAAAGAAACTCCCTGCTTGCCAGCCTGCTTGCTCAACAGTGAATACAGAGTTGTCTGTTGGCTGCCCCAGATCCTCTCTGCTCTGTTTAGAGAGGCCAGAAAGAAGAATTCAGGGACCAACAGCAGCTGAACAGCTTGGCTGTCCCGCGTGCTGGGCACCTGATTCCAGGACAACTCTCCAAGGAAAGGGAGGAGGTGGAAGGAGGACTGGGCAGTAAATTAGCCTCTTGGACTTCCCTGCAGAACCTGCTGCTGTGTCCACCCTCAGCTTCTCTTTTTAAACATATGCCAATGGATTAATGTTAGCAATCTAACCTTTGTTGAGTGCTTGCTATGGGCTAAACTCATCTCTGAGAATTTTGCTTGCATTGTTTTATTTAATTTCCACAACAACCTGTGAGTGTTTTTATTACATCAATGTTTAAGCAAGTAAACTGAGGCACCATTTGGTCCAAGATGACACAGTGGCAAGAGGCAAACTCACTGATTACAGAGACAACCTGGTTTAGAAGTCTGGGATCTTAATCAGTATCCTAAGTTAAGCGGGAAGAGGGGACATGGGAGAGAAGAGGCATTGGAAGTTTGGCTTAAGGGTTTTTGTTTGTTTTTAATGTAGTTAAATCTATCAATATTCAATGCCTATCTAATAATCTTTTCTCCCCCAACTAGACTGTAGTTCATGAGTCAAGTCTTTCTTCTTCCCAACTATTAGCACAGTGTCTGGCCAATGAGAGGGACTTAGTCACAGCAGAGGAAATGTCTATAAGGATTTTCCTAGAAAAGCCAGATAAATGTTAAATGAAAATCAACAACATGCAGCATATTGTCTCTAGCACCTTGGATGCTGCTGTTGAACCCTACGAGGCCATCCCTTGGCCAGCACGTCCCCTCATCTCCATGACAGCCACCCACCCTCACACAGTAGGATGTTCTCAAAGTTTACACTTTCTTCTGCCACTGGCTACCACGGTCTCCTCCTTCTCTTACCCCCTGAAATGCAGATTTCCTGTGCTTTGTCCCGTGGGCTCCAGAGAAGCCCGTTTATTTTCCTTGGGTGCTGAAACATCTTCTGGAAGGTTTTGAGGGCAAAGTAGACTGACAGATGCTAAGCCTTCTGGGGCAAATCAGAACTATGAGAGGCGACCAGACAGGAGACAGACAATAAGCAGGAGTGGTCGGTTGCTGTGGCTGCCCCAGTGGTAAGAGGTTTCAGTAAATAAACAGAGGTAAGTTCAGGAAACCTGCTCAGTCTTATCGTTTGTGCTACAAATGTAGACCACAAAGTTCCTGGATTGCTGTCAGTCTTTAGGGTCTTACAGATGAGAGATATGACAGCCATTCCTCTCTGACATCCCTGAAAAACTGAGCAGATCCTGTTGAGCAATACCGTAGTAACAAGAGGAACTGGCTGCCTGTTAGAATAAGAGAAATTCCCTTCACCGAACTGGGAAGTTTCCAAATCACCGGAAAAGAGAGGCATTACTGCTGCGTGATAGTGGGTAGATCAGGATATTTCATATAAATTATATAAACCGTAAATAATTTGGCGAGGCAGGTATCATTGCTACTATTTCACAGATGAGAAATAGAAGCAACCTCACACCATAATAAGAGCCTCTGCTTATTGGACTAAGTCACATACAGATTTTGATCCAAGGAACACTCAGTACACCAGCCACTGTCATGAAAATAATTTCTAATGAATGCCCTGAGGTTTGTCTAAGGCTGAAGATAAGCTGAAAAGAAGAGGATATAGCCAGAGGAGGTCCAGCGGTGGGGGTGTGCTTAGAAAGTGTGAAGAACTTTATGCTATCCCATCAATCTGTGAATGACTATCACCGCATGGTGAAAACCCTTTTTTTTGCATTTCAAGAGGCAGGTCATGGGAGCTACAACTGGTCATTTAAATGAATTTCACATATTTCTGAGCCAAGGCCTTTCAGGGTCTTGGTATTCAAATTTAAGCCAAAAGATTAATTTAGCCCAGTGTTTCTTAACCATGACCTCATGTAAAAAAAATACTCATGCCTGGGCTCCACCCCAGAAGAAATGATTCAAACCTTCTGGGGATGGGCCCAAATATTGGTATTTTTTTAAAGCCCCCAAGTGAGAGCAACAGGTAGCTAGGGCTGAGCCACTCTTTTAAACAAATGGTTAAAGCATCATTTTATCTAATGAAAGGAATCAAGGTCCCAAGTTGCCTTGAAAATTCGAGGTGATCTTAAATTTTTCTGTATGAAGTGCTGAGCTATCAGAAACTCCAAGCCGACAATAGCAAGGCAACTGTGATAGACATTTTGGAACAGATGCCCAGCAGCCACGGTAGAAGACAGTGAAAAAAATATTATATGAACCACCATGTTAATTATGGAACACCAGACACCCTGGGAGAAGGCCGGGGCGTGGCAGAATGGATAGGGATGGAGGACGGGAGAAACTTTAGGAAATTAGAAATTTTAATAACTTGTCCGTCAAGGGCTGCAAGTGGATGTCGACTTGCTTCTAATTTATTGCAAGCATTGAGGGCAAAAACAGATGAGAAAAGAAACTCCTGTATCACATTCTGGCTGCTTTTTATTTCTCTAGCCTAGGAACAGAAAAGAAATGATGCCTTCCTGGGACCCCTTTCCCTAAATCCAATGAAGGGCCCCCAGTAGGCTCCCTTTCTGAACACCAGGGGGAGTAAGGCATAGTTTGCCTTGTTCACCATGCCTTTCCACAGAGCATGAGAAAGAACAAGTTCTTGCTTCTTGTTTAGATGCCTTCTTGAATAGCTCTTCCTTCTCTCCCTGGCTAAAGACGACGATCTATTTGCACTTGTTTAAAAGAGTAAGTAAACGCTCTCTAGAAGCAATAAAATCGATTCTGTTCCATCACCCCAGGGTTTGAAGTGGCAACAGAGGGGAGGGGTTAAGAGAGCAGATGCTGGCGCCAGACTTCCTAGGTTTGAATCCCAGAAACAGCACTTAGTAGCTCCTTAGCTACGGACAGGTTACTTAACCTCTCAAGTCTTGGTTTTTCTGTTTTTAAAATGGAGATAGTCATAATAACACACCTCATAGGATGGTTGTAAGGATGGGTGGGTTAACACACGTAAAACTTGGAACAGGCCTGGGCATATAGCCAGCAGTCAATGAGTATTAGTTAGTGCTCTTATTCAAGGGACTACCAGGAAATTTTCAATTCAAATTTGAACTCTTTCACACTTCAATCATTCTAAATATTTTATATTAAAAATCATACAACTCAAATCACAGGAATGGTAAAGCCAGTGGAGCATTTGATAAGAAGCGATCTTTTAAGGCAGAAATAAATGACTTATTGTAGTGATCTCTACTAAGATGATACAGAAAACAGTAAATTATACTACCTTAATGTGAATAATACGTACGTTATATAAAAAATGACACACCCGAGAAGAATGACCTCATAAAATGAATGTACTCCAATGAAGAAAGACAGCAATCTGTTAGGATATCATTATCATAAACTTTTCCCAGAGGGTGTAAGAAATTAGTTGAAGAAAAGCATATGGTACCTAATGACAACTTAGATACTTTTTAAAAAGACTCTTACAGTAGTTATTTTACTAAAATGCATGTATTATTATAATTTCAGAAAATTATTTTTTTATTGAAATAGATGATCCTCTATGATATTACATCATTTTAACAAAATGAGCGGCCAATAAGGAAGACCTGTGTTGATTTACTCCTCATAAAGGCTGATAGCACATTTTCCATGGATGGAGGCCATGGAATAAACATTGCTGTATCAAACATTCCTAACAATGAGGGAGAACTCTGCTTGCATGTTTTTTCATCCTAGCACACATAACTTTTTTCCCCTGTGGATCTTCAGCAAGGCAAGGCAGTTGCCTTGACTGTATGGAATTCAGCAAACAGAAATGCATGACCAGTGACCACACACTCGCATCTGGATGAGGTTTTGGCAGACTGTGCTTTGGGATTTTAACTCCAGCCACTAACAAGGATCCCCTTCTTTTTGACTATATAAGTCAACTCTGAGAGCCATGGGGTAGAATGACTTTTATTTGGAGTTCCTTCCATGTCTCCTGCGTGCTGAGAATGTGGATAGGAGAGAACAACTCTCTTGTCCTTTGCACTTCCCATAGTTGGAGGTATCAAAGTCTGGCAAGAAATCAGAATGATGGAGGAAAGGGCCATCTTAAAGAGTAGAATGAAACATCCTTTTCTCATTCTATCAACATGTGTGGGTAGAGGATAAAGCTGTCTGATGGAGTGGCACAGAGGTCAAAACAGGGCCTGGGCCTGGCTTGAATCCAACTCCATAAGTACTAGCCCTGTAACTTGAATTCGGTTGCTTAACTTCCCTAAGCCTCATTTCCTCATCTGTAGAACGGGGTTAATAATAGTTTCTGCCTTATAATGTAGCCATGGGAATTAAATGAAATGCTGCTTATGAAATCCTTTATCTTGCCCTGTATTTTTAAATCCTCACAGAAAAAAAATCCAACGTGGTAGATACTATTGTACCAATCTTGCTGATGGGAAACTGAGGCTCAGAGATATTACATAACTGGTCCAGAGTCACCCAGGCACATCAGTGTAGGAAACTGGGCATGAACCCAGGATTGCCTGGCTCTGAAGCTGATGCTCCAAGCACTCACTGACCCATATCACAAAGTGAGCACTAAGGGCTGTCAGACCATCTGGGCCAGCCTTTCCTTTTATAGGGAAGAGTTACAATTAATAGAAGTTCAGTGAGTAAACTCAGGGTAGGAGGCAGGCATAAGAAATCAGTTCTTCAAGTTTTTTTTTTCTGCCTCTGTTGGCAGAACAAGGAAGAGCAAAGCGCAATTTGAGAAAAATGTTCAACTTAGACACCAAAGTAACAAGAGGATTTACTGGGGTGAGGCAGAAGTGGAGGCTTAAAGGAGGAACCAGATAGACCCTCTTTTTGTACACGGCCTGTTAATATTTAAAAATGTTGGCTACACATGGTATGAAATTCAACTTTTTTGAATTGCAAACAAACTTGAGATTTCCACACTGATTATTATTTATTAACCATTCATTAAGCATCTGTTATCAAATAGGTCTTAGCCAAACCAAAGGGCAATTAGCTTTTTCAAGAGTAAACAGAAAATGGGTTCACAAATTTCCAACTGTTCTTCCCTGCTTATGACATAGGCCTCAAGTATATGCACTCAAGAACTTGGAAGAGAATATTAAAATGAAATAGTAAATGCTTGATTCTTCTTTGGCTTTAGAATTCATGCAAATTAGACCTGCAGAGTCTAAAGGATTTCCTTATTTAATTGGCCTCAATATTTCTTTTGCACTTATGTATTGGTCTATGTATTTTAGAGTGCTTTATCTATTTGTACCAGCTTCATACTATCTGGTTTAGGTTGAATACCTGTAGAGGGCAGCATGTCATATTTATTTAAGGGATGAATCCAGAATCTCTGCTAATGGTGATAGTGGAGGTAGTCGTCATCACCACCATCATCATCACTATCATCATCATTGTTCTTATCATATCCCTGGGTTTTGATCTTAGAGAAAATCTCTGTTACAAAGTGGCAAGGTAGACAATACAATCTCCCCCCGTCTTTATGAATGTTAATATTCTGCATAGTTTTCTGATGCATTACTTTGTTCAAAATCAAAAAGATTCTCTTACTTGCATACCACAAAACTCCTCTGCTATGTAAGATGTTGGCATAAAATTCTGTCATTATGCTGTTAAATAATTCAAAATGGTTTAACATGACATGAAGAGACTTACCATTAAACCATGGGCAGGGGAATCAAATGGAAAGAAAGTTCCTCACTGAGATATGTTTTCACTCAAATTAGTCTGTGGTCAGACACAAACACTCCCTGTAGAATCTGTTTCTTTAAGATTCTAAAAATAAATCTTGATCTGTAAGTGACTTTGCTGTAATACATACAGTGAGTCAGATCAAGGAGTAAGAGCCATTTATAGAATATGAACTAAACTCTGGCCTGAGACAACCATTTAACCCTCGCGAACAGAGAAGCGGCATTTCAGATTGTGCAGAGTTTGATCTATAAAGCTATTTTGACATATAAAGACTCTTTTTAATAACAACTGTGGCTAAAAATATTAGAATATGCCTAGAGGCAATCACAAGGTCAAAACATTTGGTCATAGGAAGATTGGCACAACTGTACATGGTACATCTATGTGTGCATGCTCCGAACGTATTCTAGGTATGCCTGTATTCCTATGGGCTGGACGCAATGATAAGTTGCCATTCCATGCATTCTCCTATAAAGAAGTAGATGGGGACAGGTGCGGTGGCTCATGCTTGTAATCTGAGCACTTTGGGAGGCTGAGGCAGGCAGATCACCTGATCCTGAGGTCAGGAGTTCAAGACCAGCGTGGTCAACATGGTGAAACCTTGTCTCTACTAAAACTACAAAATTTAGCTGGGCGTGGTGGTGGGTGCCTGTAATCCCAGCTACTCTGGAGACTGAGGCAGGAGAATCACTTGAACCTGGAAGACGGAGGTTGCAGTGAGCCAAGATCGCACCACTGCACACTCCAGCCTGGGCAACAGAGCAAGACCCTGTCTCAAAAACAAACAAACAAACAAACAAAAAACAGAAGAAGGTGGAAGTATTTTTTAAATTATTATTATATTCAAAAATAGAGATGGGGGGTCTCACTATGTTACCCAGGCTGGTCTTGAACCATGGGCTGAAGTGATCCTTTCGCCTCAGCCTCCCAAAGTTCTAGGATTACAGGCATGAGCCACCATGCCCAGCTGGTGGGAGTATTTTAACTTGCATTTCATGGTGATTTCGAATGGCTTGTGTGCCCATAAATAAGTCATTGAACATCTCTGAGCCTCAGTTTCTTCATCTATAAAACGGTAATAAGTATAATCCCTACCTCAAGAGGTTGACGTGAGGATTAAATAAGAGAAAGCATATAAAGTACTCAGTACACAGAACACAATTTTAAGAAATGTCAGCTAGTATTCTGTTCTCTTCAGCCCTGGCAGTTACAGAATGGTGTAATTTCTTTTTGTTCTTTCCATGTCTTTGCATGTCCCTTCATTTCTAGAGCATGTCTTCACAGTCTTGTAAATAGCTGCCTTAGAGGGCACGTCTGGTGGCTATAGGTGGGTAAGGGTTTCCTTTCTCCTTCTGCATGGCTGATGTAATGAACATCTCTAAGGGGATACATGATTGAAGGGTGTGTGGTGCATGTGTATGTGTGTGTGTGTGTGAGAGAGAGAGAGAGAGAATGTGGGTACATGTATAAGAATTCACGTCGCAAAAAGAGAAATTTGCCACCCTCCTCACCAAATTTCGCTCACAGGCAAACATGTTAATCGTTGGGTAGTCACACTGCTTGCACACTGTCTCAAACCTGGCACACTGCAAAGAGCTGCTTTACAAGAAATATGACTTCATATCACAGTGTTAATCATTGACCTCCACCCTGGTAATAAGATCTTTTTTGGCCTTGTACAAGTAGAATTCACCTGAGACTTCCTAATCATCTATTTGCTAACAAATTGGCAGAAGTATTAGGAAATTCCACCTTGGCGTTTGGGTGAGTCTTTTCCATCGACATGGTTTATTTGGATTACAGGCTCTTCCTCAATTAAAACAATAAATCAGCCATTTTCATTTTCTTTTCACCTCTGGATATATGTGGTCCTTAATACTTTAAGTTGCAGTCAGAATGCTTGCTTGGTATGACGACATCATCCTGTCTTTCAGGTGTGGTTTCAGGGTCACACAGAACACTTGTGTCCGGAAGGTTGACTTCACAGCGCACCACAGACACATTCTGCTACTCAGGGGAGTGAGATCATGGGCTGGCATAAATTTATCACTCTTTTAAATGAACAGGGTTGAATTCTATCTACTAACCTTGATCAGGAGGCTAGTGATACTGGCTGTGTAAAACAAAACAGACAAAATAAACAAGGGAAAACCACAGCACATGTGGCCACTTTGTACAGAAGGTGACACTACTGAATTTAGTCTGTGAAGGCCTTGTCACATGAAAGCCTAGAAATAGCGATGACCTAAACATGGGAGTAGAAGACAATCCAGTTAGAAATGAATGAACACATTCCATTGTGCTTGTATAGTGTTTAAAATCTATTTTGGGGCAAAAGGGGTATTGTAAATACTTTCCCTTGTTCATAACTATCATAACCCAAACTTTCTGGCTCTCAACATTTTCCAGTGACCCTGCATGCCTATAATTTTTTGCACACCACCTGACCTGGCAAGAATTATACTACCAGAGATGTGGATGCCCTGTGATCACCACCCCCTAACCCCGAATCCCCAGGGCAAGCCAAGACTAGATCGGACCTTATGACTGATTCTAATCTGGATGTCTCAAGGGGCTGTCCTAGTCTCACTGCACAGTTCCAAGGCCACTCAGTTCTGACGGCCCTTGGGAGATGCTGCCATATTAGGCCTGTGGAAATGGTCACATCATTCTAAAATTATTTTGGAAGTAGAGATTTAACATAACTTTTTGGATTAGCATTCAATTCCAAATTTGGGGCTGGGATTTAGGTAAAATTAATTTTAGGGACTTCTTATTGGGTTTGCGAAATGTTAATTCCAGCAAGTATTCCTTTATTCTTTAATACTGACTAGATCACAGACTGTGTGTTTTTTCCATTTTATTCTCTCTTTGGTAACGGTATTTCTAGGAAGACTTGGCTATCTGTATAGACAACTCCTGACTCTAAAGTGGTTGACTGGATAGGCTTATTATTGAATTCAGGTCAATTCGTGGCCTCCTTCTCTTTGACCATAGCAGCTCTGGATGTCAATGAGAGGGTTAAAATGGGGCCAGCCTGAGGCCAGTTATGGAAAAGAGGAGGGAATAGGCATTTCCTGGATATACAGTTCCTAGTATCTCCACGAGGCCAAATATAATTTGTATCTAGAAACTGTTACCTTCTGCCTACCTTCACTACCTGAGAGAATTCCCTCCAGAAATAATGATGATCTTTTATTAGGCACGAGAGTGTGAAGATCTGGAGATGCTGAGACATGGTCTTAGAGGTGTGCTTGCACAGGGAAAAGAAGCTCCATGATTCTTTAATCATAGAATTCCCTTATAGCACTGTTCACTGAGACACTAGGTATGAGTGGGACCCCCACTTTCCAAATGGATTTAGTTATAGAAGAAATAAAAGGACTTCTGTATGGAAGAAATTAAAGGACCAGCCTGGGCAACATAGCGAGACCTTGTCTCTTCAAAAATAATAATAATAAAACAAGAACAAAGTGAAACAAATTCTAAAAAGTTTGGTTTGTTCTGAGTTTTTCTAGAAGAATCTATGAGAAGATTGCAAAAGTCGTTTCCCTTATCTATACAGATTAAATATACCCCAAGTTAAAACTGTACCATTTTAAAAGTTATTATTTTGAGAACCTTTACTTCATGAAGTCTATTTTATTAAAATGATGCCCAAATTATGCAGAGGCTTACAAACCCATCAAATTTCATTTTTAAAAGTATGGCACGTAACATATAGTATTTCAAATAATTTTTACATCTTTTTTTATAACAAAATGGTCAGAAGAGGCTCTGCCTCTTCCTTAATACACCTGAGGCTCAGAAAATACAACTAACCTAAGATCTCACCTTTAGCACATGACCACAATCCAGGTTGTCTGGTTCTGTGTTCAGTGCTATTTCCTATGAGCCTCTACTCCCCACAAGACTTGGAAATGCCCTCTTGATTCTCAGGGTTTCCTTCATTGTCATCCTGGAGTAACAGGGGTGGGCTTATTTTATTTTATTTCACAAATGATGGTTTTATGTACATGACACATTTATTTTAGAGATGAGGGTCTTGCTATGTTGCCCAAGCTGGTCTCAAACTCCTGGCCTCAAGTGATCCTCCAGCCTCCGAAGTAGCTAGGAATACAGGCATGAGCCACCATGCCTGGCTCAAGAAGGGGGTTTATTTGTGTGGTTTTCTCACTGAAGAGGATGGTGCCTGTCTCAGTGTAGAATGACAGGGAAAAATAAACAGGCAGCAAACAATGTTCTCTTTTTAGCGCTCTCAAAGTCCACTCTAGTTATAATAGGCCAACAAAAGAGAAGACATTTGTCCAGCAGAAACATTTACCAGTGAGGAACATTCCCTGTGAGATCCAGGTGTCTGCTTTGTTGGGTGAATGGCAGATTTGGAAAGATCTTCTCTTCCAGACCCAAGCTATAGGCCATCTAGTGTAACCTTGGAGCCATGATGGCTGAGTTCAAACCCCACCTCTACTGTTTACTAGCTGCAGGCCTTTTCAGCAAGTTCATAACTTCTCTGTGCCTGTTTTCTTCAGCAGCAAAATGGGGACAATAATGATGATATCTGCCTCATAAGATGATTTAAAGGCTTAAATGAGTTAAATCTAAAGTGTTTAGAATAGGACTTGGCCATGTGCCCAATGAGAGAGGCTATTTTTATTTTCTTAACAAACGAATTCCTTGATTTCTTTATCTATAAAGTGAGAATGATCGAGCCTCTAACAAGAATCAAATTATATCCTGTTTTGGAAAGTTCTTTATAAATCATAAAATTCTCTGAGCATGTATTAAATGCCTGCTGTTAACTTGAAGAGAACATTGCAATATCGGAACCATACCTAACCTCCTGTTTGCAAGGAATTTATTCTTTCTCATTAAATTGAGAAAGAAAGTCATTTATATTAAGATTGCTAGCCAGACTCCATTGGTAGCTTGTTATCCAGGAATCAAGGGGTTGGGGGTGTTGTCTAGCCAGGTGTGGGTGTTCACCCAAGGCCTAGTAGGCCTCCACCTCCCAGGGGAGGATCACAGAGATCGTGCCTGCTGGGATGGGAGGCAAGTCCCAGCTGCGTGTGACTGTATCTGTGTATAGATCTGGAATCAGAGAGCCCTACTGGTCCCGCAGGATTACCTAGCCAGAGCCAACAGGCCGCCTGGAGCCCTGAAAAGTGGGACAACTGTTCACTGTGTGGGTGGCTACTCAGAGGAGCCTAGGGTGATACCAGGCCTGAAACCCGAGCAGCATCTGATAAGGAAGCAGATGTGTTGACTCAGGGTAAAAAAAAAAAAAAAAATAGATGAAACTGATTTTTTCCAGAGTTTGAGTAACACGTTATTTCTGAAAGGATCAGGAGGAGTGCAGTTGGTGCAAATGAGGGAAATTTTTAAAGCATCTCCTCCTCCTTCTCTAGCTCTGTCCCAGCTTGTATCATGGTCTCACCCAGTGGCACACACAGGGACACCAAACTCTAATGGTCTTTAAGAAAGACATGGATGCCAAGAAGGACAGTTGTTTCCAACAACCTTTCCTGACTTGCTGTACCCTCAGGACTGATGGTCCCCTCTAGCTCCCCCAGCTGAAGTTCTATCCAATTTTTCACATTCAGCATCAATATCATCTCCTTTATTAAGCTGCCCTGCAACCCTCCACCTAGAAGTGATCTCTTCCTATCACGTTCTCATAAAGCTTTTCTCTGTGTACCTTTAATGCAGTGCTTTCAAAATTTGCCTCATTTCATAATGAGTTATGTCAAATGTCTCTGCCCTACTAGCTTATAAGGAACTGATTCCTGTCATCTCTGTGCCACTATGACACCTATACTGCTGCTCAAAGGAGTCATTCAACAAACATTCATCACATGAATAAATATTTGGTGGTGAAAACTTGAACCTAGAATTTCATGGCCTCCAAGAAAGGCTCTGATTTTTTAAAATAGAGCACTGCTCTTTTTCCCCCTCTATTATTCTTTAAGGTTGTTTCATAACATCTCCTGCCAGGGACAGCTTCCAACTCTCATTATTGAATTATTAAGTGCTAGGAGAACAGCACCTTCTATGAATAAGAACTGGGTGAAACCGTGAAGAAGGGAAGCCCCTATTGCTCTCAGTTTCGGAGGTGAGAACTGTAGATTTATTTATGTGCTTCCTCCATCACAAACCAGTGTGATTCAAATGGCGGATTCTGGAATTCTGTTTTCTGCTTTCCTTTCCCTGTTCAGCCCCTCAACCTTAGCGACTGTTAATAATGCACACACCCACAGTGGAATATAAGATGCATTAATGAGAAAGTAGGGTCCATATTCCTTATTTGGAACCTGAGACTGTTCTCAAACTAGACTTCATGCTTCTGACCTGGATGCATTCATCAGTTGCATGGGTAAAAACGAAATGGAAAATGGGTAGAGACGGAGGAATCACAGATGAGGTTTTTGTCTTTACAATTTCAGATCAACATTATCATATAAACAATTAATGAGCAGTCTCCAGATGTTCTAAATTGCTTTTCCCTCCCAGGGATGTTGTTAAATATTCCCTAAGCTGGCTCTGCATAGCAAACAGACTTTCCATGGGGAAAATTCCAAGTTTAGCTCTCATGTACCTGGAATCCTTCTTGTGGATGACTTTTAGAAAGACTTCCAAGAATTCCAGCATCCTTGCCTCAACTCTGTGCATTTCAGGCTGAGGCTTCAAGAATGGTGCCTCCAAGTGATCCCCAAAATGCTAGTGCCTACAATGTCTATGCCTAAACTTTATGCTTTATAGGGACTTAGATAGTATAAACACTTGTTTAAAGAATGGGCAAATAAATGAACTATTGAATTAATAAATGAAATAATGCATCTTTAGAAATAACAGTTGGTTCCTCTTGGTCATCAGATTGCTAAGTTTCCTAACATGGACTTGTTTTTTTTTTAAATCATAAATGAAAATCATAAACTGTTTTAAGCTGAAAGATAATAAACTGCACACAGTTTTTTTTAAGGCCGTAGCTTTATTTATGTAAATGAAATAGAAAAAAACTGCCTCTCTGGTTGGAGTGTAGATAGAAGCCTGCAGTCCATTAACTCTGAGAAATTACGCAGCTTGTCCAACATCATACAGGTGCCAGAGGTTGAGCCAAGAGCCTGAAGACCCCTGGTCTGGGGTATTTCTGCTGCTCAATACCTCCCTTTATGGGTGAGGCTTTATTTCCTATAGTTGTTTCTGGGTACCCACTAGGTACCCAGAAAAAAGGCATCTCTCTGAAACTAGAATAAGTGGGTCAAAGGTTTGAAGAAGTATTGAAAGGGACTTCAGGGTAACCAAAGAGTTGATGAGGAAAAGGTTCTCTTCATGGAAGTACTCCAGCTAATAAACAAAGAAGGAATGACAGAATCACACTTCACCATTTCACAGTCCCTAAAGAAATAACAGATCTAGACCATGTCAGTGACTGCCAATGGCCCAAAGAGAAAAACAAGCCAACTATTGGTCCCTCCTAATAGAAATGTACCATACCACATGGGAAGTATTCCTGCCAAAAATTTGAACTTGACTCTAAATCAAACCTAGAAAGCCCCTAATTACCAGTTTACAAGAGATACAAGAAACAGAGAAACTTATCAAATTGACACTATGGAAATGCAATCAGCAATACTCAGATTATACAAAACTCTACAGGCTGTTCCACAAATAAATTGTCAGGAAAAACAATGGAGAATTCAGATCTGTGATTTAAGAGTCTTAGAAGACATGTCAACCAGTTTTAAGTATGAACCTTATTACAGTCTTGATTCTCTGAGAAAACACCAATGACAATGACATAGTGGCTACTCCGGGGCCTGCAGTGAGAGGTCATGACAGCTCTGTGGAGGCTTTGGCAGCTGTGTCCAGGGTCAGGGTCACGAACCTGGCCTGGGTCACAAAGGCAAGGCCAAGGAGTGGTTCTGGGTCACCATGCAGGACTGCCTGCCCAAAGAATGAAGATCAAGGCCCTGGAGGTTAGCCATGATTTCTCCTTGCCCATCGAGGAGTCTAAAATCATTGACTTTTTCCCAGGGAGGTCCCTCAAGGATAAAGTTTTGTGTATTAAGCTCATGCGAAAGCAGACGTGTGCCAGCCAGCACACCAGGTTCAAGGTATTTGTTACCCTCAGAGACTACATAGCCATGTCAGCCTGAGTAGCTGCTGTCATGGGCAAGGCCAACATCCTGGTTGAGCTCTCCACCACCTGTCTGCTTGAGGACACTGGGGAGAACAAGATAGGCGATCCCCAAGTGGTCCCTTGCAAGGGGACTGGCCTCCGTGGCTCTGGCGCATCTCCTGGATTCCAGAGACACTGGCATCATCTCAATCCCCGTGCCCAAGAAACTGCTGCTTAAGGCTGGTATCTATGAATGCTACTTGTTGGCCAGGGGCTACACTGCCACCTAGGGCAATTTCACCACAGCCACCTCTGATGCCGTCTCCAAGACCTTCGGCTATTTTACCTCCCAACCCACCTCTGGAAAGAGACCACATTAACTGAGACTCTTATCAGGAATTCACTGACCGACTCCCAAAGACTCACACAAAGTCTTAGTGCAGAGGACCTGGGTTCCCACTGTGGTCACCATGTGGTGTTTTCATATAAGAAAAATAAAGCAAATTAATTTAAAAAACAATAAAGGACAAAAAAAGAGACATCAAGGAAATTTGAAGGATGTTTTCAGAACATTAATATACTATGGGTAATATTTTAGGTGGAAAAATGGTATTGTGGTTACTTTTCTTTAAAGACTACTTATCTTTTATACATCCATGTTAAAATATAAATGAAATGCTGTGATAACTGGGATGTGCTTCATATGACCTTGAGAGAGGCTAAAAGCGAGTAGAGACAGGGACGAAATATGATTGTAAGTTGATAATTGTTCAGGTTGGGTGACGGAGTTCATGGGGTGGGGTCATTAGCCTAACCTTTCTACTTGCATAACATGTTTTAAATATTCCATAAGAAAAAAAATTAAGAAACTTTGTCCACAATTATAACAGAATGCTGTTTTTCTAAATTCTTAAAAATTAAATTAAATAAAAAATCTGAAAGCTAGGAAAGACTTTGACGTGAAAGGAAGAGGCTCTTGGAAGTACAAGGAGCTCTCATTAGGGGTGAGGCATAAGGAGTCTCTCAGAAAGTTTCCAGTCTGACTGAAGCCAGACTAGATCAGAACATGGAACCTACTGGTGGGGAAGGTGATGTCTCATGGGAAAGAGCATAGTCTCACTTAGTCTTGGTCTCATCCATGTTATAAGTGACAATGGCAGCTTTGGCTCTATATCTTTAAACTATTTATAGGACATTCTGAAACATACATTTTGCAATGTCATTAAAAGATCATCCCATAACCAAAAGATCAAATCCCAAATGGATATAGCACAAATGACTGCCATCTGAACAAGCTTTAAAATGTTCTGCCTGGGTACAGTGGCTCACACCTGTAATCCCAAGATTTCAGGGGGCCAAGGAGGACGGATCGATTGGGCCCAGGAATTTGAGACCATCCTGAGCAACATAGCGAAACCCTGCTCCATAAACATACAAAAAAGTAGCTGGGTGTGGGGTTGCGTGCCTGTAGTCCCAGCAACTCAGTAGGCTGAGGCGGGAGGATTTCTTGAGCCTAGTAGTTCAAAGGCCACAGTGAGCTGTGGTTGCACCACTGCACTCCAGCCTGGGTGACAGAGTGAGACCCTGTGTCAAAAAAACAAAAATTAATAAATAAAGAATGAAATGTCATTCAAATAACACCTGAGACATAACATTCCTGAAGCTGATCTAAATGTTCCAACTGGAAGAAGCCTCTCTGAAGTTCCCCTGAAAGGATCCACTTTCTTGCACTTTGACCTCTGACTCTAAGCCACCCTGAACCCATTTGCGAATTACTGTAGAGGCTATTTGCTGAAATTGAGGTTTGAGATTTGATGACCCAAAGAAATCAAGATTTCCACAAATGCCTACTGAGTTTGTTGGCAAGATCTGGTCCAAATATCATGAAATATCAAATATAGCAATTTTCAAATGAGACACAGGGCAGGTAATGACCAGTAATCGGTGAACAAAATCAAAGCAGAAGGAACAGACCCAGAGCTTACCTCTAACTTTGTCCTTCAGGAACCCAAATCTAAGGTAGCAATCATTCTTCATTCAATTCACATAAAGTCAAAATAATCTTTCATTCTGGGTGTAATCACTTGATGATTTGACACCTATGAGTCATAAGTGGCCCTGTTGTAAAGAGGATAGGCTCAAGCCAGGTGGCAATGTGTTAGGTCACATTTAAGCCTCAGTTGTTTCACAGTCTGTTCCCACGCAGGCTTCTGCCTTCACTGCACCCGGGGCAGGATCTGGGCCCAGCCTCACCAAGTGCCATCAGTTTCAGACCCAATATATTGCAATGAACCTTAAAAATTCTTAGACGGTCACATATTTGCAATGAGAATATTTTTCAAGGGGAAAAATACATTTTTAGTTGTTTGGCCAAAACAAGCAAAACTGCTCAAAATGTTGAAATAGAGGGGCCCCTGCTACTTCATGAATGGTTTGCCGAGGTATAGAGGTGAAACCACTTTCCTCTGTAGCCCCAGTAAGCAGGCACACACATGTTTATCGATTAGGACATACTACAGTGGGCGTCCAATCAGATACACCAGTCCCCTGGGTAACTCCAAATTCCTGCTTGAAGTTTGGCTTCATTTCCCATAATGACTACATTTGAGGGATGAATTAAAATGGCCAAAATTTTCAATACATCTTTGAGAAGGGTTAAGTACAAAAATGCCATTAAACAATAATGGGATTTGTATGTGAAACATTATACTCTTTGAACATTTTTTAGAAAGTCCCTCTCCTCTTTCCCCTTCAACTAATAACAATTCAACATTATTTAACATAATCCTACTGACAGGTAATTTCTGACACGAAATTTATTACTGGCTTGCCCTTTGAGGGCATGTTTCACTATTAATGTTTCCTTTTAAAAGCTATAGCATACATTAGATTCTCATACAGAGTTTCCGCCATGTTTTCCTTGGAAACCCCTACTTTCTGTGGTATTTTACATTACCCAAGTCTGTTTTAACTGTATCCTTACACACACACACACCTCTTCTCTAAATGGCCAGGACTACACTTAACATTGAAGGATTTTATTTCACCATTATTGGATTTACCTATAACTGAATAAACAACATCATTAGCACAGCATACATTTTTAAAAATTGTCTCCTGTACCTAACTGAGTATGTGATTAAGTGAGCTACAGGGCTTGAATTTACCACTATCATTCTGGGAAATGAGAGAGCCATGGCTTGTAGATGTTGCCCATATAGGGCCAGTGAGACCTGCACACAGCCATTCTGATTGGTGCTTCAGGCCCTTCCCCATGCAGGACGTAGGAGACTGTTCAGAACATATTTGTGATTCTGACTCATTCAGAGAAATGATTTTTTACCTGGTGAGTCAGCATGAAGCTAGGTATTTCCTTACCTGTGCTAACCATACAAGGGCATTGCTACCTGGAGAGCTGAGTCATCTCCCCCAGAAGGAAACACACACCATCTCTGCTTTTTCTAGAACAGCTTTCCTGGCATCATGAGCTCAGAGGTTGGAGCTGACTATATGGTGTCCTTCCTTCAAGAGGGGGCATCATCCAAATGGCCTGCTGGCTGGCAAAGCAGCAAGGGGACATGCGAAACTATTACTTATTCTTTCTCTTTTCTTTTCTTTGCAGCTTTAGGGAGGTCAAGTTTGTCAAGTTATAATTTACATATAGTAGAATTCACCCTTACAACATGCAGTTCTATGGGATTTGGCAAATGCATACAGCCATGTAACAACCACTGCAACCATGATATAGAACAGTTTCCTCACCTCACTCCCTTTCCCCCTTTGTAGTTAACCCCTTCTTCACCCCACTCCCTACCTTGCACATACATGTTTTATTTATTTATTTATTTATTTAGAATACAGAGTCTCCCTCTGTCACCCAGGCTAGAGTGCAGTGGCGCAATCTCAGCTTACTGCAACCTCTGGCCTCCCATGTTCAAGCGATTCTCGTACCTCAGCTTCCTGAGCAGCTGGAATTACAGGAATTACAGGTGCGCACCACTACACTCAGCTAATATATATTTTTAATTTAATTTTTTTTTTTTAGTAGAGATGGGGTTTCACCATGTTGGCCAGGCTGGTCTCAAACTCCTGACCTCAAGTGATCCTCCCGCCTTGGCCTCCCAAAGTGCTGGGATTACAGGTGTGAGCCACCATCCCCGGCCTCTACCTGGCATATACATATTTAAATAATATTCAGATGACTTACAAGAGAGGCACAGATTCATCTGCAGGTCGATTCATGAACACCTTTGTAACTTATCTTTAGTGGAGGGGTGGGATTTACCAGTGATGAGCTCTAGGACCTTCGATACTACCAGGAGATTGAGGACACATCAGGGGAGAACTGTTGCCTCACTTTTGTCCCAATATGTAACCTGTTTCCACAGAGAAACATGCAGGAGTAATTGCACAGGTAAATTCTTAACTTCCTAACTCTTCCTGTAAGTTTAAGAGGAAGATCTACTTCCCTACTAAGTTAGGGAAAGACAATTCTCTTAAATGTCTCACCTCAACCAAATTCCAATAGGGAAAAGCTGGGGACTCACACACACACTCCTATCTTGGCCCATGCCTCTCCTCCCACAGACAACCATACATAAACAACTCCCTCTGTCTCTGACACACACACACATGCACACACACACACACGCAAACCAAAAACCAAAAAACAAAACAAAAAAAAGGAGCAACACAAAAACTGCTAAGACAATCTGTTCTCTATAGTGGTCATTAACTTTCCAAGGCCACTGACTGGACTTTCCAGGCCCAGACCTGTGCAGAAATCAATGTTGAAAAGCCTCCATTCCAAGAAAGTGAAACTTATCTGAGGTCCCTAAGCATTAGGGAAGAGTTAAATTTTTAGGTTACTGGGCCATTAGCAGCTCAGCCATCCATTTTTCATTTGAAGAAACCTTTTTAAAGGTTGAATTCTTATCTTGGGGAAGCCCGTAAATGCAGTTCTTGTGTTTTCATTGGGTTTATTTAGCCTGGGGGATTAAGGTCCCTCTGTTTAGGCAGTAAATTTTCCCCTTTGTGTGAATGTATGCAGTGAATATACTTAAAAATCCATCAGACCAGGCTAACAAAAATGTAGCTGCCTTTACACAGCAGTATTTGGCAAGTATATAGTCACTCAGGATGGCTGCGTGGTGCTTATAATTGAATTGTGGTCACTAAGCCCAATGCTATCAACTTCTGTAAAAACCCAAAGCTCAGATACCTCTGAGCACGCCTTTCACCACCTTCCCTCCAGCCCCTCCCCTTGTTTCCAGCTCCCCACTGTTCACCCAGTTGGCAGAGGGGAACACGGAAAGAACCCCAAGATGAACAGGAGACATCCCTGTAGCTCTGAACATATACCATAAAAGCTGTACCCCAGGGCCCAGAAGGACAGAACGGAAGACCTAACAGCGTGAGTTACAATGCTTGGGACGCCAGGGAAGGAGAAGTTCTTCAGAAAAGAAAAGCTACAAAGTCTGCCTTAAGAGGCCCTGGAAGGCTTTCAGTTCTTGGTTGAGAACCATGCTGACATTTAACCATTTGAATCAATATTGTCTGGCACTCAGGGCACAGATTCCTGGCCCCTCAAAGTCCCCCTTACAATAGTAACTCAGACAATCTGAGGCCTGCTAGCTGACCTTTTCTCCTTCCTCTTCTGATGCCATGTGTCTACCTCTCTAACATCAGCCTCCCTGGCACTTGTGCCAGAGCCCTGTCAACCACAGGCGAGTGTGCTCAACAGCTGTAGGCTTCCAGCAGACAAGTGCACGACCTTTGTAGTTCAGCATCCACTCTTCCCTGCAAGAGACCAAACTACCTCCACGCACCTGGCGCATCAAACTCAACAAGGGAGCCTTGGGTCCTGCCAGAGTTGAACCAAAGGGAAAAGCCAGCTCATTGAACAGAAATGCAGGAAGACAGAAAAACACAATTTTTTCATACAATTGTCCCGAAGACAAACTCAAATCAAAATAAAAATACATGCAAGAGGATTGTTCTATTTTAAAACTACCTTTTATCCTCAGGCTAAGGGCTAGCAAGATATTTTCTATCCATTCCAGGGATTACATTCACTTAACAAATATTATTCTTAACAGGCCCTTGTTAAACATAACATTTGTACTAAGGCCCTAATAAACCTAGAAACAGATAAGGTCAGGGCTCAGAAATTCAACAAGACAAAGAACTTAGGCAGCCCAGCACTGTCCAAAGCAATGGATAGACTTCCTCTCAGACCTAGGACCCCAAAGAAACTAAGCCATGTCTAAAATGCATGTCAGAGAAGCACACGTTTCTCAAAAAGTAATTTAACATACAACTTACTATTCAAGATCTACATATTAATTCAAATTATTGTTGCTTACCCTTAACAGTGACTACCTCAGGTCTGCATTTTTAGGAAAATGTATCTGCAAGGCTATTTAAAGCTGCACTTCTGTCATCCTGCCTTAGATGGTAATCTCCAAGACGAGTTCTTTGACTTTCTTATTGCAACTACAGATACACCGTGATATACAAGCAGGTCATAGATTACAAATGAACACTGATGACTAATCGCTACTGGTTAATGTTTATGCCAATAATTGTAAAATCTCCCTGTTAAATTACGATAATTTAAGAAGAAATGTCATGATCCTGTTCTTCTCTTTTTTGAGCCAGACAATACTTAGCCTCACACATAACCAACAGTCCCTATCATTAGCCTTTATTGGCCTAAGGATTATTCATACATCAACACATGTCAACCATCACGTTGGCCATGTCTGAGCAACTTCAGTGCCCTGGTTTTGTATGGTAATGATTTCTGAAGGAGTAAACGATGAAGTCTGATTTTTAAAATAGTTTTAAAGTTACTGATGTAAGTCCTTATGCCTTGGACTTTAGCCTGTTCAATGTGCTGTGCTGGTGGGGAGGGAGATTGGGGGCAGGGTGGAAGGGTGGGAGCCAGGGAGGGAGGGAGACTGGGACTGAATAATATGAAGTTTCAGAGCATCATCCTTAACAACCAAATTCTGCTGGCTCTGACCACAGGCTCATCAACAGTTTCAACTACGTACTATTTCCCCTTTAACAATTCAATTTTCTCCCGTCTGTTTAAAAACAAAACAAAACAGAATTCCCAAAAGGATCTTTCTGGTATTTTATTGCTGAAGTCCTTTATTTACCTGTTACACCCCTGACCCCTACCCCTATCAAAAACTCACAACCAAAAGAAAAGTGAAAAGAACACAGGAAAATATGAAACATATAGATACATATCAGGGGGAAAATGTCTTGGTCCTGCCTTCTCCTTTAGGAGTAAGGAAAGACACAAACCAAGATGAAGGACAAAGAGAGCTTGAGAGTGTGTGTGTGTGTGTGTGTGTGAGAGAGAGAGATGCATGGGTGTGAAATCTGTATGGTGTAAGGGGAAGTCATATAAGATCTCTCGGTGCCCTGATGTCACAATTAATAAACAAAGCTCACAGCCAATGACATTACCCAGGAAATACAATGTAGGGCGCTGTTCAGTGCTTGTTTTGAAGGGCAAAGTCTGGTGGAAAACAGAGAAAGCCAGAGGAAGGAAGGGAAACTCAGTTTAACTCTTCTACTTTGAACCTTAAAAGCAAGCCAAATCCCAAGGCTGGCTTTGTTAGAATACTATCTTTCCAAGTATGCACATGGTAAAAAAAAACAAAACACACACATACACACACACACACACACACATGGCCCTGTGGGCACTGGTCTTATTTTGGGTAAGAGTCAATGTTCTTTATCATTTTGTGGTTTAACAGATAAAAAGACATTAAACCACTTTCCTTCCAAAGCATTTCACTTCCAGAGTTTTGTGCTGGAACAAACTGAGCATTGTGTACTTTACTTAAACTCTGAAATCCTACCTGGTTTAATGTTTTTCAAATCCATAAGGCAAATGGTGAAGCACACACCTTTCTCCTATGGCAGCAAAGTGAACCCAGCTTGTTTTTATGGATTGGACCCTCCTGTCAATGAGTGCGCTCCAGATGTATTTGCACATTCCAGTGCCTGGAAGGCCTCGTTCCGCCCCCAGTGCGTGTATGCGTGAGCATGAACACTCGTTCATGCTCACTCAAGGAATACTCTGTGCAATGGCATTCCTCTTCCTATTTCTCTTTGCATTCAGTCTTGAGGCCTCACACTGTACACATTTCTCGGTTAGTTTTATCCACAAGCTCAGATTTCTTGAATATTAATTAAAAGGTTGCCAATTAGCTACAATCTCTCTAAAATAGGTCTAAAAAGATGGCCAGACAATTACAACTTCTAGATGATCTGATAGAAGTAAGAAGTAGAAGAGAGTATACTGAGTCTGGGAAGGGCAGGGAGAAGGGAAGGATAGGGAGAGATTTGTTGAAGGATACAAATTTACAGCCAGGTAGAAGGAATAGTTCCTAGTGTTCTGTACCAGTGTAGGGTGATGAGAGTTAGCAATAAAATATAGTTTCAAATAGCTGGAAGGAGGATATTGAATGTTCCCAACACAAAGAAATGGTAAGTATTTGAGATGATGAACATGCTAATTCCCCCCTCTGATCACTACACCTTATATATATTCAAACATCACTACGTACCCTATGAATATGTACAATTACATGTCAATTAAAAATTAAATTTCAGGCCGGCACGGTGGCTCAAGCCTGTAATCCCAGCACTTTGGGAGGCCGAGATGGGCGGATCACGAGGTCAGGAGATCGAGACCATCCTGGCTGACACGGTGAAACCCCGTCTCTACTAAAAAATACAAAAAACTAGCCAGGTGAGGTGGCGGGCGCCTGTAGTCCCGGCTGCTCGGGAGGCTGAGGCAGGAGAATGGCGTAGGCCCGGGAGGTGGAGCTTGCGGTGAGCTGAGATCCAGCCACTGCACTCCAGCCTGGGCGACAGAGCGAGACTCCATCTCAAAAAAAAAAAAAAAAAAAAAAAAAATTAAATTTCAAAATATGACCACAACTTTCATATCTGTCTCAGAAGCCTAACTAGAGAAATCATAATCTAGCTTTTCAAAAGGATCACTCATTTTGTCACCAGATAAACCTGTATCTGTTTCTGACAATCTTGTATGAGCAACATAAGATGGTCTCCCCGAGCCAATTAAAAAGAAAAAAGGAAAAGGGACACATAGATAAAAAAGCCATGCTGCAACAGAATTTTCAGGGGCTAAGTAGGAATCAGTTCTGATAACAGCTTTTTGTAACTGAGAGGCAGGGGGAAGATGGGCATGAGCCACTTCTGACTGCTGAGGGTCCTGTTTCCGGGGATGGATGACTGTTCTCACAGGAAGACTGGACAAACACACCAGAAATATCTGCCAAGAGGTTCATATGAAGGTGTGATTTGAATCAAGAGGATGTGGGGGTAACTCATCGGGTGATTATTCATACTTTTTAAAAGCAGGACAGCAATAAAACTGTAAATTTTGTAAATTGTAACATCGTAAATAAATTTTTGTAAAGTAAAAAATAAATAATTCTACCCACACACATGAATATCCTGAAGAGAATGCAAACATCTCTAGTGAAGTAGGACAATCTTTCTTGGTGAGATAAGTTGTTTTTCAGTGGTATTTCATGGACATTTTAATCTTATGAAATGTAAAAAGTGGTGGTTGCTATCAAAATATTACCACAACCATTTTCTCTGTATTGAGGGCAAGATTAAAGGACAATTAGAGAGTTGGCAGTAATGCTTTCCCAATCTTATTCTAATTGCAATTTTTAAAAAATCAACTTTATTGAGATAAAATTGCATATAGTGAAATTTATCCATGTCAAGTGTTCAGTCATTGAGTTTTAGCAAACGTATACGCCCGTGTAACCACCAGCATGATAAAAATATAAGACATTTTTGTCACCCCCAAAAACTCTCTACTGCCCTTTGGCAGCCTCAATGGATCTGCTTCTGTCACTTGAAAACATTTTGCCTGTTCTAGGGTTTCATGTCAGTGGAACCAAGGACCGAATGCACTCTTGTGTCTGGCCTGTCTGATCTCAATTTTACCAAATCCCTCATTTTGTTCAAAGCCCTGTGCCCCTCACTTCTTTGTCTCATAGGCGGGAAATCAACTTCAATTCTGATAACAAGACCAGAGATGGACGAGTGCCATTTTTGAGAAAGTTGTTAAAATAGCAGGAAACAAGGAGCAGGAAGCAGTGAAGATCAACTCCAGTTCATTTCCTCTTGGAGTATTAATTTTAGCACATTGTTTGGGTTTCCCCAAAAAGATATTTTTGAAATAAGGGAATTCCACGCATGAAGGCCAAAAATAGAAAATAAGAAGACTGGATACTCTTTTCTACACAGTCCTGAAATGTCATGTCTTTGACAAAACAAATGAGAGATAAATGCTTGATGGTGGAATCAGAGGAAAAGGTGGGTCTTCTCATAATATCTAGATGGATTCAGGCAAAATACAAAAGTAGAAAGCAATTATGAGCTGTTTTTGAATCTATCAACATTGCTCTCACTTAAAGTAAAAATTTCCTGTGTTTATAAATTAGTAGTTTACCTACCATCACGTCCACCAAACATGAATACTTTCTTTTTCTTGTCCGAACCAGGCAAAGGTATCCAGTTCTTTATGGACCTGGTCTTTACTATGTAAGTCATTTCAGTGTTACAAGAACCCAAGTTATCAAAAGTTTTAGGCTCTCATTTTTTCATGTCCTTCAATACCTTCCTATGTAATATATCTCTTTTTTTTAATGAGAAAAGGCATACATTGTTCTGTATCCTAAGTCCTTATATAAACCATCAAGTTCTGGGTTCTAGTTTCCATCAAGCTGCTGTCACATAGTGACTGGAAGAGAATATATTAATTCTCCCAGTTCCCTGGGGTAGGATGCAAATACTGAATCATTTACATCTTTTAAAAAATAAAACAAGGAGACTCCTAGTTTAAAAACACTTTATTTAAGAGTAATGTTTATCATTAAAAACACTTCTACATCAATTAAAACAATTTTGGTCCCAATGATACGGTTATTTTGATCTATAGTATAATGGACAAAAAAAAATCGTGGACAAGAAACAGGAAACAGTCAACATGATATACATCAAGAAGAAATATGGAGATAAAAGTCGTTATTATCTTATTATTTTATTTTATTATTTAATATTTATTATTTTATTATTTACTGAGAAATTATCTATTGGGTTCTTGCCCTAGGTAGAGAAGTTCCTCAACTGGATAGATTATCTGACCAATGAAAGAAGCAAGGAGTAGGTTAATCCAACCACTGAAATATAAGTGGTTATTTAAAAGAAGAAAGTTTTGATTCTTCTGAATGAAATGTTAGCACCAACCACTATTTAGTAGGCAGTGTTGCCTTCTATTATCTAGCTCTATAAGAAAATGGTTATTCTTAATCTTTCACCCACAGAAGTATATGATGGCAGAAAATAAACCCAAATCTCACCATAAGCATAGATTCCCTCAGATATCTATAGCTAATATGAAAAAGAAATGGAATTTATCATATTTCTTTAGTATCAAGTATGCAGAGGTGGCGAGATCTAGTCAAAAGGGCATCAAAGCCAATACTTCATAAACAGTTCTTGAGTCCTCATTTCCTGTGGTAGTGACCTTGAATAAGTCACGATCCTTCTAATTTTCTTCCCCCCCTCCCCCTTTATTTGTTAAAAGAAATCCTGCCTTACCTGGATTTTGAAAAAACTAGAAGATGCACATGAGCTGGTTTGAAAACTTTCGAGTGTCACACAGATGCGGAGGATGGTGTCCTTTTATGCACCCCATCCTGCTAAATACTGTATGCTACATGTATTCTTACATAAGCACTGCCTTTAAACTTGTGAAACAACCCAGCTCTCAGCCACAGATCCCCTGAGGACACATTCCTCCTCATGTCAGCAATGGTTATACTTCTGTGAACACTTTTATGTTACCTAAAGACTCCTAAATCCACAGCAAAACTTCCACACTGTTTTCTAAACTGAAAGCACTGCTGGCTATAACTTACCAACCAACTAACAGACTAAGTAACAAACTAAAGTGTAGGGGTATAAAGCTTACCAGGTTTTGAACCACAATGAGGAAAAGAAATACAAATAAAAAATGTGAACAATGTGTGTGACACATTCAGATTGTAGTCATTGCTCATTAGCAGCCACTGTCAACAAAGACCTCCTTTGAGACAACTTCCACCTGGTTGGGATGACCAAGTTCTGCACAGCCTGCTGCATGCTAAATGTATCCACCTCCCTGTTCTGCATCTGGCTGAGATAGAAAGGTTACAGGAATAGTGACAGGGAGTTGGTACGACATGGAACAAGGATTCAGATGAGTGACTGCCCTATTTTACTTTCAGTGTGATCAAAAGGCCTCAACAGATAGGCTGTGATCAAAACAAAACATACCAGATCATGTTGGCTAAGTTCTCAAAGGCTGTGGGGAAAATGATTCTGCATACTTTTTTAGATTTCATTCAATTATACATAAAGTTTTCTGCCACTGAATACTCATCCGGTAGTAGTGGAGTACAGTGAATTTATCAGTTTGGGGATAGGATGCAATTGCTGACCTTTGGATGCTCACATTCAAAGAGCAGTCAGTCAGTCAATTAGGCCATCTTTTGAGTGATTATCATGAGTCCCTGTAAGGGAATTACCTTATTTTGTCATGGTACGATTGTGGAAATCGACCAAGTTAAAAATCAAATTAGAAATAAACAAATCCTTAATTCTTTTAACTTTTTATTTGGAGAAAATTATAGATTTACAGGAGGCTGCAAAAAAGTGTACAAGGAGGTTGGGTGTTCCCCTCACCCAGTATCCTCCAATGGTAACATCTTACATAATTATAGTACAAGATCAAAACTAGAAAATTGACAGTGGTCCCATACACAGAGTTTATTCAGATTTCACCAATTTTACATGCACTTTTGTGAGTGTGTGTATTTAATTCTGTGAAATTTTATCACAGGTGTAGATTTGTGTAACCATGACCACAATCAAGACACGCAACTGTTCCATCACCACAAGAATTCCCCATGATACCCCATAGATTCAACTCTAACCTCTCTACCCAAACCTAACTCCTGATAACCACTAATCTTCTCTCCATCTCTATAATCTTGTCATTTCAAGAATGTTATATAAATGAAATCATACAGCATATAATCTCTTGAGATTGGCTTTTTCCATTAAGTATAATTCCTCTCAGATCCGTACAAGTTATCATGTATATCAATTGTTTGTTACTTTTCATTGCTGAATAATATTCCATGACACAGTTTGGTTAAATATGAATGTACCACAGTTTGGTTAACCATTCACCAACTGAAGGATATTTGCAAACACCTTTATTTTAAAATAGTCCACTGTAATCCCAGCACTTTGGGAGGCTGAGGTGGGCAGATCACCTGAGGTCAGGAGTTTCAGACCAGCCTGGCCAACATGGCAAAACCCTGGCTCTACTAAAAGTACAAAAATTAGCCGGGCATGGTGGTACACACCTGTAATCCCAGCTACTTGGGAGGCTGACGCAGGAGAATCACTTGAAGGCAAGAGGCAGAGGTTGCAGTGAGCCAAGATCGTGCCAGGGCACTCCAGCAGACCATTTTATAAATAAGTAAATAAATAAACAGTCCAAATTTGTGAATTTTGACACAGATTAAATTAGTATATATATATATAGGATTGCCCTTACTCAGGAAAATATACCACACCCTAATCTATTCAGAAATTAATTGTATAAAAATACACATTCACTTTATGTCTTTCATGTGAAGTTCTTAAGAATATGTCTTAATCTTATTGTACTTACAAAAACCTGTAGCAAAAGCTTTCCATCCAAACATCCTGTTTTCGTCCTAGACTTTTATTCAGTAACTTAACTACTGTAATGCTTCAATGACTTCCACAGAATCCAGAATTTTAAAAGGTATCTATTTTTTCCAGATAGAATAACCAAATTAACAATCTCCAAGACTGCTGAGTGGTTTTGATCTGCCTTGCTTACTTCTTCAGCCACTTTATATGCTGAAATATTTCCAGTGCAACCAGAATTTTCAAATGCAAAATTCTGACTTTCTCTTCTGTCATTTTAAGCTCTTAAGACATCATATATAATAGCAAATAAATGACAAGCCCTTGCCATGTGCCCAATAATTGTGGGCTAACTCCTCTACACATTACAAATATGTTTTGAAATTGCCTCTACTTTTTTTTCCATTTCACAAATGAGGAAACTGAGGCCCATAGGGGTGGAGGTACCTTTCCTCTGGTCATGCCTACATCCAGCAAATGGTGTGTTCAGGATTCAAACTGGAGGGGCTTCTAGAGCCCATGCCCTTAACACTGCATGACCTCTACCTTGCCAACTTCAAAAAGTTCATCCCCGCAAATACCTTTTTCATTTCCAACTAATTCCTCCCTTCTTTGCCCCAAACACTCTTGCCTTTATGGATTTTTGTTTCTTGTTATCTTCCATGTCTGTAGAACAAATCCCCTTTTCCACCACCACCCCACACTAAAATAGATTCTACTCAGGCTAACTATGTGGAGTCCCCTTTCCAAATAATAATAATAATAATAAGGGCAATGAAGGAAGGCCCAAGTTTCTCCCAAGATCAAGACCAACATGGTGATGATTTGGAGGGGGATAATCCATTCTTGAGAATTTTACATACTCCTTTCCTTTGGTCCTTTGGCTCTCTCGTTTTGTAATTGAATGCCCCCAACTGGAAAGTGGACAGAGGAAAAAAAGAAAAACCATGAAACTCATATTGGTTGATATGCCCCTTTACAAAAATCTTAGGGGGGCAGGGAAACCAAAGAGGCTGTCATAACTCTTGGCTGAAACGTGTTCATCTGGGGTTAGCTATTTATTTATTTCCCTGAACAGTGACTGAGTCCCACAACTCCTGTAGGAATAAATATATATTTAAAGACCCTAGGATATGTATTTAAATTTTAAACTTATTTTTTGATAGCTCCAGTCCCTGTTCCCTCATATCTTTGGCTTTGACACAATGTGGATAGTGCTAGGGGTATAATTATTTCACATTTTAACTTTTATTTGCAATAGAATATAAATAAACTGAAAATGTTGCTTTTGCCTCACTCCAAATCTTGCTGCAAACTAAAATCTTCAGAAGCCTGTCTGGCCTGCACAATTTTTACCTCTTCCATGAATAGCGCATTAGCCAGCCCCTCCTCATCATCATCCCCTGCCTACCATCCTCAGTTTTCACATAATTAAATTAAACAAACATTGGCATTTGCCTGCTACATCGAGTTTTCTCCCAAAAAGGATCCTCAGGAAAGCCATGCTAAAAAGAGTTTGCATGTAAGAATTGCTCATCAGGTTCACTGTCTGAGCTTCATGAGGTTGGTCTGCTCTGATTAAATTTAAGTCTTGCGCCTGCAAGTTTGGCTGGACACAGGGAGGAGACGTCAGGACAGTTGACGGTTTTTGCACCCATTCTGCATTTCCTACTTAGCAACTCCTCCATTCAAATAGCATTTTTCCTTCAATCCATCAAGGCACATCAGGGAGCTCAGAGAGAGGTAAGTGTAAGAGAAGAGAGGCTACAAGGACCATGGAGAAAGGAAGATCCAGGGACACAGGGATGTAAAGGGTGGGGGTACTGAATTGAAGGTGGGAAGAAAGGCAGTGGGGAAGCAGGAATCCCCACAATCTAAGTGCTGCTGTCCACCCCTCACCATACTCCCACCCCTACACCCAGAGCTCTTCACCCTCTCAATGTCACCAAAATTGCTTTTAATAACCCAATTATTGATCCCCTGTGATCTTTATGAAAGCAGAAATTAAGCCATAGGTGACACTGCTATAGCTGCAGGTCACATCACAAAAGGATGGTCAATAGTATCCTAAAGATCACTGTGTAACATTCTCATATCCTGGCTGCCCCTGACTTCTTAGATTGTGTAAAAGGACAATGTGATGATGACAGGATGCGGTTCTAACTAATACAATAAACAACACAACAAAACAAAACAAAAACACCTGGGCCTGCCTGGAACTTTCAGAACTAAAGTTACTCATTCGTCAGCTAGAAATAGGTGTCGGAATTTTACTAATTTGCAGCAGTGCAGAGCTATGCATGTCTTTATTATACACATGCTTTCCAGAGGCCATGCTGTGAAATGGGGCATCTGTCTTGGCCAGACGAAGTGTCTGCAAAGGACCTTCTGTACACAGTGTTCCCCACCCCACCCCCTATACAGTCCCACGTTACTCTTAGACCAAAGTGCCTGCAACTATCTTATGAAACTATTAGGTATTTCCAGACACTCTCATGGATGGAAGTTTAATCTGTGGGTAAAGATAAAATCCAAGTATATGTATTTATGGGCTTATTTTCCCATCTTTTATAATTAGCATTATTTCAGGAAGAAAATCCCAAATAAAATCTAGAATAATACAACACATTCATTACAATCTCTTGCTCTCTCTTGCACATGTATATATGTTATAGATATTATATATATGTGTGTGTGTGTGTATATATATATATCCTGTATATATGTCAAATGAACTTAAACTTTGAGAGGCTTAAGCTATAAAAATTTAGTTCAAAGCTGGGACTTCAATCACATCCTACAGATCAAATTGCCAACACGATTGGAAGAAAAGGGAGTGTTTTTAATCTCATGTAATTTACTATACAAAGGCAAGCATCTTTTTCTTACAGAACATTTTTTTGCTGAAATCTGTCAGCCAACAAAACAGGATGAGAGCTGAAGTTCTGTATCAGAACATACTGAGTTGGAAAGCAATGAATTTCATTTTGCCTGTTGCAAGTCACTTAAGACAGCAAAGAAAAAGCGAGGTGTCCCTTGTTTACACGTATACAAAAATGAAAGCTCTTTAAAATACAACACAGCACAGAAGTAATTCTGCCTTACTTTAAACAAAGACTCCCCCGTCCCCATCCCCCTAAACTCTGTAGGGAAAACTTACCAGCTCTACCTATGCCACTCTTCTTAACAACATCAGGTCACCTCACAGTATGTAAATTGAGCCAGGCCAACTCAACAGAGGGATAAAGTAATGATGGATAGAGTGAGGCGAAGATGGAGTTTGGCACACAAGATGTTCAATCACTAGTTCTAGGTTAGGGGTGAGTGATATTACAACAGCTTAATGGACTCACCAGTGCTAATTAACCTGGGACACAAGGAATGACCAAATGCATCATGAAAAGCTGCTATAATTATTCAAGCAAGTCTAACGATCATAGAAATAATCCACAGGCCAAGTGTCCAAAGATACTTGACGGTAGCTTTAAAAACACCCCACCACACACAAAAGACCCTCCCAGCCCTCGGAATGGTTGCTCACCCCTTTGACACATTGTATTAGTCCATTTTCATGCTGCTGATAAAGACATACCCAAGACTGGGAAGAAAAAGAGGTTTAATTGGACTTACAGTTCCACCTGGGAATCATGGCAGAAAGCGAAAAAGCACTTCTTACATGGTGGCAGCAAGAGAAAAATGAGGAAGAAGCAAAAGCAGAAACCCTTGATAAATCCATCAGATCTCATGAGACTTCTTCACTATCACGAGAATAGCACAGGAAAGACCGGCCCCCATGATTCAATTACTTCCTCCTGGGTCCCTCCCACAACATGTGGGAATTCTGGGAGAAACAATTCAAGTTGAAATTTGGGTAGGGACACAACCAAACCATATCACATGTCTTCTCTTACATGGGCCAAGTTCATAAATACATCCTAGTTCTAGCTCTCTTCCTTGCCTTTTCCTTTTGAGGGAAATCATTGCTAGTTTGCCAAATATATACATATATATTTCCAGGTCTTTTTTCTACCTTCTCAGAATTCAAATGTAGTGACCATGTATTGTCTCTTTTCCCTGTGGCAGGAAAAGGTCTGATGACAAACGTTCCTCTACTCCTGTTTTGTTCTCCAGTGCTTTGGAGACCATCCTGGTTCCCACATCAAGTGGGAATCCTCCCCAAGTGAACCCAGAAAGATTCAGCTAAGCTGTGGCTCCTCAGGGGCCCAAAGTCAGGAGACTGGGGAGGCTCTAGAGTTGAGAGAGAGGTTGATGTCATTCTAGGATGAGACAAAGAGGATTGATCATTAATTCTGCCTCAATCTGGTCTAACACCAAATTAAAAGAAACATCCAAACTGACCTTGGACTCCTCCCAGGATTATTTGCATGAAATATGACTTGTGTCTAAACCAGACCCTCCAGATCACTGTTTATCTTTCCTGATCCGGAATCAAGTCCCTCCGAACATTCCCCAAGGGCGCCGTTAGCACGTTTTATTGGTGGAGAGTGCACTGGAAATGATATCTCTTTCAGGGTCCCCAGTGGACAGCTGAAAACAATTGTGGTAGAATAAGTGAGACCAGAACCAGGAGATCAGCTTTCCATTCGCAAAGAAGTGTGCTCTTCTCTTGTGTCACTCCTGAGAGGATGGCTGCTCCTGGTGGCTAAATGGCTATGCCTCATCAGAGAGCAATAACAGAGGATCAAATGCAAGGCCTCATGCAACTCATATTTTTATCCAATTCTTGGGTTCCAGGATTGTTCTGTCAATCTGCATTTTGTAGCAGGGAAAAGAAAAGAACTGCACTGCTTATCCTGCCAAGGAGATAATGGAACTAGTACATAATGGGACTAGTAATTTCTGAGTTTGCCTCAGAAAGGTTTAACTATCCATTAACCTCACTCTTGAACTCAGGCTAGAATACCACACATGTCAGGATTCACACCAAATCATGGGCTTGGTCCCAGTGCAAATGAAGCACTGAGTGTGTTGGGACTAGCATCCTATGGTATTATCTTGGCTCTAAGGTTCACATGACATTAAACATACTGGGATCCTTCCCACTACTCAAAATCACTATTATGTGCTAATAATAATAGCAATAATAATAATAGCTAATACTTTTGCATCTTTATAATGAACAAAAGGCTAATTTACGTATGTATCATCTCATTTATTTCTGATGACCACTATGTGAGTTGGTTGCTTATCCACACTTTAGGGATGATGTAACTGAAGCAGGAAGAAAGTAAACATGTCCGAGGTCACATAGCAGTTCAACTGGCAGAGCCCAGGCTTAGACCCAGGTCTAGCTGGGTACAAGTTCATGCTTTTAACTGGTTCAAAAGACTTCACTTATAGCAAAAGGAACTTGTTTCATTTGGATAGGAAAACAAGAAGAGACAATTCTAGTGCATTCTCCTTTCAATAATTTAATATTAACTGTTCAAATGAGCAATTGAGATGCTTCTCAGCATCTGTGACTCACTCCTTCTGGATCCCAGAGTGCTGTTATGGAAATAAGTTGCAGTGTAGATCATACTTTTGTTCTAATATATGCAATGCAATGCAAGAAATTCAGTTCTGAGATATCCAAGGTAGCTGGCTCCTTTCTTTTGTCCTTTGGAAAGAGTAAAATTTCAGTTTGTTTGAGTTACAGCTTCTCTGACTTTGATGCTGACCGGACTGCTCAAATATTTAGTAAAAGTGATTTGGAAGAGTATTCATCATAATTTGATTTAGGGGACTGCTCACTTATCTCATCTACAGAGCTGCTTCACATCCCAAAGTCTCATAAAAATTATACCATATCATCACTGAGGAGAAGAATCACCTGGTCAAAAAGGTGGCCTCTTGGGGAGAAGGCATTGAAATCCCAACATTTAGGTTTCACCAGCTAGAGGGGATTGCATGATACTGTGATTTAGGAAGTCTTGGCCTGGAGTGCCATGGTAAGCACGATGAAAGCAAGACCAAAGATCGTATTTCTCAAGGAATCCAGAACATCACACCAGAGGCAGGCATATGATATCTGTCTGCCGAGGTTAAGATACCAGAGAACTTCAACTGGGGTAGCATGAAAACTGGCTTGGCCCCTCTGATTTCAAAAGCCTCAATTCCTATCCACTTTGATGGTGTGCAAAATGGGTCTGAAATATGATCTCTCAATTATTCCCAAGGTTGCTGCTGCCAGAAGAGCCATAAGCCAGACCCATTTCCATGTTCCGTCTTCATCATCAGCTTTGAAATTAAGACCAAGCTGGTGAGAATCATTGAGAAGTAAAATGAAGGGACCTCTTTTCATTCAGACTTTGGCTAAAATTAAAAGTGATTTACTCCTAAAAGACCTGTTTAGTTGCACAGTGGGGTACTTGCTATATCAACTGTGAGATATAATAGAATCCACCAGAGAAAGGGGTACATCATGGGACTTGAGATAGAGGCAGAAAGAAACGTTGAGCTATTTAAAACTTTATTTCAAATTTGATCATTGACTGGTCATTCATCATTTATGTATAAAGAAACTATATGTCAGGCACTATGCTGAGCTCTATAAAAACAATGGAGGGAAAAAAACCAGACACAATCCCTGAGTTCATGGAACATCCGGCATAGTGAGGGTGCTGGGCATTAATTGAATATTTACAAGCATACCTATAAAACCATAACCCACCAAAGAACCAATCCATGCTGCTATGAGAGTATCTAGTAGCAGGGCATGTCTTTGTTAAGAAGGCTAGGGAAGATTTTTCTGAGAAATATTGCAAGTTGAGGAAAATCACCATACCACATTAAGCTCGCCCTAGCTTTAAGAAGTGAAGGTCTTGTATTACTACGTAGCAGGCATAGAGGAGAACACAGACATTGCATTGTGGGGGCTCAGGGAGTTGGAGGGCTCAGCAAATATTCAATGAATGACTAAAGTTAGAAATACCCAAAGGATGTTCAGGGTCTGAAGCAGGGTGTAAGGGGATCTATGGTAACTGATGTTCCTGAACCACGTGAAATTCAGAGAACCATGTGCCCTTCTATAGTGGAAGTGGCTTGTAGAAAACAGAAGGAGGAGGAAGAATTAACTAAAAACTCCTTTGAAGTCAAGGGGTTTGGTTAGCTGGGTCTCACATGTATGAAGGGCCCTCTCTCTAGCGGGGTTCTCTGAAAGCAGATGCTACTACAGAGTCTAATATGAAAACTATTAGAGATAAAATGGATTTTTATCTTTAATGTTAATCAGCATTGTATTCTGCCTTGCTCCATTCCCCATTTACTCTTCAATAATTATTAACTTAATTGTCTATTGAGCTCCAAGCACACGATGTGTCCACAGTCTAGTTGAGTGATTGACATGTTAAAGTCAACAGGCATGCGGCAGAATGAGCCAGAGTCAGCCTGGGGGAATCAGGAGGGCTTGAAACTTTTCTAGAAAGCTCACTGCAACTAGACCAATAACGCCAGGAATGTTTGAAAGACTAGGCAGCCTATATTTATCCAGGCCTTAAAGAGAGTTAAGTGGGCTGTAATCCTTGAAACCAGAGTTGTGGAGGGCAGTAGCTAGATTTACCTTACCTTTAAGTTGAACAGACACCATATTCATCTAGTGTTTGAATCCACTCCTCCCTCTTAATAACCGAACAGAAGCTGTGAAAACAGTTACCTATTGTAAGGTACTTTAACCATTTGACTTCACCTATGAGGTTAAGAAAGAAACCAGTGATAAGTTTTCCCTTTTTACGTATAGTTCACAATTCTAAGTTTTGCTAGGAGAGTATAGTGGGTAGCATCAACACCAGTTTTCATTTTGTAAGGAGAAAGGAGGCAGATTTCTCCTCCACTGGGAGGTGGAGGCAGGGGGCCTGAGGGAGTATTTGCTAAAGTCAGGGAGATGAACTTGGCTGTGCCTGCAGAAGTGATTGACAAGGCGGCTTCCCACTGCTCTGGAAGGAACCCAAATTCAGGGGCTCAGCAGAGCCTCTTTGCCCACCACTGGTTACTTGGCTCCCTGCTGCTGGGGATAACCTCTCAAAAGTTTGCAAATAAAGTTTCTTCCTGTAGTTTTACTCTTTCCCACTTGGCAGGCTTTATGTCACTAATGGATCTGAAATTAATGGGTCCTCCCTCCCTTCCTCCCTTGAATCTCTGGCAAAGTCAGTACATGCTGGGGAATGTGGCAGGCAGTTAGTTATCACCTATGGCACATCTCGAGGGGCTGGGCCCAAGCTATTCTCATCACACCTACTGCTCTCCCACCCAGTGACTAGAATCGTGTGGAAATAAATGCAAAACTCATTCGCCATTTCTTTAGATTATATTCACAGAAATGTCTCCACTTATGGATGGAGCACACCAACCATTCTTCTGAAGGCAACTTCTATGTGTGTATAAAATTCAATTCAGGCCAGGCACAGTGGCTCACACCTGTAATCCCAGTACTTTTGGAGGCTGAGGTGGGTGGATCACTTGAGGCCAGGAGTTAGAGGTCAGCCTGGCTAACATGGTAAAACCCCATCTCCACCAAAAATACAAAAATTAGCCAGGCGTGGTGGCGCATGCTTGTAATCCTAACTACTCAGGCTGCTGAGGCAGGAGAACCGCTTGAACCCAGGAGGTGGAGTTATAGTGAGCCGAGATCACGCCACCGAACTCCATCCTCAACAACAGAGCAAGACTGTGTCTCAAAAATAAAATAAAATAAAATAAAAATATTTAAAAAAATACATACAACGAAAAAATTTGATTCAACCAACACAAATTGAGTAGCTATGGTGGTGCACACACTGCATGCTGTGATATGTGTGAGTGTGGTTATCCTCATGGTTAATTCTTTCTTGGCATGAGACCAATAACTCAGGTTGAGGCTTATGCCATTTGCTCTCATTATCTGCAACTGGATTTATCTTTGAGTGGTTTGACCTGCTAGAGCCATATGTCGTGGTTGTGCCAAGCACACCCCAGTACTTGGGTTTGAATGCTGGTCTTGCCATTTATTATTTACATGGCCTTGGGCAAGTAACTTAACCTCTCTGTGCCTAAGTCTCCTCATCTGTGAAATAGGAATCATAATAGTATCCCTATTTTACAAAAAAGAAAATGGAGATACAGAGGGATTTGGTAATTAGGTTACCAAATTAGGTTATGTGCTGGCACTGACTGCACCTAATACAGGGCCTGGCACATAGAACACATCAACTGATCACTATTGTTATCTCAGCCTCTCACTTCTTGGTGACCCTTTTGTAGACATTCGGGAAGAACAGGCCACGGCACTTGAACAGGTTTTGCTTCTCCACCTCCTCCATATGAGACTAGCTGATCCATGCATAGTTGAACTCTTGACCTCTGCAAACTTAGCACTGAGCCCCTGCCCACTGAGCTTACCATCCCCGCAGCGTGGGGGTGACGTAGAGCTACTAACTACCACATTCTCAGTTCAAAAGGATGTCAACCCCCCTTGCTCCCTCATCCAAAATCCCTTCAAGATTTAAGTATGCTTTCTAAGTTAATCTGTTTCAAACATTTGCTTAAGAAATAAAAGAAGTAAAAGCGCCTGCTGCTTCACTCCAAGTTGAAAATGGAGATACCGGTCTCTCTTTCTGCATTCTATTCCCCCAAAGTTCTTTGCAAGACAAAAATTATGTTGGCCACAGTTGCAATCAGCTTTAATTCATTCTTTATTGCTGCTCTGGTTTTGTGTTATTTGAGCTGGTTTAACTGTTAAAAGCGTTTCAAATGTTCACATGGCCTGCATTAGGTTACTGAATTAAAACAGGAACAGCCCACCAAATGTAGCTCTCTGAAATGCAAACCACATGAGTTTGATTTCTTTGTGGTATAACTTTAATTGGGTTCAGAGGTCTCTGAGACTTACCTGTCTATCTGCTCTGTGATGGCCTGATCTGATAAGACTAACTTAAAGGGTCTGAGAAATCAGAATTGCTTCAGCTCTAATTTCAGAACCAATGACCATTGGTTCTGCATTATAGCTTCATCCAATTTATGACTATCCAAATTCAATTCAATTGGAAATCTCAGAATACCCCCTCAGGGCTTCTTCACTTGCTGTTCTAGCAAGTGTCTGGCACACACAGAGAGCCTATGAGTCCCAAGCACAAAGTGCTGGGAAATTACTAATATAATAGTATTACCAATACTATATTAGCATTGCATATAGTCAGATTTGGCACTTACCTCTACTCCCTACACCCCACAATCAGATAGGCCATATATTCTTCCTTTTCTGACACAGTACAAAAGAAAGCTTTGGGCTCAGATTGTCCCTTTTTTGGTCTTCTGATAGCACTACCAACCAGCCTCCCTTGGCCCCTGTCCACCTTCTGGAAGAGCTGCTGTAGCTTCTAACATCCAGTCCTAAACTGGACTCCCCTTATTGTTTCTGAAGGCAGGTGGAAGCAGCAATTAACTGTGGTTTAGTTCTTAGGAAGAGCTGAACTTCCTCCATGTAGGTTTCTAAGAAATAGTCTCAGGATATAGCAAATCTACAAATGTTTTCTGAGTATTACAAGCAAGGTACTAAGCAAACCACCATAAAACATGAGGCCTGGGAAGGACAGAGGGGAAAAAAAGTCAATTGAACCTGTGGCTGATTTAATATGGAGGGCAATGGACATGAGAAGCCAGAGAGGACTCCTCTCAGCCCGACTGCTTGAAGGAATGACATTATGCTTGGGTGAAAAATAAACCACTCTGTGACTTCAAGCTACAAAGGAAGACCCAGAAACTGTGTAGAGGAAACGTGATGCCCTTTGGCCATTGCTCTTCCCTTGCTAAGTCTCCAGGGACACAAGAGAGAGACATGGTGAGGAAAATCAGATGGTCATCCTGTTTGGAGTAAAAGTAGACATTTTATGTGAGAATAAACAGTGCTCATGTTTATTAAAACAGTGGGGAACAGGGACATTTTCAGTATTTTCTCAAAAGTTCATTGATCATGCAAAAAATTAACTTTGGCAATCTGAAAGGCATCAAAGTCTTTCTAAATTAACTACACACACAAATACACTCACTCCTAACCACACACTGAGCAGGTAGTTAGTGATAACAAAGACGATAATGTCATTGAGGACTTTTGCTATATGCCAGATATTTTTATCCATTCTTATGGCATCATCACCACAAGGCTTGGAGGGCAATATCTTCATTTTAACACATTAGGGAACAGAAACAGAGGCACTGAGTGATTAAGTATAACTTTTTCAAAGTCAGTGTAACTCGGATTTCAGTTTGGGTTTTATGATGACAAAGCGGAGTCCCATACCAGCAGATATAATGCCTTTCCTATTGTCACAGCAACAAAAGACTTAAGACAAAGGAGATGATACAGAGGGAGTGAGGAGCTGACACAGTTTGTCTGCAAGAGTAAGGCCCTTAACATAGAAGCTTCACACAGCCCTTTTCTCTTCCTGCTTCTTCCTCACTAGAATAAATACTCCTAGGCAGAGAAAAAAATGGAATACTCACTACCTAAATATACAAACTGTGGGTATTACAGAATCTTTTTTCATCTTCATGATTACCTTTTGATAATGAGAGACTCTAGAAAGGAAAATGACATCCTATATGAAAAGTGGTGTAAATATACTCAAGATTTATGCATTTTGCTATTTGTAAACAGCAACAAAAAGAACCACAAAAAAAAAATCAACTCTATTAATGTTATATATGCTGAAGTGGTTAGGAGTAAAGTTACTGATGTCTGCAACTTACTTAGAAAAGCATCAAAAAAATAAGACAGATTTATGAATAGATGTACAGCTATATGACAAAGAAAGTATAGCAAAGAGCTATGTGTTTGAAATGTTTCATAGTAGAATGTCAGGGAAAAGTGACCATAGAGTGAGTCTTACATTTCTAAGCTACTCGTTTCCTAACTCCGCACTTATTTAGAAAGCTGGGCAGGTGGGAAGAGAGGAGCTATGTTGCTGGGAAGAAAGCCAGCATTGGCCAGTAATAATGTTGTCCCTTCCAGGGAAAACACAGGCTTGGAGAACAACTGCTTGACCACTTCTAATCCAGATTCACAATCTCAAAAATATTCTCATGCCAAGAGAAAACAGAAGCCAAAAAATAGGTGAGAAAATACAGCAGGGGCAAGGAGAAGATGCCAGATTTCAACATCGCCACACATTGTGTCATAGGCAGAGCTGCACATGAAAGCTAGAACTGTGTACGGTTTTGCCTGGTTTTGGAACCTAGACTTGGAAGTCTCTAAGGCTTGTGTATCCCTAGAAAAAAACAGGTCCCTGGTAAATATTTGCTGAACGAAGGATGCGTATTTTGTTGAAAGGTACTGAAGAAGATAGAAACACGTTTTGCAACTACTTATCTTACCTGTTGATCTCTTCCTGTTTAAATTAAGAAGCTGCACATATGTGATGTCTCTTTTCAACCCTTTGTGCCCATATGTGTATGCATACTTACACCAATATAGTTCCTCCGTACTAGATAACATGCTGGGCGTTTAGGAGATTCAGAAATGAATAAAGCACCATTTCTGCTTTACAGACTTAAAACCTAGGTGGAAACAAACCCCATGTAACTATCATATATGGGATCTGATGTAGTAAGCACCACGAACAACAGAGGCCTCATATTGTTTTGTTAAGACCTGACTTTACAATATAGCTCCTACATACTGTATTCAAGTCACTGGAAACAGTACCGCTACGTATAGGAAATGGCCCCCTCCAAAAGATGGTGTGATCTAGGATACCAAGAGACCAAAATTAGAACTCTGTACTGCAAATCAGAGTCTTCTGGAGAGCCTGAGATCTTTCCTCTATTTTAACCCAAAGGGTTGAATTATCCCTTTGTGTCAAGAACATGATCTTGCACAGAGAGTTGGCCCCAAATGGCCCTGGGCCCCTGATCTGCAGTGAAGAGCCCCCATAGCATACGTGGGTACACTAATGTAACTAGACAAGTACTGGTAAAACCAGGTGGTAGAAAAGCAGTCAGGAAATGGGATAGGGAAAGGGCAAAATCTGTGCCCATGGAGACATTTTAGGTATTGAAAAGGAGGTAATGTTTTCCACTAAAGGGCATCCAGTTGGAGACTGGTCTGAGCTGGCTCTCATTTTATAACCTCTCAACACATGTGTGTAGTCAAGGCTGAATTTAAAACCTATACCGTGAACCTTAGGAAAATAAACCACATTAAACAAGCACAAATTGAAAATATTACACAAGAGATTTCACAGGAAATTGGTCCAAATTTAGCCTTGCTCTTTATGTATTTAAGCCTCTTATTCATTACTTAGAACTTTATATCAGGATTTTAATACGAGTCTGTCCTCCCCCACCCCCACCCCCAGCCCAGTCCAACTCCACAATGGTCTGCTTAGTTTTACAAAATGTATTTTTTTTAACTCTCAAAGAATCCTGCTACCTTTGGCCTGCTCTTTCAGTGCTCATTAGCACATGTTCCCAAACAGCACACTGATGACTCACAGCATCAATGGTGAGGTGAGGCTGAGCATGTACCCAAAAAGTCCCACTGCAGTACCAGAGACAAGCTCCACTGTGTGATCCCTGCACCGGTGGATTTCAAGGCTGATTTTACATAAAAGATGACAGCAATTATGACAAATGTCATTAGCAGCAAACCATTTCAGTGTCTTTCAGTCTCAGAATTCTCTAACACAACTTTCCTTTTTTCTGTAGATTTGTTTTGTTTTGCTTTTAATCTTGTGGTACTGTACTTTCTCTGAGTCTCCTCAAATCCTTTTCTTGGAATGAAGCCAAGTATAGATAAATACATGAACAATTTAGAATCCCATAAATGTAACAGTCCACCTTTTGTAATGACATTTGACTTGATCTGATGTTGTCTTGGTTGGTCACATAGCAAGAGACTTCCAGAAGCAATGGCTGGACCACTCTTTCTACCTCGGGTCTGGATTTTTGCCATCAGAAATGCCCTGTGGGATGCTGCCAGGACACTCTGGTCTGCAGCCTTTCTGAGCCAGGCATTTGCCAGGTGGGAAAAGTGATGCCAAACCAAAGGGTGGTTTTGTGGGATGGACAAACATTCCCTGAGGCCACGCTGGGACGTCCCATTCTTTCCCACTTGTTGCTGCCAGACAGAACGTGATTATTACTGGAGTTTGCTTACAAACCACTTTCAGAAGGCTTATTAAATTAGAACTTGTTTTGTATTTAGCTTGGAATTTTTTAATGATTTCGAGGTCTGGAATTCATGTTGCTTCCCTACTTCTCTCTATCACACCACAGGAAAATGCTTGCTGGTGAATGTGATTAAATTTACTCTGACCTCTTTTCTTCGCCCTTATAATTCTCTACTCTTTATGGAAGTGAGAAAGTTCCAAAAGAATAGAATAAGCCATGCAAAGAGCCCAAGGTCAGACTTCAACTGGAAAGGGGAAGGGGCTGTCCAGAGGGCTGGCAGGGACAGGTACCCTATTGCTTTTACTGAGGTAGAACTATAGGAAATTTCTTTACCATTATTATTTTTTTTGTTAATTCCTATTTTAGGAAGATTAAAAGAACACCCTGGGCCTCTCCCAGAGCTCTGAACTTCTCTGGGAAACTCGCTGCCCCCTCTCCTCGTCATCCTGTCATGGCAGCCACCACACTCACTGAGGGATCTTTCATCAGGACCCTAGAGAAACATGGGTTTGGAAGATGCCCATGCAGATTTCTGGCCCATAACAGTGAGGACCACAAGGAGCATGGGCTTTCGGAGGTGTCCCTTCAAACCAACTCAGTGGTCTGACTGGGGGAAATTGCTTTCATTTTCTGGCTTATTAAAAATAGTAAGGGAATCAAGATGACATAGTGATTTGATGAGCCCTTGAGAAATAAAAATCCAGGATCACTCCATCCAAAAAAACAAATGTAAAGTTCTAAAGATAGGCGACTTCAAACAAATAGGGAGATTAGGCAGCCAAAGAGGCCCTTTATTATCTGTTAATGCTCAAAGGTAAATATACTTCCCTGACTGAAAGTATTAAATTTTCAAATGTTCAAGTAATTGTTAACCTAGTTCCGACCGCACAGGTGTCTGCAGCCTGCACCCATCCTGACTCAATGAGAGCCTCAGACAATGAATATGTCTCATTGCCTTTAACACCCTCCCATGCGGGCTCACTCTGGGTGGTCATCTCTTGCCCCCTCGTGCCCCAGAACAATTCTGGTGGTGGGGCTTTATTGGATTTCTCGGAGCATTAGGTTTCTGGGACATATAAACTCAAGGACTTTGCCTTTAAATCACTCAGAGCCAGAGAAGGAGGCAGAGGATGCTTCAAAAAGAATTAGGAAAAGTTAACAGATCAAAAGAACAGTCCTGTCACATAAGCTACTTCCTTTTTCAAAAACATGTATTAGGAGTGCAGCAGTTAAAACTCTGATCGGTCATGAAAATGAGCCCTAGCCCTCCGGCTGAGGGGCTGAAATGCATTAGGCACCACCTGAAAGAAAATTCTCGGTGATTAAGCTCAGTGTCTGCAGAAACACACACACACACACACACACACACACACACACACGGAAAAACAAGGCCCACCCTGGGCTCTCCTTCCTCAGGTAAGTCCCTGGTGCCCTTTCCTTCCGTGTCCACACAGGAAGTTGGTTCAGGGCTGCTAGAATGTCACTAGTTGCTAAGAACATCTTAGAAGGCTAAGTTGAAAAGCCCCCATACCTCTCTGCATTGCTGATCTTCCATTCTTTGCAAATTATAGGGCAGACAGCTTAATCAACAAGAAGTGAGTGCTTCAGAATCCAGCAAATACTACTGAGCAGAGCATTCAAGGCTAAAGAAAAAACTCCCTTGTTTGCCTCAAAGTGGATGTTTATGGCAGTGTAGGTTTGCAGCCCAGGTAAAATGCATCTCTACTAAGATCTTTCATAGAAGATAGTCACGGTGGATCTGTTTGATCTACAGCAGGCCTCTTCATTCCCTTTCTGTACAAATGGAGAACCGAGAACTGGGGGCATCTCACCAAACAGGTCCCAACAGCAGGATAGCTGTTCTCCAGAGAGTAGTCTTGTTTTCATTCTTAGTTGGCTTTTTCTCTTAATGTATTTATCCCCCACATCTGTTACAGTTCAATAAAAGGAGAATGCAGTGATAGTTTTTCTTTTTTTTTTTTTAAACCACGATTCTGTTGGCAAAGCAGTTAGATCCATAATTACATGGAGACACATGTATTCGTTTTCTAGGGCTGCAGTCACAAATTACCACAAACTGGGTGGTTTAAAAGCCACAGAAATGTATTTTTTTTCACAGTTCTGGAGGTTAGAAGTCTGAAATCAAGGTGTCAGCAGCAGGGGTTCTCAGGGCTCTGAAGGAAAGTTGCTCCATGCCCAGCTCCTGGCTTCTGGTGGTGGCTAGTGGTCCCTGGCGTTCCTTGGCTTATAGCTCCATCCCTCCAATATCTGCCTCTGTAGACACATGGTGCTCTCCCTGTGTGTCTCTGAGTCCCTGTGTCTCCACATGGCCTTCTTATAAGGACATCAATCATTGGATTTAGGACTCACCCAAATCCTCCACAATGTCATCTTAACCTGATTACAGACCCTATTTCCAAATCAGGTCCCATCCACAGGTGCCAGGGGTTAGGACTTCAACACATATTTTTGAGGGGACACAATTCAATTCATGACAACATACATGCAATAATTAAAGAGGGAAACCACGGGGCCTTGCCTGTGAGATGAGGACATACTGAGCCTGTGAAGGAGGAAGTAGTAAAGGACTGTCCCAGGGCCTGGGCACTGAGAAGCAGGTCTCGGGAAGTCATCATTAGGTTCCATGAGGTATTCCCACTGGCAGAGTTCAGGCTTAACTGTGGCAGAAGTGAAATCGTGAAGAGAGAGGAAAAGAAAATAGTGAAATCCTGGCGGACTAAACTGAAATGTGGAGTGGAGGTGTGCAGGTTGAAGGTGGAGGCTGTGCTGGGCATGGTGGCTCACCCCTGTAATCCCAGGACTTTGGGAGACCGAGGCAGGCAGATCACCTGAGGTTGGGAGTTCGAGACCAGCCTGACCAACATGGAGAAACCCCATCTCTACTAAAAATACAAAATTAGCCAGGCGTGGTGGCGCATGCCTATAATCCCAGCTACTCCAGAGGCTGAGGCAGAAGAATCACTTGAACCCAGGGGGCAGAGTTTGCACTGAGCCAAGATCGTGCCATTGCACTCCAGCCTGGACAACAAGAACAAAACTCTGTCTCAAAAATAAAAACCAAAATAAAAATAAAAATGAAGGTGGAGGCTGAAGCACAGGTGCTCTGCCCATGAATGCTGCCTCTCTGCTCCTCTTGGGGCTTAGTGCCATGGGCACCTCCTTGCAATCATGTGTGAGTGTACCCTGCCTAAAAGGGTAGATTGAAATGATACAACTTCCTTTGTTATTGTTGTTCTACCCTTTCCTGAGAGATTGAAATGGACAGATCCTCATGAAGTCTCTATGTTTCCTTTCTGATGATTTTCTTCCCTCGCATCCAATTGCTAAAAGTTCTTTCATGTTTTATTCTCTCTCCAGTTACCTTGGAAGCTACAGCTTGCCTGTCCAATCTCATCCACTTTCCATGATGATGATGACATCACTGGTTCTCCCGGAAATTGATCTACAAGATGGTACCTGCTTAATCATAACCCAACAACTCATTTTTCCTCTTGTTTGTAGTACATAGAGAGAAAAGCATCTTCCAATTTTGTAGTTTTCAAACTATGTTCTTGCTGTAGAGCCCTTTGTTCAAAGAAATGCTTATGCAGAAACCCAACTGAGTTCACACATGTGAAGCTGCGGTGGTTGAAGGCAGACCTGGGAGATGGGGAGCCCTGCCCACCTGGCCAATCTCCACACCCCTCATCCTTGGCAGCCCCTGGGCAGGCTCTGGTGGGCCCAAGTTAGTGGATTCGAGGTGCCCATATTTTAATAATTCATCTTTATGTTATGGCACCCAGATTTCACATTACAATGTTCTGGGATCTGCCAGCTATTGATTAATTAATTAATTAATTATTTAAAAAACCATCAGCTTTTTTTTTTTCCCTCAAGAAACTTAAATAGTTTCCCAAGAATTGTCATATGTCAGCCTGTGTTCTGCCCTTTTCTTCCTTGGGGTCTGCCATCTCATTTTCCTCAAGGCTCTGATGGAATCTAGCTCTGTTTGGACGCTCCTCTAAAACTCACCACACGTCTAATTTCAGTGCAATTAACAAAATTTGCAAGCTCGTTTCATTTCTTGACTGGAAATAAGGACTGAAAATTCAGTCAATCAGTAGAGAAGATAATGTATACTAGAAGAAAAATGAGACCCATCACCATAAAAACTGATATAACAGTTAGATTTTGGAAAACTCCCAGGTTTCCAGAGAAATCCATCATGGACTCATGAAGGATCAAATGCTTTTCATGGAAACACCTTGAAAAGAAGCACTTCCTACCATAAGACTAAAAAGAAGTTGATGCAACAGGGTCTTTGATGTAAAAGTTAACAATGGAACTCATTAAGTACTGATACAAACAATACACTATTGAGACTTTGTAAAAATTCAGTTCCCCCTGAAGGTTACCATTGAGAATGAACCAATTAAAGTTCTGTCTTTATTCAACTCCTTGCTGATGAAGCCCATTTCCCTTGGCCTTTCTCTACCCCTGATTCCAAGAACAAATGAAAAATGAAAAAGCAGCAACTCTACACTCCCATGAAATTTTACCTTAGGACAGGCTTTAATACTACTGAGAAAGTGCTGGATTTCTGTTTCTTTACAACACTATTTTGTCATCTTTTATAAAAACCCAGACAGGAATGCTCCTTTGTAATATTTTCCCACTAAACAGTTTTTCTATATATAATATCCAGGACCACAAATCCCCGGAAATCACTACAGTGCAACTTTCATTTACTTCTTATTCACACAGGGGCATTCACCCAAAGAACCTTTTGTGCAAAGGGTAATAGCAAAAGAAGTATCTTTCCAATGCCTAGAATGGGAGAGGAGGTTCTTCTTTCACCCCACCCTGGCACTACATCTGTGAGAAGGTGTGCACCAAGTCACCTGCATTCTTGACTGGCGGACAAGGCATTGATTACCCAGACATGGCACCTCCCTCACTTCTAGTGAGGTCACCCGGGTCTTCCTTGCCTGTCTTAATTTAATTTAGGAGAGCTAAATATTAAACATGAGGCCAAAGTACATAAGAAAGTGGCAGCCTTTTATTGCAAATATGCACACACTCTCTGGCGAGGTTCTCTGGTCCTCAGGTATGGGGCCAGGGAAGTCGCGCCGGCCTTTGCCGGCAGTGGACTTTTATGCATTGGTACTGGAAGGGGGAGGGCAGTGGGCGAGATAAGGGCGTGATAGGGACTTCTCCGTAGGCGTGGCCAGGTAAGTTTCCATCCCTTCGGATTGACGTCACCTGGCGCATGCTCGGTTGTCCTGCACTTTCCTGGGCGTGGGAAAGTTGGTGATGAAGAACCCGGAAGCAATCGGGACTGTGCCATCTTGTTCACCTTCCTCCATTTTGTCCCTTCTCCCTCACCCAAACATTGCCCTGGCTAAGAATCACAGTTGACTTTGCAATGCTTGACAGATTGTTTGGGTGCCTGTGAAGACAAAGCTAACATTCACTGTACTGTGGTGGGCCTGACACAGTAACTGGAGGCTGTTGGGTGTTTTCTTCTGATTCAGCCTTTTTTAGGTAGCTCTCAAGGGTCTGATTCAGCCACTTGAGCTACAAACAACCACTATGGGAGGAAGAGGTAAAGGGGAGGAGAGAGACACCCGCAACTGAGGGCGTGTGCTATTCTCTTTAAGCACCCACAGGCCTCTGCCTGTGACTGTGGTACAGGCCTTGGCAAGGAACCAACCAAGTCTATGGGAAAAATAACGTCTGGAAGAATGTCTTGTCATATGCTTTTCTCTTTAGTGGCTTGGGGGGGCTTTTCACCAGGCACAGCTTCTGTTGTGAACACTGTGCTGGTTAAAAATCCCCTGACCACACTTTCTGAGATCCCTAAAGAGGGTTGGAGAAATATTCAGGCACAGTTATTTCAAAATGATACAGCAAAGGAAAGAAGAAATAATACAAAATCTGGAATCTGGAGTTTGTGTGCAAGAAGGTTAAACACATTGGGGAAAAAATTAAGTTCAAATTGTCACTGTTCTGCCTCCTAAACAGCCTTGTTGCTTTTTGGCTGGGAGTTTCCTCATTCTTCTGCACTTTGTCTCTCAGACTATTTTGAACCTAGCCTCTAACTGAAGACCCATCTTGTTATTTATTTTTCTATTTTTAATTAGAGGAACACAATGTCATGAAAAAAATTAACTTTCATCTCCAGACGAGAAAAGCCACGAATCCAGACCTCCAATCAGAAAAGCTTCCTGAGTGCCGGCACTCATTCATGCTGGTTTTGTATCTGATGCACTTTTCATTCAGTTTGAAGCTCAATGGGTATGAAACCCAATGAAATGAACCAAGAGAAGGACGTCGTCCAAACATGTTGAAGCACTTGTGGGAGATTGGTTGGGACTTTGTGTCCTATGGCTCCTTTGAGAAGCCTCTGTCTCAGGCAGGCTGCAAACTGCCAACTCAACCAAGCAAATAATAATTATTCCTAATGGCAATAATAATTATGGAATGCAGTGGCCCCAATAAAAGGCTGGTTGTCTGTGGCTTCAGGTGGGGTAGCCAAAGTTTCACACACTCTTTTTACAAAAATCTCTCTCTGTCTCTGTCTGTCTTTTGTCTCTCTCTTTCTCTCTCTCTCTCTCTCTCTCACACACACACACACACACACACACACACACACACCAATTTGCCAAATGAGATTTCAACAAACTCACTCCTCTCATTCTCTGCAAAGTGCCCGACTACAGAGCTGCATTAAATAAGTAGCAGCTATCTACTGTGTGTGCGTGTCTGTGTGTGGTGTGTGTGTATGTGGTGGGGGTGGGGGGATTGGGACAAATCTAGCAATTGACATCACATGCCCCTGCCCCCCACACCCCTCATTTTCTTTTTAGTTAGAAGTCTTCAACTTTCTCCAATTCCAGACTTTTATTTCATCAGATTTTTATTTGGGTGTACCTAGTCTGTAAAATTTCTCAGTCACCTCTAACAGTATGATGCCTAGTTGCATTATTTTAAATTAATTCTTTCAATGCTTTATAAAGTCTATGATTTGGAATATGCATCTATAGTTTGCCTTTTGTTTAGTTTTGGCATTTAAAATATACACTGACTCAACATGGGGCTTTGGAAGGAAGTGAGAATTAGACTGGTTTCACTGAGTTTGCAGATTCATCCAGTAGGCTTCCCTCCCACAACCCAAACAATATTGAAAAGGAATCAGCTACTACTTCATTTACCTTCTCTTTAATCTAGTACCTTACTGCTTATCTCTTTAAATATGCAATTTGAGCAAGACTCTTGAGAAAAATGAGATGAAGTGACATGCTAAACAGAGATCCCTGAGAGTCTGTCAAATGCTTAGCCTCCTTCCCCGACAGATTCTAAGAATGTCATTGCTCATCTGACAAGTGTTCAATGGCTCAGTGATTTGGGGATGGGTATTTGCTCTTACAGGTTCCAGTTATCATTATGATTATTCATGTAGAAAATGTTAATGCGTTCCATAGACTAAAAATAATACATCGGAGGTCAGCTGTAAAGTGCTGTGTGTTTGGCTTGTGAATTACCATCGCTGGACTAAGATATGATGGGCATATGGTTATTCAGGAAGTCATTTCTAGCATTTCAAAGATGTTTGGGGCCATCTGTTCTCTGCAAAGGTCTGTGACCCTGCAAAAGCAAACCAAGCACATTCCATCATGTCGCTACCCAATGCTCACAAGGGTCCTATCATTTTACAGACTGGCCTAATCATCAGCCAGAATGCACTTTGCCAAAGGGGGGAAAACTATAAAACCCCAAATTCCTTTAATTGTGTCTGGTACCATTAAGAATGTTTATTACTCTGCAGGAACTTTTAGTTGATATTTGCCAAAAGCACAACATACCTGGCAAATGGATTACTAGACTACCTGCTAAATGTGAGTGTGTTTTGTAGAATTCTTCTTCAGCAGTCTAGGTCAGCCAAGTAGTGTTGTTGTAGGGTGTGAGCCATGATAAGGAAACACACTTGTTCCTAAGAGCTTGTTTCAGAATTATTGGGAATTTGAGCTAGGAGAAAGCATTTATTAGACAACCTAGTTTCATTCTTTCTTTTTATAAGATGGAAAAGTCAGGTCCCCAGCAAGGTAAAGAAGCCTGTTCAAAGTCCAGAGCTCATGCATGGTACAGTCAGAGTCACCAGCCTTGGCTTTCTATCCCTAGAGCAATGGTGTTGCACTGCCTCATTGAAATAGGATTCCATCCTTATATACTAGAATCTTAATATCAATGATTCCGTTTACATTCAAAATTCAAGATCAAATTGGATGTTTATGTGTTATTCTGATTCAATCAGAGTAAAATGCTAATGGTATTTATGTAATCTTTAAATCTTCATTAGAAGGGATATAAAAGATGATTGTAGAGAAAATTTATTTGGTGAAACATAAATTAAAAATGCATAGGAAAGAACCTGTTGAATGAGCTATCTTTTGAATCTCAAAGTATCTGATTACATGAAAATAGCATACATGCAAAGGGCATCATAGGTTATCTCCAAATTTCTAGATTAATGCTTCACTTCTAATTCAGAATCTATCAAACAGTTCAGACAAGTGTTATTTACGTTTTGTGAGACATATAGTATTATAGAATATAAAAGCTCCAAATATCTGAAATGCCCACTGGGACACCGCCCTATTACTTGGACATGTTCAATCTTCAAAAAAGCCAAGTGTACTTCCAGTTCCAAAGGACCAGCTCTGAATTACTGGGTTCAATTCAAGCTTCTCCTAACATGCTCAGTTCACACAGGGCACTGCACATACTAATCATTTTCCCATGTTAATACTCTTTTTGATGTTCTTCAATAAATGGTTATCCTCAGTCATGGGACTCTCCCTAAACACCACAAGCCATGTGAACCTGCTAGATTTTCATTCTTGCTTCTGGATTTGTAAACAGGAAATACTGAGCCACTCTTGATGTAGGAACTATGACAAGTGCAGAAAAGAGCAGTTAATTTTTGCAGTTTGCATTACGGGACACTACATACTTTCATTCCCAAATATTCACTCACAAGGCACCTTATCCAAGGCTTACACAGAGGAAGACACTAACCAGTGATATGAGCTAAAGTTTGTTTCAGATCTTCCACAAAATAATTCCCCAAATAATAATAATTCAAGAATATAAGACAGTGGACTGCATTTTCCCATAGAACTGTGTCTGGCAAAATCATCATCCAGATCTCATATGTTGGATTGGACTTGTTTTACATGTTTACTATTTTCGGTGTTTGTGAGAATAAAAGAACAATTTCCTGATAAGATTACTTCAAGAGAGGAAGCTATACCTAGTCACACACGCAGCAGTGAGTCCCCAGAGAAGTTACCTTATCAAGTAGTTTACAAAATTAAATTTGTTATGAAAATCACTAACATTTTAGTGCTGAAAAGAATTTTGAGAATTTTCTAACGATACTCACCCCCCCTAATTTTACAGGTGATAAAACTTAAACCTGGGCAAGTTAAGTTTCTTGGGAACTATGGGATAGTGCATGGAGTAGGTGGTCTGGATTCGAGTTCTGGCTCTGGCCATTATCACTATGACCCGGAGCAAGTCACTTAATCTCTGAACCTTACTTTACTCAACTGAAAAATGGGTGTATTAATTCCCAGGTAATGGAATCATGCATGCTAAACTAGTAGAGATGTGCCTTGTCAACAGCACCTGATAAAGAGAAGAGGTTGCTGTTATTCACCTAAGAGCTGAGCCTAGAAGTCAAGTCTCTCTGACGTCATATGTTAGGACCCCTCCCTTTTACTGCTGTGGGCTTCTCTTCCCAAACCCTATTCTGTTCTCACTCTCTGGGCTATGTGAACATATCTAGGAAGTCAGATAATCTAGAGCTTCTGCCAAACTTGGCTCCTGGAAGAAAACAAACCAAAAGAGAGAATAAATTTGAGACAGAAAAGCGGCAGTGAATGAGAATTTTGGAGCTAAGACTGACTCAATTAACTGGCTAACCCCTTTATACATAAGTAAAGGAAACCAGGTCTGGGGAAGCTGAGTGCTTAGCCAAGGTGGCAAGTCTTTTAAATGGCAGAGCCTGAATGTCTAAAACCCATGACCTCGGAACCCATGACAATGCTTTTCTTTGACTCCCCTCTGACCTGACATGGTTTTGCTCCAAGCAAGCTCTTGTCTTCCAGGCATGTCTTTTCAATATGCTGCACAAAAGAACAAATGTCTAGATTTATTGTAAGCACAGAAAGAATAATCCCAGGCTAGTTGCTGTAGAAGTAGTCCCTCATTTGTGCCTATCTTTTCCAAAAACAGGAGGGAAGAAATGCACACTGAGACACTTACATGGAAGCTTCAGAAACTCTGAGGGCCAGGTTCTGTGTCGGAGTTCCAGAAATGAAGTCTTCCTCCAAGAAAAGTTCACAGACAAAGTCACCTGTCCCCTCAGGAAGTGGAACAAATCTGGAAGTTGAACTGCATTTGGGCAGGGAATAGTGGTCTTCCTGCAAGCTAAGAAGCCAAATATAGAGCAACCAAATGCTGGAAACAGGGCTGTCACTTCTCTGTGATGCTATGGTTTCCTTAAACATGAGGGGATGAAGTGTTTGTCACTCTAACCAGATAGACTGAGCATTAGCTAACTCCTGTGCATAGATGATTCTGCCAGTCTCAAGCACACTCATGGGTCTTCCATGGCACTGGTATTGCCATGGTCAGGAACATGGGGAAACATGTGCTTCTGAGTCCAATAGACTCATTCAAAACTCTGTTTATCTCCCTGGCTGGGTGACTTTGGACAAGTTACTTCTCTTCTTGGAGCACTAATATTGGGGTAAATAACAGCTACCTCTCTGAGCTATTGAAGAATTACAGGAAATAACATGCAAAGCTAGCTCAGTGCCTGGCACATAGTAGGCCCTGAATAAATATTGTCTTCCTTTCTCTTCTTCAGTGTCAGTATCAAGGCCCTTTCTAACAAAGAGCTTGAGCCATCGAGGAACTACCTCTGATTTTCTCTCCCAAGTAGAGCAGGCTTACTGTGTTCCAGGTGGGAAGCTGAGACGACACCAAGACACAATGCTTGCCTGAAGAATCAGAGGCAAGAACCAGATTTGGAGACGAGAACTGGGGTATTTTTCTGTCTCTTGGAATACCCAGCCATGTGCTCCCATGTTCTGGCTCTACCCCCTTCATCTGACCACAATACCATGTGGTGTTACAACTTTTGAATGTTAAGAAACATTATATTTCCTCAAGTATCAGTACTTAATGTTTCGTTCCACACATAAAACCCTGTGAGTGGAAGGCTGCCGGCCCCCTTGTCAAAGGTAATTTCTCAAGGCTGTGCATGGGATTTAACGGGAGCCATATGGTTAAGTCTGTCAACCCTCCCAGAAAGCATCCCCCGGAAGGGCCCTCGTAAATGTTTTCGGGGCTGTGAAAGATCCAGCAACTTTCCAACAATAAAGCTATGTTCATAGCCGTGATACTCAGCAAAACACAAAGCAGGAAATAATGACTTCTGGTCTGCATTATTCAAAGGGGCTTCAAGTTGTCCTGGCTAAGGGCTGAGGACCAGTGACAAGCCGGGACCTGCTGCCCCGCTGCCTCCAGCAGGAAGGAGGCTGGCCTGAATGTCCCCAGCATTAGCCCATAGTAGACAGTGACAGTCTTAGTCATGCTCACTTTGGTTTGAGGAGCTTTAGAAAGCTCTTAAAAATGGATTCATACACTTATGCATTGACAAGGCAAACACATTCTTAACCTGTAAGTTGCTTTGTTATTTAGGTCTTCTTTAAGCCATGACCTCAGTGATGGCATCATTTACTGATTTTTTCTGCTGTTCTTTCCCCCAACCCCAGCAACGATGACACGAACCCCTCAAATCTATTAACATTCTCATCTTGAGGGAACACTGGGCAGGAACATTAACTCACACAGCAAAGCCACGTGATTCGTAACATTGCTTCTGCCACCAACAAATTTTGAGATGTAATCAGCTTTTCTTTTTATTATTATTTTTCTTTGTTTGCTTGTTTGTTTTCCTTGGTTATGTCCACTGAACTACATCTAATATTCTGCATGACACATAGCATCTGGGATTGCAAAGAAAAGGGGATAAAGAGGCACAGAAAAGGTAAGAGGAGGTACAATTTATGGTAAGTCTTGGCACCTTTTTATCTTTACATAAAACAAGATTTTTTCTATGATATTTTATATAAATTTCTGGCTAAGTTTTATGTCTCTACTGCCTAGCTACAGCCCCATGCAAATAGGGTTTATAACCAAATGCCTAAGCTACGCATCATGTGGAAATATATGTTCCAGGATTAAAATTGGTGTAAAATCAGGGAGGATTTTTTCACATAAATGTCTTCATATATGCATCCTGTTGAACATATTTCTGAGTTTCCTGATACAGCTGGCCAATTCATTCTTTTCACCAGAATACTCCACATTTGTATATTCTGATGTTAGACATATTTGGCCAGTGCCCTACAAAGAAGTAAAGGGTAAGAAAAAAATGTGTAGAATATTTTGGAAGTGTCTCCCGTAACCCATCAGAACTCTGTATTGATATCCATTCTTGTAGAACTCCAAATTCCATATTATCTTCATTGCTCTCCTGAAGAATTACTGAGTGTAAATTATCTACTATCACTTATCCATAAAGAAGAATCAACTTAGTTAAGAAAGCTGGGATCTATTAAGATTACAGCCATCTACTCAACTGACTATTGACTCCTACAAAAATGTCTTAGATGATAAGAAACTGAGAGACAGAGAGAGTGTGTGAACTTCCACTAGTGCTACCTACCCTTCTGCCATTTTCCCAGGCTTTGCTGACTTGAGCCTGAATTAATGAGCCTGTTGCATGATGCTAATAAAAATGACAGGAGGAGAGATACTTTTTGGATTCTGCCACATATTTGGTTCAAGGCTGAATCAATTTTATCTCTATTTAATACATGCTTGTTTTCTATCTCACTTGTCTTCCCCACAACCCATGGCTCACTCTTTTTTCCATCTGGGAAACTTATCTCTGAAAATGCTACCATCAGTCAGCCAAAGACACTCTTCCCGGCAGAGCGTCTGCCAGTTTGACTAAGCACAAGTAGTCACTAGTTTGGGGATGCCTCCCACACTCTCTATAGCTGTGTGTTTTTCTAGCCTGCCCAACCACACAAGAGCAATTTGAGATATTTATATTTGCCTCTGGTTTGTATTGAGGTAATGGCACTACTTTCACAGAATTGAGCACAGGGCATGGTATGGATTGCTGTGGTATGGAATGGAAGTTGCACGTGTTGTTTGTCTACTTCCTTTTAACATTACTTCTTTGGATTTTTGCATTTGCACTCATTTTGGTCTGGTTTGGCTCAGTGCCTGTTCAAAAGCATGAAAATCAATTGCTTACAAGGATGCCTACCCTTTGTCCCCAAAGTCCTCCCTGATAATTGGCACTACTCCCGTTTCAAGTCCTTTATGTCGATAGCTCTCTCAATACATTCAAGCCTCTAAGCTTAAATTTTGCACTGTGAAAAGAGGGAGACAGAGAAGAGCAAGAACAGGGAGTTGCCTGCAGCAGCCAAGCACTAGTAGAAGGGAAGGGAAGATGGGGGAGCAGGAGCCAGGCCCCCTCTCCCACACAGTCTCAGCCACGAACACACCCGCTGGCCACAGCACAAGAGCACTGTGCGTGGGCACAGGTGGGTCCCAGCCTTTCTGGCTGGATGCAGCTTAAGCGCTGAGCCTGAATGAAGACTTTCATTGCTGTTTGCTGTTTTTCTTGGCCAGTAGCCATGGCAAACATTTGCAGGTGGCTTGGCCAGATTTTGACACTTAAATATTTGAGGTTGTGATAAAAATCAGAATATTACTACAATATGGTTCTGTGCAGCCTCAAAAAAATAAAATAAAGTAAAAAAAAAAAAAAGCTATCTGCAATTTCAAATGCTCATTTAAAGACACAGTCCCCAGAGGGAACTCATGTTTTCAAATAAGTACTCATTTCCTCTTTCCTGAGAGAAATAAAAGAGTCAACCATCCCCAAATGTTACCACCTAGAGTTTCATACTGAATCCACTGGTGAGATGGGTTGGGTTATTTCTTGCTGAGTCTCCAGGATCATCTGGGCAAGGTTTTGGATGGAGAAAAATGCAAATGACAAGATGTGTGGGTTTGAATCAACATGGCAAACACACCAGGGAGGAATCTGAATGAAAGAAATAGCCTCCCTCAGGCTTGGCAATGAGACAGAGTCCTAAAAGTGACAATTATCTCCTAGAACACACCAGGAGCGACACACAACACCCCAGGCTGGAGAATAAATGGGAAGATGGAGTGTGTCCAAAAGGCGTCCATACCAGAGAAACACCCGCCTCCATCCAGGCATGGTGACACGGCCTACAAATGTCACCCAAATGTACAGTCCTGGGCCAGCTGCGTAAATTATTGACAGAGTCAGCACTCATCTTAAACTTTAGTGCTAGCCCTCAAAAGACTGTTTCATAAAGACCAGCTTTGTGCTAACAATGGCTGAATGCTAAAGGCCTCCAAAAGGGTAGTTGGTGGGGGATGGCAGGGAGAGGGAGGCAGGAGAACTCCAGGGGGGAAGGAAGGAATGCTGTAAAACCGCTAGTAAACTCTAGCACATTTTATGTTTTTTCCCCTTGAAAGAAAAATAAAATAATTATAATTAGCTGGCCTAACTGTGAATTGTCTGCTGAAAGCCAAGCCACTTGAGAGAAGTCCCTGGAGATTTAGATGCTGTCTTTAATGAATCCACCCCACTCTCTTAGCATACTATGGGTTCTTGATTTAGATAGCTGCGACGTTTGCTCTCATGGTCATTTGAGAAGAAAAGAAATCTTTAGCAGAGATACTTACCAACCTAGCATTGACTCCTTTCAACAAAGCCAAGCATTCAAAGGGCCAGGTTAATATTCTGTTTCTTGAATAGAAAACCAAATGCACCCACAGCAAACTCACAAAATGGTCATTACCCATTACCCATTACTCTCATTTCTTAAGGTGGGTCTTAATCTGTCACCACCCATCCTGGTAAGTTGAAAATGTGAGACAAGGTGCCCCTTCTGGAAGATCCTGGGGAGGAATAAGCCAGTGTTCCCTGTGGGTCTGGAATTCTTATAGCACCAAAAAACAAGAGGGAAAAGACCTACTGACAAATGTGGAGCAGTTTCTAAGTTTTTAATTATCACATCCAATATTTGACTGAAAATTCAAACTGAATGTTGATGCACATACAAAACACAGCAAGTGCCCCTTCTCATTTTAAACAGAGAATTCTGGGAGCGTAGAGCAGCCAGTTCTCAGCAGCCAGCAACAGAACTTTATCACAGTTCTTTGGCTTAAAGTTATTACCTTTTCTTCCTAAGAATCCATGTGCTCTTAAATCTTTGATTTCATCTTTACTCTTGTGAAGTTGGAAAGAACAGACACCATCCTCATTCTGGGGATAAGGAAGCTGGGCCAGAGATTCTGCGTTTCTGAGAAGCTCCCTGGAAATGTCCCCGCTGTGGATCCTCAGACCACACTTCGCATAGCAAGGGGCTAGAGCTAATACAGGATACCCAGAAGGGAGAGCTCTTTCCATCACATGACATGGAGTGTCTGGGCTTCAATGACAGCATCTTTCCACCAGTTTTCCCTCAATGCCTCAGTATTGTCTATTTGCATAGATGAGAGAGAGGGTCCTGCTTTCTTTGTTTTGTCTACTCCGGGAATCAGCATGGACCAACGGAGAGGAGGGAGAGGGCTAATAAGGAGGCAGTAACAAGAAGAAGAAGCAGGGAAGAATGAGCAAAGGGCAGGACGACTAAGGAAATACGGTAGTCCCCCTTATCCGTGGTTTTGCTTTCTGCAGTTTCAGTTAATCATGGTCCAAAAATATTAAAAGGAAAATTCCAGAAATAAACAATTCACAAGTTTTAAACTGCTCACCATTCTGAGTAGCATGATGAAACTTCATGCCATCCCAAGCCATGCCCCCCAGGATGTGAATCATCTCCCTGTCCACCATGTCCAGGCTGTGGACACGCCCCACCCAGTAGTCACTTAATAGCTATCTCAGTTATCAGAAGGAAAACACATATTATACACAGGGTTTGGTAGTATCTGCACTTTCAGGTATCCACTGGGCAGCTTGGAATTTATCTGTCACGGACAAGGAGGGATTGCTGCACACAGAAGATGAGGTGATGAGTGTGGCATCTCCCAGGAAGGGAAGGGCACACTCTGTTGGAGACAAGGCTGAGCTGGTAGAACTTCCCTCCACCATGTTTGTTCTGTGCACTATACTCTAGTCTCCATAACAACCATGGGTTTTCCCACAGTCATCTTAAAGTTCACAAATCTTGTCTGAAGAAATGATGACACAGAATGACTTGCTCCCCACCCCACCCCTACCACCCAAAGTCCAGGATCAAAACAGCTTCTACCAAGCGGAGACTCCTCCCTTCTCCCATCAAAAGCATCACTCTGCGCTCTAGGCAATATCATGCCAGCCAGAAAAACCAACCAATCTGAGCACCAGAAACCAGGAGAAAGTCCAGAACATTTCCTGAGCTCCAGCCAGGACCCAGGGACAGCCGAGAAGGGCTCCTTACCCAATCTGGCGGTTGGTGGAAGGTGCCTGGGTGATGACGGAGCTGGACTGGGGCGACGGCATGGCTTGCTGAATCACAACGCTGGTGTCGTGGTTGGGCAGCCGAGCACTGCTAAGCTGGTGAGTTCCGGGCCCTGTCATGGCCCCACCAACTGCATTATGCATTGAGATATTCTGCCAAGAGAAGACACAGGGGAAAGGTCAGGAGGAGTCAATGTTTTTATTCTACTCTCAAGCTCTCAAAGGCCAAAACTGGGAATCTAGTCATGTCAACTATATAGAGAGTTATGGCTTCCGGCAAGCTGTAGGCCCATTCATCTTGTTATAACATACAGCTACGAGGAGATGAAAAATAACTACTCACCCTTAGAGTAAAGCATGTGAGAAAATGCCTTAAAGTTTCCTTATCACTGTCCTGCCATTCTGATGTGAGGTTTGCATCAGAGACATTTAGTGCCTGCCTTCTCTGACTGGGGGGATGAATATCAGATTTGAAAATGATTTTTGTGATAAGTGCATAATACTGTGATTTAGTGAATAGTCATTCTGCATCCTGCTTTGCATGACAAGCACACTGGTTTTTTCCTTTCATTTTTAGTCCTATAAGTGTGCCCAACCATATATATATATATACATATTTTTTAAAGAACACGACTACCTTTCCAAATCATAATCTCAGGACTCAGGACACAAGCTCAGTAACCTGTGGAATGAGGTTGGATGACTGGAATACATGACAAGACATCTGAGATCCAATGATTAGAGCAAGAGTTACCGCTTTCTGCTGTATTTTCATAAAATCCATCTCTCACAATGCATAGAGTAATGGAAACACAGAACAATAATTGAGCATCTAGTTACTTGTTCCCTGTCTTTTCCTCTGGAACATAGGATGCTTGCATTCACAGCTCTATCCCACGGTGCTTGGACCACAGTAGGCATTCAGTAGATGTATATTAATAGCATGGATAAACCAGTGAAAGAACATGAGATGCCTGAGTCACTGACAGGACCTAATATCATGTATTTATTTCTGATGCCTTCAAATGAAGGCTTATTTGTTTAAAATTCAAAAGCAAGTAAAATATGTGAGGGAGCTCTTCATGGAAAAGAAAGTTACTCAGACAACTAGAGAAAATTCACACTGAGCAGAGAAGGCTGATCAACACATTGGGACCAAAAGGTCAGAAAGAAATTTAGAAACCAGTAAAGAAAGAGAAAGTGGCATAGTGCTTATGCCTGTAATGCCAGCACTTTGGGAGGCTGAGGCAGGAGGATCACTTGAGCCCAGGAGTTTGAGGCTGCAGTAAGCCAGGATTACACCTCTACACTCCACATTACAGCCTGAGGGACAGAGTGAGACTCTGTCTCAAAAAAAGAAAAAAAAAAAAAAAGAAAAGAAATGAAAGAGAAAGAGAAAGTTCTTGGCCAAAAAAGTAATAGGTAAGGGCAATAAGTAAATCTCTACAAGTGGCAAGGTACAGCTCTTCAGCCTAGAAGGGTGGGGAAATTTAAGAGGTCTATTAGACAATAGGTTGAGGATGGGAGGGGAAAAATGGAGTGTCACTAGCAATTTACTAAAGAAAAAATATATATATATCTGTCTGCGCTTTGGTGTTAGCAAAGAAAAAATAAATGTTACCCAAGAGACCTAGAAGTGGTCCTTTGAAGTTCTTCTGCAAAGAAAAGGATTTCCTGCACTAAGTGTTAAACGATGGTGATAACATATACGGTATTTGGGGTGGCTGTGTCCATCACATTGCACCTTTCCCAGGTTTCTGATTTCTAAATCCTGACCACACAATTTGTCAGGAGTCCAGATGGAAACTGGGCACCTGGCTTAGACTGTGAGCCTACTGTGTTGTCGTGGGACCCCAAAGGCAGGAACAGGCTTATATATACTCACAGTCCAAAGGCTTTTCTCTTATACACTGGAAAATTTTTCTGACGTGGGAAAATACTGTGATTGGGTAAAGTAAGATGAAAGGAAATGGTGATCTGCATTGGTGGCAGTGCAGGAACACACTGTAGTTCTTTTATAGGATCTAGAGATTTAGAGAATTGGACTAAAAATGATAATGAAAATAAAGAAAATTGTGTTATTTCTTTTGAAAGTGAACCTTGACAAACTTATTTCCCTGGGTCTTAATGAGGTCAGAAACTATAGGTATTATTTTGTCCATTGTTTAAGTTCAAAGACACTTAAAATTTTTCATCTAGCTCACAGTCACCTACTCTATCAATAATAGATCCAAGGCACAGAACCATTTTTGACTCTCCTTTTAGAATTATTGATGCTGTACAATTTAATTTTTAAGATCACAATCTTTAAATTCACAAAGAAAATTATAAAACATACGGACTCTCCTTGAATTATCCTGGATGCTTCTTTTCCATCACCCTCTTTGGCAGTTTCCAAGTTCTACAAATTTAACTAAGTGTCCCTCATCTCTTCCAATCTTTCCATCCATCCTTCTACCAACCTATAACCAACTGCCATCATCTTCTATCCTTGTCTAGACAATGGGCTCCTTCATGCGCTCTGGCTTCTCTTCCTCCTTTTTCCCCTACTACAGCCACTGTGATCTTTTCAAAATGCAAAAGTCATCACATCACACACGGCGTATGTGAGGTTCCCCTCCCACCCACTCCCCAGAACATACACCCTAAGCCATCGGTTTGGAGTCACTGGCAGCACTCCTTGTATGTCTCCGAAGCCCGTGTAGGACTCTTTCTACCTCCCAGCTCAGCTCACACCACCTCTACTCTTGCTCCCTGTGATTCATTCCACATTCTAATTTCCTAACCTCGTACTAACCATACTGCGCTCCGGCATCGGGCCTTGTATGCTGCTTTCTAACGCCAATGCCCTTGCTCTGCCTATACCTTCAGACCTCAGAATCAATCATCATGTAGGCAAGCCTTTCCTGCCCACACCCACCCAAGTGATGGGCACCATCTCCTTTTCCTTTACAATACAATGGTTTACAATTGTTCTTGATTGTTTGATTAATAGCTGTTTCTCCCCTAGACTGTAAGCCCAATGAGAGAAGAAACTAAATCTGATTTTACTCCCCATTGTCTCCATTGCCTAACTTTGTGCCTGACATATCAGAGTGTTCAATAACTATTGAGTGAATGGGTGAACTATAACATTCCTAGAATATTCCATATGATGAAACATTACCTGTTTGTTCCCTGGTCAATTTTCGAGAGTGCTAATGTCCTGTCTGTTCACCTTGCAATATACAAGTATGCAATAATGCAGTTTTAGATACTAAGGTATTGTTAAATTATGGTTCAGTTGTGGGCTGAGGAAATAGAGAGGATCAGGATTAAGAAGAAAGCCACAAGCCTTGTATATATAATAAAAAGTAAAACCTTTTTAAAAATATGAAAGGGGCCATTGAAGGAAGATGCTGAGAGTTGAGCTTCCAATCTTTGAGCACTTTGGCTCAAATGATGGACACAACCACCATTCCTTACATCCACCATGGAAAAAGACAAAGAAAACTGGCTTATGCTGCAGCACAAAGAATAGGTTTAATTTCTTCAGAGTAAAGCATGTTAAATAAGAGAAAGAAGTAATCCCCTCTCCCCAGAAAAGCTTAAGAATCTTCTCTGAGAATCACCAAAAGGAATACTAATCACTATCTATGAATATGTCCAACATTCTCCTTCATCAACACTTTAAAGGCATCTCTTCATCTCTGTGATCTCTACAGAAATGGAAAAGGCTCCTGAAAGACATATTCTAGCTCTTCTGTAATCTCTTCTTTACCCAACACATAAAATCTGCAAATTCTCCAGTCTTCTCCCAGATTCAGAGAGTAATTTCAAAACATTTTGGAAAAATAAACAACCCAGCAAAAGCATTATCATTTCACACTAAGAGACGGCAATTTTTTTTCTTTAAGCATTACATAGTAACTACTCAAACACGAAATTACTTCCTGAGTTCACATTGTCCCAATTATGGGTTCAAAACCTGTCTTCATCGATAAAAAAAAAAATTGCATTTTACCTCCAGATAAATTAAATCTCCAATTTCAAAAACACAAAGAGTGACTCTATCTTGCTGAGTTATTTCTGATAGTACAGGTGGGTAGATGTGAAGTTGGTGGAACAATGTCACCAAACTAGTGGATGGATGTCAGTATGCAGGGAAGGACCAGAGGTGTTCCTCGAAGCTGCCCTTGGCCTTTTCTTGTTCAACATTTTTTATCAACAGTTTGGATGAAGAGGTAAAAATCATGCTTGTCAAATCTGCAGTTGACACAAAGTTGGGAGGCATAGCTAATGTTCTGGATAGGATAATCAGGTTTTACTTGAGCCAACTGTGTGATCTGGCCTCCAAAAATGCTAACATAAATCTAGGTTGCTTTATGAGAAGTGAAACATCCAGATCTAAAGAAGTAATTATTCCACTGTAGAGTACATTGGATTGACCACATTTGGCCACCACATTTTAAGGGGAAAATTGACAAATTAGTGTGAATGAAGGTATCCAAAATGTATCACAGGAAGAGCAGTAGAAGAATCAGAGAATATTTAGTCTGAAGAGGAGACTTAAAGGGTCATGCTAACTGCTTTAAAAAATTTGCAAGATTAGACATAGTCTTTGTTGCTCCAGATGGCATAATTTCTTTTCTTTTCTTGTTTTTTGTTGTTGTTGTTGTTGTTGTTTGTTTGTTTGTTTTTTTCAGATGGAGTCTCCTTCTGTCACCCAGGCTGGAGTGCAATGACACGGTCTCAGCTCACTGCAATCTCTGTCTCCTGGGTTCAAGTAATTTTCCTGCCTCGGCCTCCTGACTAGCTGGGACTACAGGCACGTGCCACCACACCTGGCTAATTTTTGTATTTTTAGTAGAGATGGGGTTTCACTGTGTTGACCACGCTGGTCTTGAACTCCTGACCTTTTGATCCACCCACCTCCCAAAGTGCTAGGATTACAGGTGTGAGCCATGGCGCCCAGCCAGAGGGCATAATTTCAAAAATGTAATAATGATGATAAAAGTCAATAATAATTACACTTTGAGTACCTATGTTGAAGCAGGCACAATGGTAGATGCTTTATAAACGGCATCTTTAGTCTTCACAATGACCCTCAAGAGGTAGGCATTACTATACTTATTGTAAGATGAGAAAAAGAGTAAACTCCTCACCAATACCAATACCATACCACTCACCTCTGGCCACCCTCACTCCCAGTGGGGTGATACTTTCAAGGTACAGATATGACCTTCTGTCAGAACAAATTTACCAATATGTAGGGATATCCAAAGACAAAACAAGCTCCCTGTAACATACTGAACTTCCTGGCACTAGAGTTAAGCCAGAATGAGTGGCCATTTGTCAGCTATGTCACCAAAAGGATTCCTGCCTCAGAAGGGAGATGGCACCAGATGACCTCCAAGGTCTCTTTTATTGCTAAGATTCTCTCATTTATGATACATGGTTCATGCTTTGGCTCAAATGTTTCCAAATGATTAGTAATGTGTAATAGTGTTGAAAATATACAGGCTTGGGAGTTAAGAGGTCTATTCTAGTCCAGTTTGTCTACCGTTCCTTGTAGTCATGTAACCTGGATGAATCATTCAACCTCGCTGGGCTCAGTAGCCTCATCATTAAAGGAGGGGGCTGGACCACATGGTCTTCATGATCTTTTCCAGCTCTGATACTCCACAAGTCTCTTCCTATATTTTATGAGACACTAAATATCCAAACAGACTTTTAGACTCTGATTCATGGACCTACAAACGTTGATTTTTCTCCATAACCATAAGCTTTTGTAGAAGTGAGCCTTCCAAAAATTATAGCTTTCTGCCAAACCCCAAGGGATCATGATTCAAGAAACGGATCTAACAAAAAGTACAATCTCTCAACCACCAAAGATGAAAGCTCCACTTTAAACAAACGATCTTCACCGAAATTTCTCCCTCTTTGATTCACATTTCTCAGCATGTCCTTTGACTTCTTCCTTTCCTCAAGTATTTTGGGATGCTTTGCTCTCCATTCATTATTGTTCTGAGACATAAAGGGTGTGAATGAAATGAGAAGCAGGGGAATAATGAGTCTTGATTGCATACTCCTGAGCTTGAGGTAGAGTGGTAATTGTCTTTCTGCATGCATGGGCTTGGTATACAAAATGCAAAAAAAAAAAAACAATCTGATGCACATAAGTATACATCCATGTTCTTAAAAATAACTATAATTTTAGGGTGTGGTAATGAAGGATGAAGGTAATGGACCACAATTGAAAGTGAAGGTTGGAGCATATAGGCAAAATGATGTTGATTCCTGTAAGGTCTCAAAATGTTATCTGCAAATCTATATTCCATCCAACTGCCACTGTGGGGAGACTTTATGGGATTTTCCATAAAGAGCCAGGGTCATCTTAACTCACATTTACGAGTTGTGCAATCTTAGAGTTGTCTGCATCTTAATGATGCCTGGGCAGTTATGAAGACTTTCAGAAGTTCCCAGATGTAAACATCCCTGAACTGCATCCAAAAGATATGCAAGACATTCACAGAATAATGAAGGTTCTAACCCTCTGGAAGCTACTAGGCTTTCTGGGGTATAGAAAGGATGTTAGAGAGTCCTGATTCCCATGTTTGGTGCTCTCAGGAGCTATGTATCAGGACAGGTATTTTTTGGATCTTACTAAGAGGACAGGCTGCCCCATGACCAAGGGGATAGTGAGGTATCAGAGGAGACATGGAGTAGAGGAGGGCACCAGGGACCATGCAGGCCACCTCTCCCTCCTAGCATTCTGTGCAGCACAGTCACACAGGGCAAGGTGGACAACACAAGGTAAGAAAGCATCTCAGGTCATCTCTTCAGAAGGGAGAGGAGAGCACAGGGGGCTATGAAAACTCTAGCCTTGATATACACATTTACATTCTGCTTTTTAACTAAGAAAATTAGCCAGGCATGGTGGCAGACACCTGTGGTCCCAGCGACTTGAGAGGCTGAGGCAGGAGGATCACTTGAGCCCAGGAGCTTGAGGCTGCAGTGAGCCATGATTATACCACTGCACTCCAGCCTGGGGGAGAGAGTGAGACCCTGTCTCGAAGTTAATTCATTCATTCATTTTGCTTTTTCAGTTTGCTATTTAACTCTGACAAATTCCAAGAGGTACCATAGTATAAAAGAAAAACATAAGCACTAGAATGGACCAGACCTAGGATCAAGTTTGCATCAGCTCCGTTGTGTCTGGGGCACATCATTGAAGTCCTCTGAGCCATACCTTTCTCATCTTTAAAATGGAGATAATCATCTAAAGGACAGGATTAGCATCAGAATCATGTGAGATGACGGATGTCCCAGCACAGTGTCTGAAAACAAAAATATACTTCTTTCCTTTCAGTAAAGTCCAGAACATGAGGCACAGAGACAAAACGTACAGTCTGGTGGCTGCTCCCCATGACTGATATTAGGATTAGTAATATTAATAATGGCTAACACTGATACAGCATTATTGTATGTCAGAAAACTCATTTAACTCTTATCATCAGTCTAGAAGGTAGGCATATGGTTACTATACAGTTGAGGACATTGACACAAGGAGGTTAAGTGACTTGCTGAAAATCACACAGCCAATAAGTGGAAAAGCTCAGCTCTAGGCAGTTTGGCTTCAGACCTCTTAACCAGGCACATCACCACTAAGTCCTGCTGCTTCTAAAGTCTTGTTGTACAAATATTTTTTGTAGAAAGTGACTTGGCAAAAACTAAGGTATGCCTGCTATTCTTACAATGGGCACTATAAATGAGTGATTAATTAATATTGGTATGTGGTCTGAGAAATACACAACAGTATATCTGGCGTACCACTAATCTGGATCAATGTCATCACCACCACCTTCACAGCTGGAAAAGCTTGGATATACACCGTGAATTCATTTCAAAACGTCTGATGAGTGTCCCTTATCTAAAAGTCATGCTGTAGGCATAGGCAGCTCCCCTTTGACTTGAGGGAAGACATCACAGTAGGTAGAGAGGCAGCTTGCACACTGACATAATCATCAGTGGCTTTAGCACCCTCACCCATTGCCAGAAGCAGACGGCCCCCATAAGGGAGGTTCTAGACTTGGGGTTGTCAGCTCCTGAGCAGCAAGATCTGCCCAGCTTGCTGAGGCTCCCCTCCAATCCCCAGAACTCTGTCATTCTTTCTAATACTGGGTTTGAGGCAATGGAGCCCTGAACCATCCCTGTGAGCATTTGATAGCTATTCATTTAATCCTGTAGTCAAATATTCAAGACAACAAATACCTTCTCAGGTGCCACCCTTGACTGTGAGAAACAGTTTCCCAGTGTCTCTCAAAGAAAGACTCTGCCCCTTCCTGGTCAGTTTCTTAACGCCTTGGACTGTCCATGTTTCTGTTCTCATCTCCCACATTACTGTTTTGGTTGTCTTTGCTAAATATAATCATATGGGTTAAAAGGAGAGAAATAGCTGGACTTTATTCAGGTTACTGGAATCAAGACTGAGCAAATTTCTTTGATTGATGTATCCACCAAAATCCTGGACGTCAGAAACTAGTCTCATGCCATTAAAAATCACGTAACTGGCCTGGCTGGTGGCTCACGACTGTAATCCCAGCACTTTGGGAGGCCGAGGCAGGTGGATCACCTGAAGTTAAGAGGTCAAGACCAGCCTGGCCAACATGGTGAAATCCCATATCTACTAAAAAATACAAAAATTTGCTGGGCATGGTGGTGGATGCCTGTAATCCCAGGTACTCGAGATGCTAAGGCAGGGAGAATTGCTTGAACCTGGGAGGCAGAGGCTGCGATGAGCCAAGATCACACCACTGCGCTCCAGCCTGGGCAACACAGTGAGACTCCATCTCGAAAAATAAAAATGACATAACTGTTTACTGTTCTTGGAGCAGAAAACATGCTGTGTTCACCTGAAAATAACCAGTGCCTGCCTCCATGCTGTGTGCTTGGTAGATAGCAATGGATTCAATTATTTTGCAAATAAATGAATGATATGTGATCTTCAGCAAGCTTATAGCACCTCTGCACTTCAGTTTTCTCAGTTGTTAAATAGAGACAACCCTATCTGATAAGGTTTTTGTAAATATTAAATCAGGTCATACAAGCATAGCATTTAATGCAATGTTGGACAATTAACTGTCCAATAAATGTTAGCAGCTATTATTCTAATTATCACTATTCTCATCATCATTACTATCACTGCTAATACCAGATAGTATCAGCTAACTATTCCTTAGTCCTCCACCTTATCCCACACACACTTCTTTCAAAGCCCTTAGAACACACTGGTATATGTATTATGTTTAAAGTCAGTCTTCCTTCTAGCTATGAACACTTTGATGATGGGGACAGGTTCTGATTTCCTATCATTGTCCTCAGGGGCTAATACAATGCCCATCACATAGATGTTTGCTGAGTGAGTATACAGAGCAGTACAATGAGTGCTGTGGAACAAGAGAAAATAAAAAGTCAGCCCTCTCCTTACTAGAGTGAGCCTCCAGCTTAGAAGGAATATGAAAAGTAGGGAAGAGAAGGGATGAAAAACACATGAATCTGAAAAATACCTTCACACACAAACACACACACACTATGGAAGCAGAGAAATATGTGTCACCGAGAGCCAATTATTCCATGTTCTGAAGGGCAAGAGGCTGGTCAGCAGGTCTGTGTTTTCATCTAAACTCCAACACTAAACACATGATCCTGCTGAACTTCTCCAGTCTGTCAATTTTGTCTTCATGATTCCCACAGCCACCTTGCCTTTTCTTGACCATCCCACTAGCTTTAGATGTCTGTCACCTCCTGTCCTGATCATACAATTGCTTCCTACCGATAAGGAGCCTGGTTCCTGGCTTCCAATCCTTTTAGTCCCTCCCCAAACACTCCAGACCCTGTTCTCCAATTAATTGATGTAATTCAGCACTTTCCTAATGCTACTCTCCAGCTCTGAAACCTGCTATAGCTCCCCATTACCATCAGTAAAAACCCACACTTAGCCTTGCCTTCAAGACTCTATATTTCCAGCCTCATCTCCTACCACTATCTCCTGTGCAAACCCTAAACTCCAGCCACCCTGGTCTATTCATTACACAACTAGTGACTTCAAATTTTTACCTTCATACCTTTGCCTGTACATGCCCCAGACATAGAATTTCCTTTCCTTTCCTTCTCTCTGCCTAGCTAAATCCTGTCCTCTAAGCAATAAATGTGTTGATTGATCAATGACATTTTCTCAAGTACAAAATGAGGATCATGTACCCTTGCTTCCTTTGACCTACAAAGTAAAGATATAGCAATGGTTTGAAAAGAGCTTTAGTAACATACATACTATCTTACAACCCTGAGCTTCTCTGCTCTGACATCCTTGTTCTTAGAATGATTCCCTTTCTCTCCCCTTTTCAGGTTCATCTTAAACGTCACCTCCCTAACTAAAGGTATTCCACCTGTTATCTTCTACTTCAGCAGCCCAATCCTTAGCATGTTTCACAGTGTGCAATTGTCATTACTACTATTTCCAGTTCACTGTACAATAAATTCCAGGAAGAAAGGAACACAGCCTCTCTTGTTTTCTCTTCTATCGCTAGCACCTAGCTCAGTGCCTGGCACAGAACTATATAAATTACCATTGGCTGGATAGATAAATGAACTGTGATTTTTGAGGTGTTGAAATGTGACTAAAGAGCAACTGATAGACAATTTCCTCTTGTCTAAGTCAAGAACATGGTCATCTTAAGCCTGTGATCCTAATATAAAAAGATAACATTGGCCGGGTGCGGTGGCTTACGCCTATAATCCCAGCTCTTTGGGAGGCTGAGGCGGGCAGATTGCCTGAGCTCAGGAGTTTGTGACCAGCCTGGGCAACACGGTGAAACCCTGTCTCTACTAAAATACAAAAAATTAGCTGGGTATGGTGGCACATGCCTGTAATCCCAGCTACTCAGGAGTCTGAGGTAGGAGAATCGCTTGAACCTGCGAGGTGGAGGTTGCAGTGAGCTGAGATCATGCCACTGCACCCCAGCCTGGCTGATAGAGTGAGACTCTGTCTCAAAAAAAAAAAAAAATTTGCTGATTTGAGTTATCCTAAGTCATATCAACATGCAGAGGCCAGAGGCCAGCAAGCAGCTTAACAGTCTCCCCAATTTACCATGTGTCTGGTCAACCAGAGCCACTGATGGAAGTGAGGGCCCTTCCAAGTGACTGGAAAACTGACAGGAAAAACCAAAGCAACGTGACTAGAAACAAGCGAGGAAAGGAGTCCCGAGGCAGGTGTGAGGCAGATAAACAGAAGGCAACAATGACCTTGCCAAGCTCTCACACCTGTGTAGTGTGGGAGAAGAAAGGATATTTAAAAATCACAAAAGCGGTGCAGCGCGTGCAGAGAAATGCTGAGCATTTGCACACTGCGAATCTAGTCTGGCTGTGCAAGAGGCAAATGGCCCATTCTAGAATTACTAAACAAATGTCTCTCCCTTCCTTACCAGAAATTTGCGAAGTTACTAAAAATATGGACACGTATAAAAGTACCACGAGGATGCTGAAGGGTCTATTTCTTCAGCATTTCGAAGAGATTCCAATGCATACCTACTTAATGACCAGAAATATAAATGTAGCACTCTCTGGAAAGCTGCTAATGATATATTACAGATCTAAGAAGAGACTCACCTTTGCCTTTCAATTGCCCAAGCCCCCCTTTCTCAGCTCCTGTTCTCTCCTGGCCAAAACAGCTGGAGGGTAGGGCTGGCTAAGTTGAAATTGCTTGAAAACTCCCTTGCCTGGAGCATTGGTTGGGCACCTGCATTCTGGAATAGTTGGCAAATTATACTCTTAACATAAAATAGAAATGCTATCTTCAGTGGAAAGGAAAATGTGCTACAAGTTAGACTTCCTCCTCCAAAACAATAAAGAAAAGAGGTGCTTGCTGCTTCATTTCACTTCTGGTGGAACCTGTCAGGTAGCTCTTCATGAATGGCCTTGCATTGTAAATTGTCTCGTACTTGCAAATGTAAGTTACTGCTGTGCTGTTCTAATGATCAGTGTTAATTCAGCAGCCTATTTCTATCCTGGGAAGTGGTTGTTTCACTGGGGAATAAGTACCTTTGAACCACCGTTGCTTCCAACCAAACTTAATCGTCATTAACAGTATTTCCTTTTTCTTAAAGCAAAAACCAAACTAAGTAATGCAGCAGAGAAACTCAATGAGAGGCTTAGTCTGTCTTATTTTATGACATCTGAAATTAAAGAGATAACATTTTTCCTTGATCACAGCAAACAAAACAGCATTTGTTAGGTAGCACAGGGGATAATACACTGGCCACAACTGGGCATGACAGAGCCCAAAGAAACTTCTGGAAATCCTGTCTGAATATTAAAAACAAACTTCATCAATTTCTCCTAGCACAGTTTGGGTTCTCTGGATCCCTAGGGGTCCCTAGTGCAATAGTAGTCACTGAGATAGTTTTCATTTTTACAGCTCCTGCAAGGTACTCCAGAAACCTGCATGCTATAACCTATTACCACTGTGATTTCATTTCCTGCTACTCTACCCCATCACTCTGTTGTTGCAGACTCATAAGGACCTCCTTGATATTCTGTGAACACACAGGAGCCTTGGCACCAGCTGTTTCCCTAAACTGGAAGGCTTCTTCCCACATATCCCCAGTTCCTTCCCTCATCTCTTCCAAGTCTTTCCTTAAATGTTACCTTCCAATGAGGTTCACATATGAGGCCTGGCCACTTGATCAGAAATTATAGCTCTGCCTCCTTGAAACCAGTTTCACCCTTACTTAATTTATCCTTTCCCATTCATGACATCCTCCCTCACTTATTCTGATCCAAAAGCACCAGACCATTTCTGATCCTTATTCTTCAAATAATAATTCAAAAAAAAAAACAAAACAGAAAACCTAATGGTTCTATTTTTTTCTTAACCATGAAGGATCTCTTTTATGATTTCTTTCTCTGGGATCTCATATCTTTAAAATACTTCTTTAAAAGTCATGAATTCATTTTCCTATACAATCCCCTGCCTTCTGAGTCTATCATATTCCTTAATTTTTAAAATTTCATTTCACTTCATTGTACCGTGAGACTCCACTGTTTCTCAGTATTGTTAACATTGCAGTCAAACAGAAAGAAGGTGATGCTTTAGTCTGAGAAGACTGCATACAAATGCACAATTTCAATTAGAGAGTTTGACTACTTTAACATCTGGGATCCCAGTAGGAAACAGCTAGTACCTTCAAACTGGGTAATGTGAGGAGCATTTAATAAAGAGACTTTTTGCAAAGGTGGGAACAGATTGTAGGAAAGCCACAGATGGTGTAACACCCTGGGGCCAGTTTCAGCAGGGAGCTACAAGAGTAAGAGAAGGAAGAGGTTACCAGGACTCAGGAGAGAGGAAGCCAGGGAGAAGTCAGCAAAAGAAGAGAGAACCATGTGGGGAGACAGTGCTGGGCCAGACCTGTGGCTCCTGGTCGAAGAAAGCAGCCAACTGAAGGAGCTAGGAGAATAGATGTCCAGTCTCTCCCTGCTTCCTTCCTGGAACCTGCAGTGATGACTCCATGGCCATATGCCCAAACCGAACCGGAAAACACCAGTTAAAGGTACTCATTAGATGGTGTGTATGGGCCAGCCATTCAGGGCAAGAGCAGAGTCAAAAAGGGACAGAATGGGCTTGGATGGATGATCAGAAAATACCCAGTACAATTATGTGTTCATCAAACGTGGGTTATTTTTATTTTCTCACCAATATATCCATAATACACATGTTCATTAGAGAAAATTTATACAAGAAAAAGTAAGTCAGAAGGGTAAAAAAAATCATCCATCAACCTAACACGCAGAAAAATAAACTGGCTCTGCACTGACCCACGCACCCAAAAAATCATGACTGGGCTGAGAAAAACAATAGACGGCAGAGCTAAGACGCACCCATCCCATGGTGTGCCCAAGTAACCTGGCTCCACCCCACAAAGATGAGCTCGGGCAAGCGTGGCTTCCCTGAACCCAGTTACACGCCCTGAAATCCAGGTCTCACTTTAAGTCCACAGCTTCCTATCTGTCTACATTCCTCCCAGTGAAACAATTGGGCTTAGAATAAGAACAGCTTTATATGTGGGAGTCACAGAAGGTAGAATTTGGCACCTGGTGTTTATGTATCATAAAGCCATTACCGTGCCGAGCTCAACTCTACTTTCCGCCAAAATTACTGAGCAGGAAGAAAGTGGGCACATCTAGAAGCTGCATTTCTCTACCTAAGACAGCCAGGATATATGGGTTGACTCACTAAGCAGAAGCGCTAATGTCAGTGACATCCATATTTTTATTGAGGCACTCTCCCTGGCAACCTCTCACTCCTGTGAAAAGACACTAAGTCTGCAGGTCCCTGGTCTTTGGCAACTGGAACATGCTATAACATTCCATTTTAAGTTCATTTTCATTCTATTGTGCTCTACTGATAACTTCAACGTGGCACAAATTTACTGATTATTTGATAGACTAAGAAATAATATTTCTAAACCTCAACTCTAGATGAGATCTCAGGGGAATCAGGGATTCACATAAGAACCATACCCATATTGCTGGAGCTTTCAGTAAGTGAGTTCCTGGACAAAAGGCTTTGTAACATTCCCGTTGTGATGACACTCATGTTCTTATGTTAATGATATTTATGTGTTTGTTTGCCTGTTTTTTTTTTATTTTGCTCTAAGATCTGTTTTTTCTTTTTTATTTGAGTGTTGTCCAGTTACTTTTAAAGAAATCCAATTATAGCCCTATATGTAAAGAAATACGTTTTTCAGATATCTTTTCACACCTATATAGTTTGCTAGTCACTTTATGAAATAATTTTCAAAACCTATAAATGGATTTAGAAATTTAAATCTGCCCTAAAAAGTCAAATAGAATCTCAGTACAAAACACCTTTTTAAAGGTTTATCATCATTGATAAAAGGTATGGTCAGGGCAAAAGATAAACCACAAAGTATTTGAATTTCTTCTCTTCTTTTCATGTTGGTGAAGTGGCTTTGCCTATGAGTCAATTATGCATTTGTACCTAGTACTGATTTATCTGGGTAGCTAACTACTAATCTCACATCTGCTGGCACAGGAAGAGAGAACAGTTGCCAGCCCTCATAAATGCCTTGTCTTGTATGTTGCTCCATTTATTCTAACATCCTTGCACACCACCATGTTTGATAAAGGTTTAAGTAAGCCCATATGTGGGAAGCTTTTTATTTACACACACACACACACACAATGCAGCTTACAGATCTACGACAACTAGAAGACCTCTAGTGCGCTGGGTCCTACCACCAGCTGAATAAAACTCCAGTGAAGGCGGAGGAGAGGGGAGGAACACCGAGCCAGAATGGGGTACTTATGGTCTTTTATCTTAATTTTTGTGACATGATCCAATTATATCTATTCAATAGTGCCCTCTAATTACTAGTGGAGATGAATAATGAAAGATTCTCCTTGTATTCAAGCTCTCCCCAAGTCTGCTTCCCTCCTTGGCTTGCTCCTATGAACAGTCTAGATTCACATATAGAGCATACCTGGAGCTTGTGGCATGCTCAGCCAAATAAAGGGTCACTTAAAAAACTGGAAATGCCCTCCGGGCCTCTGATAAGAGGCTGTGGCCCAGAGCCGACCTTGTGAATAGCAGGGTGGAATGGAAAGGGACCCTGTCCTGCCTCCGGACACAGTGTCTGTAACCAAATGGGTGCTGCCCAGTAGAGTTACACTTTCAATATGCAAGATTTTATTGTTAGGTTTCGGTGGTGACTTAGGAAAATGAAAAGAAAAAAGCAGATCCATGGCAGTTACAATAATTCTTAACAGAGAGGAAGCCAAGGCGGTGAAAAGGAGGGGAGAAGGCTCCACCCCAACAGGAACAGAAACGGGAATTCAGATGGATAAACTCCAAACAGGGGGTTTGGCTTGGATGCAGGCTGGGAGACAGGCAGGAAGAAATTCCCAGTCTGAGGTGAAGATATTTTAAATGAAACTTGTCAGTACTTGCATATAGAACTTCAGAGTTGAAATATACGAGGGAGAGCCTTGAATCCAACTCCCTGACTCGACAGAGAAGAAGGTAGAGGTCAAAGAGATGGTGTGACCAGGCCAGTGGCCCATATCTAAACGGAGGCAGGAGTAGGACTAGAATCTAGATCTCTTGACTACTAATTCAGTGATTTTTTTTGCCACGATAGGTGATTTTAGAGAGTGTCATTTCTGCAAAGGGGAAGGAATGACTTTATTTCATGTTCATATTTGGATCTCCATACACTGGACCGGTAAGGTAATTATTTCACTTTGGGGAAGAGAAAAGCCCAGGGGGTCCACTCAAAGGAGGCAGGAGTGAGGGTCAAGTTCAGCAGATATCCATCTGCTGGACATCACTGCTGGGGACTGGAGTGAAGGGAAAGGAATTCTGTTTGACAGACACGCTGACCTTAGGGTCCTGTCAACCTCCCATCAGCCAAGGAATCTCTGATCACAGAAGCCTGAGGACATTTTACGCTGGAAAGACATTTCAAGCTCACCCAAAGCACAGCCCAGCTATAAGGCTGAGTCCCAGTCGGTCACTTAAAGTATTTTCCCAAAAACAAATAAGAAAATACAAACAAAATCCAGCAAAGAATCTCTTTCATTCTGACAGTTTTTCCTCATACTAAAAGTGCCCAGCATGATTAGGACTATTCCCTCTGTGCACACTGGGTTAATACTCGGATAAAAAGCTTAAACTGCAGTGTGGCTGCAGGGACAGGAAAACAGGACTGCCTCTATGGTTTCATATACAGATTGTGTCACACTTAATGCTGAAATCATAAACTATATATTTTTACCCCCTCCAAGCTGCCTATTGTGTGCATATAAACAGGAACCTGGCAGCATGTCAGGGGTGCAAATTGATTTCCTTTCCCAAATAAAATTTTAAAAAGCAAATAAACAAGGTTATGTTGGCTAATGAAACATTACATGCCAGGCTGGGGAGAATTCTTTTAAAATGTATTTTCTTGAGCAAAGGCAACACAAGGCATCCATGAAAGGCTCTTTCACAAACAACATGTTTACATAAAAATGCATTACTTGAAAGACAGGAAAAGGCATGGTGCATCTCCCATGATATATTTGGATCATGTTTTATAAAAAATAAACTGGAGGGGGGGTAGAAAGTAGGGAGTCCCAGCAGTGCTGGGGAATTTAGAAATTAACTGAAGCTGCTTAGAAGTAGGATGAAGTTGCTCTTGTTTAGAAAATGTTATGATCTTAGTGTTTTTATAATTTACCATCAAGACCTAAGAAGCCCATGTTGAAGGTGTATTATTGGCATGAAGATTTCAAGTTGGGAGAGAGAACTGAATTGCACCCACCACCCTCAGAGACATATGAATGGCTAGTCTGGTTGATTATCATCAGTGGAAACATCTCCTGGAGAGTGGCCTATTTCCTAACAGCGATGTCGAGACCAGCTGGAAGCAGCTTTAGTCATCTAATGCGGAAGAAGCATCTCCAGGTTCATGCCTAACTCGTACTTCACCGCAGATAATTCATTTCAACCTTGTCCTGGAACAAAAGCCATCCCTAGTGGACTGTGACCCCCAGATCAAATCATCCCGTACCATCTCCTTCTTTCTCTGTCTTCCCATCTTTAAATTCCTTTCTGCCAGTGAAGCCAGGTAGCATGAACCCTGATGGCACTCTAATGAGTAAAGTCACAAGACAACATGACATGTGGCTGAAAGATGGGGCTAAAGAGGGTCAAGGGGAAGGCTCAAGACTGCCCGGGTGACAGATGAGTTGCTGTCTGCTGATGGCCATTTATGAGCATGGGGCATTTTGCCTGTTGTTTTGAGCCCCCGTGATGTACCCTTCTGTCACAGTTACTGTCCCTTCTCAGCAGATGGGCATAGTGTACCGGAGACCAGACACAAGAGAGGAAAGTCTCCATAGTCTCGGGATGGCCTCAATAACAACAAAAGGAGATGAATCTGCACAGGAACTTCCATTCAGGCTTAAAGTGTAACTCAGCAAGCTAGTTAGAAATAAATCGGTGGCTCACTCATGCCTGTAATTCCAACATCTTGGGAGGCCAAGGCAGGTGGATCGCTTGAGCTCAGGAGTCTAAGACCTGCCTGGGCAACATGGCAAAACCCCGTCTCCACAAAATGTACAAAAATTAGCTGGGTATGGTGGCAGGCGCCTGTAATCCCAACTTGGGAGGCTGAAGCAAGAGAATCACTTGAACTGGGAGGCAGAGGTTGCAGTGAGCCGAGATTGCACTATTGCACTCCAGCCCGGGAGACAGAGTAAGATGAAAGGAAGAGAAGAGAGAAGAAAGAGAAAGAGAGAGAGAAAAAGAGAGGAGAGAGAAAGAGAAAGAGAGAGAGAGAAAGAGAGAAAGAAAGAAAGAAAGAAAGAAAGAAAAAAGAAAGAAAGAGAGAGAGAAAGAAAGAAAGAAAGAAAGAAAAAAGAAAGAAAGAGAGAGAAAGAAGAGAAAAAAGAAAGGAAGGAAGGAAGGAAGGAAGGAAGGAAGGAAGGAAGACTCAGAAATCATAAAGGTGACCCTGAGACCCTGCAGACCCAAAGGTCCTATGCAGGTTTTAGGAGTGTGTGGCATGGCAGGTGTGAGAGCTGGGAGGCCTGAGACAGTGAGTTCTCCTCCCTTGTCCCCTCCCAACTCACCAAGCAACCTTGGTCAGGTCTCGGGACCATTCAGAGCTTTCTTTTTTCCAACACTTTTAAATATAAGGTAAACACTGTCAGGCTGATGGCTGCAGTGATTAATGGGGTAACATTTGTAAAATGCTAAGAGCTTTCCAGAGCTCAAATGCAAATGCTTTAGACCAAATACTCCGGATAATAGTTAAAACACAAAAAGGGTTAGTCACCAGTTGGCTGAGAATATGAACCTGGGAAGGAATTACAGAGGGGAGGTGTGTTTTGCGAAAGGATTTGGCCAGGAGTGGGTGGACATCAGAGGAAAGGAAAAAGAAGGGGAAGGAAGCTTGGGGACTTGCAAAATCTGAAACATGAACTATTCTGTTTCCAAAAGAAGCCATTAACTTTTAAAACTCTGCACCCTTTCAACAACATCAAAGATAATTTAATTACAGAAAAATTTTTTCAATACACATAATCCTGTAGGGTTTAATCCAATGTATGTGTGAGAGTAGATTATCCTGATTTTTTTTCCTATCCCAAGAAAATGATACTTGAATCTGTGGAAGGGGCCATATACCAGTCGGCTTGGCACTGGTAACCATCAACTCCATTTTCTGTGCAAATGGAAGAATCAAATTAATCACTGGCAAATTTGATAACAGATGTGTTTCTCAGCAAATCCACATCAAGCATTCAGAAAGTAATTACCCCCTAAAGCTTGTTGTGTTCTTATGTACATTTGGCATCAACTGAAGCCTTCAGCCAGCTTTGTTTTTATCTGACTTGGAGCTGAAGCCTCAGGGTGATACTCCAAGTGGTGTTTTAGATTATAAAGTCTTAACGGCCCCTGGCTTTAGGGCACTGTGTTTATTGATGCTATGTAAGCAATTTACAGTCCCTTAATAGCGCATTCACCACAATGTTACAGTGTTTAACTTGTTAAATTATATTTAGAGCTTCAGGGAAAATTACCTCATTGGCTTCACTAGCATGGGTTATTGATATCACACACGAGTTAGGCAACATCCACCTGACTGGGATAGCCCAAGAACGTTTTATAGGCTGGAGGCGGAGAAGGTGAGGAAGTAAGGGATGGATGAGAAAGATAGAAGAGGCAGAGATGCGGGGAAAGAAGTCAGGGAAGAGAGAAGAGGCTGAGGAGAGCTCGACCATAGAGTCACTTTTAAACTGTAAAGCAAAGGAATTGGCAATGGTGGCCATTTTGATTCCAACTTCTCTTTCAGCCCCTTCTACAACGAGGCATTGTTCCATTCCCAATTCCCAATCTCCGTGTCCCTTAGAAGGATATCCCTCATCTAGGGGTCTGGGAGACAGCCCTGACCTCCAGCCACTATAATCACTCAACAAATAGGCTTGATGTTTAGTGTTTAGCTCTTCAGGGCTAAAATATTCCAAGGGAAACCATGGAAACGTTAATAAGAGAACAAGAAGACAGAAGGAGAAGAGGGAGGAAGAGGAGGAAAAGAACAGCACGAGGCAGAGGAGGAGGAGAAGAAAGAGGAGAAGAGGAAGAGGGGGAAGAGAGGAAGAAGAGGAGTAAGAAAAGGAGGAAGAGGAGAAAGAGGAGGAAGGAGAAGCAGCAAAATCTTTTTCAGACTAAAGAGAGCCATAAAGTATGGATAAAATATATTTGAGCCTGAAGCTTAGTGATGTCATGAGGCTTCTTCAGAAAAGCAGCCAAAGGCCAAGGTATTAAAATCCACTGAAGAGGCTAGAAAACAGGCATGAGAAACCAACCAAGTGGCTGATGTGCTCTGGGGTCTTAGTTCATGTGACATCTACTAGCTCACAAAGGGCTAAGGGTTTGAAGCAAGCAATCGGCAGTGACAAGCTTTGCAGCATGTAACCTCTAAGAGAAAACAGCATTCTTTTTCCCACTTATGTAAGCTCTGTACTAGGTTTCTCATACTCAGGATACTCGACAATAATTAGTAACCAAAATAAAACGGATGTTAAAAAACAGGCATCCAATGAAATAAACAACATTGCTCACCAGGCCATTTTGGCTAGCATGATTACTGACAAGGAATTAGAGAAGGAAACAGCAGACTGCATGCATTTCCAAAGGTAGAAAATTAGAAGAGGGGGAAAATGCTATCCTGAACATAAGCACATAGCTTCCTAAGGAAGTGAAGAACAGCTAGGTGCGTAGGTACTAAATACCAGATGCAATCCCTAGGAGAAATTTCAGTCTTAAGTATAAATCAGAAATTCCCATTCTTTCTAAATTTGACAGATTTGAATGTTGGACCTAATCATTCATGTTTAATGTGTAAGGTTGCAATTTCCAAACTGTGTGCCCCAGGATGCTGTACTGAACTCACAGGGATGACACAGAATATGTTACATTTTGAAGAATACACAGCAATATTTGACATCTGTTGGACACTGAGAAAACTCAAGATTATCAGCATTTCAACATTAAATCATACTTATATGCTTTTAGATTATTTCACATCTTCACAAAGCTGAATTTTTGGTGATTGCTGTTAAAAGCCAACAGCATGCAAAAATAAATGTGGAATGGAGATGAGGGTGGTGGTGTCCAATTCGATTCTAAGATTTGAGAAGCTGTGCAGAGCTCAACAGGTACCTACACGTATTCCATTAGGAAGTAATTACACTTATTTAAGAATGAAATAAGGCTATTCCTCCTTAATCTTTTAATGTCTGTGTATTATTTATTTCAAATATCTACATAGATGCTTCCATGCTTATTAAGTAGTTTTGACCTAACTATTTAATAAGCAGAATGGTAAGGTATTTCTTTTGGCCTAGGCATGCCAGAAGAAAAGTTGTTGGAAGACTGAGGATGGCTGGAACTGAAAAAGTTTGAGAACCTCTGATCTAAGGAAAACTGATAAAGAAAATTAATAACAGTAATATTTAACAAATAAGTAATTAGAAAAAAAACCATAATTCGAGCTAATTGGCCCTTAGGACAGCTGGTTGTGTGATTAAAAGAAGAATCTGCTATGTTTTCCAAAGGCCAGTAGAGATTCCAATGGCTTGAAAATTTACTGAGCTAGCATCATGGGAATTTCTATGCTCTGAATTTTGGAAAGTTCCCAACACATATAAGACCTGGAGCCAGATATTTCTGCATGTTTAACTTTCTCCACATTCATTTGGCCCCATCAATGCCCTAATGCCTAATTATCTTACTATAATTATTCTTTGCTTTTAGGGTGGTACCATGAATGTCATCTGTCACTGACATGGTCATTTTTTGGGCAAGCCTGAGACAGTTTAACACATTTTAGAAGACATTTCACTGACAGCTAAGAAAACTACAGAGTTCAGGTCTATTGGAGTTTACTGAAGTTGGGATTCAATATCCCAAAGTCTATTGGGGCATTATGTGTTTAATTGTAAAATGTATGGACTAGGAAGCTAAAAAGTGCTAGAGGAGATGGAGCCACACATATTTTAAAAGGAAATTTCAAGTTTCAGAACGTCCCACAAATGGCCCAATGTTTCAGTTGTGAAAAAGACCAAGAAAACAGCATCAAATTCATGGGCCAATTTCAAAGGGTTTAAACTCAAGCTGATGAAAAGCCTGCCTGTTCACAAAATTTACCCCATTAAAATTCCAATCAAGAACTAACTGAAGAATGTGTTGAAGTCTTTTGGTTTATAACTGAAGAGTAAGAGAATGGGATGCAAAATACCCAAGTTCTATTCTTAACTCCAAATATTTACTTTGATGTTATCATCAAAAAGCTACTTCTCCTGTGCATTCATTTTTGGACACTAGTTTATTAAGCAAGATCTGTGTAGCACCTCAGTAGGCATTCCAGGAACCCCATAAAAAGCATAAGATGTGATCTTCGTCTTCAAGGAGTTGAAAAGGCAAACCTATACACTTCCAAAGCTACATACCAAAAGATGACAATGTGAGAGATAGCCTGCCTTCATATAATTATAAGACAAATAAGTGGTTCAGGCAAGAGTTCAGATGTGTGATGGTTAATTTTATGTACCAACTTAGCTAGGCTATGGTGACCAGTTATTTGGCTAAACATAAGTCAAGACATTGCTGTGAAGGAATTATTTAGATGTGATTAGCATTTAAACCAGTAGACTTTGAATAAAGCAGATTATCCTTCATAATGTGGGTGGGCCTCATAATACCTCAGTTGAAGGCATTAAGAGCAAAGACTGAGGTTTCCCAAAGAAGAAACAACTCTGCCTCAAGACTGCAACATAGAAACTTTACCTGAGTTTCCAGCCTATCAATTTTGGACTCAAGCCTACAACATCAGCTCTTATCCGAATTGACCTGATGGCTTACACTATAGACTTCAGACTTGCCAGCCCCCCACCCTCCCATCTCTCTCTCTCTCTCCCTCTCTCTCTCTCTATCTCCCACCCCCCCAATAGTAGATAAGGAGGTATTGGTATAGGTATATCCCCTATTGGTTCTGTTTCTTTGGAGAACCCAATGAACACAAGTGGAAATAAAAGGTGATTATTGATTGGCACAGTCAGGGAACCCTTTAATAAGAAGGCCAAACTAGACATGGGCCTCGAAGATCACCTGGGATTTAGATCAAGATGCACTTCCTTGCTGCCATACTCACTGTTAAGGAATCAAACAACAAACATAATGTAAGATGTGGCCTCCTGACCTAGAAAGAAAGATGAAATAGATGAGACGAGCTCTTCAAGTGGATCCTATTCCAAAGGGAAAATTGAGCAAGTCACTTTGGCCAAACATACAACTGGGAAATGTCAAAAGAATTCTTGAGAAGGGCTTTCCCTGAATTCTTGCTCCAGTTCTGGCCAGTGTGACATGGTTACCACAAGCAGCTTCCTTGGTGTTCACTGACCTTTCACCAAATTCGAGCAAGGCAATATCCACCAATATCTGACAGCATTTTTGCCACTTTTTGCAAACACCATTTCATAAGCACCAGTGATAAGCAGGGAAGAGTGCAGGAGAGATGCCCCACTCTCTACCACACACACACAAGTTTCATGCAAGTCTATTCTCAAACTTATTCTTAAGAAAGAAAACATGACTTAATTGCAAAGGCAGCAATCTAGAAAGGCACATGCTGAATCCTCATAATTGTAAGGAGTAGAATTCCTTAGAATCCATGTTGGAGATGATTTGCCACCTATTTCTCTCATATACATGTGGGTGATGTTTCTAAGTTAAGTTAATGCTGACATTTATTGGAAGTCATTGCTTTTCCTGGATCCATTGCAATTTAAAAGTTGTTGCCTTTCTCCTTACTCTGTCTCTTTATATATATACACACACACACACATATATATATCCTGATATATATGGAAAGATATATATATATATCTCCTGAGAATAAACATGAAAGAGAGAGAAAACCTGATAGAAAATGGATACAAAATATAATTAGGAATCCAAAAAACAGAAAGTCGAAATATCTTTTGGTTAGACTTTCTCTTTTTGAATTCCTATTCATATTTGGTATCCATGAAGAGATGCTCAAACTTACAGTCAGAGAAATGCAAATTAAAACAAGAAAAACAATGAAAAAATAGAAAGGTAAATAATTACAGGTGTTGGTCCTGATATGGAGATCTAAGAACCCTATTATTATTAATGTAAATTTCTATGGTCATTCTGGAAATTGACCTAGATGAACTCAGGGAAATTAAATATGCATAGACTAACTGTCCATATATTCCCCACAGGTTCCTACAAGAATGGTGATCAAGAAAAAGCACCCCTCTAACATTTGTGGGGCCCAGGGCAAGAATACACATGGAAGCCCACATCCCAGATAACTAAATTATTTAAAGTTACCAATCAAGTAACAAATATATTCTATCTTCAATCTTGACAAATATATACATTCATAATGGCCTGGAAGGCCAGGTTTTAATTAGTAATTGCAACTCTTTGGGGTCCCTATTCTCTAGTTCTGACCCCCAACACACCCCTGCTTTTTTTCCCAACCCCAGATCTATCCACTCCAAGAGCAGCCCCATGTGTTTGCATGGAATTTATAAATGAGGAAGCTGAGGCTTGGACAATTTATTCAAGATCACCAAATAAGTAGCAGAATCTGGGCTTGAATTTAGGTTTCCTGACTCTGAATCCTGCAAAACTGTTATTTTCAGTGAACAAATTTAACCAGAGAATTGCTCATAAAATAGTCTTAAAATTGAGCTATCAATATGAGGTGGGATAACGCTGGATGATAATCACTGCCATAAACAAATGGCAGCCCACATATACAAAATCCATGCACATCCCTCTCATATGAGCAGATCTTGGCCACTACTCAGGCCAGTGATGCAGTCTGTCCTTACAATACTGGATCCCAACAGGAATCCTGAAATTCTCGGGATTGTAAAATGGTGCCACCATTTTGAAAAACAGAAAACAATCTGGAGGTTTTACAAAGAGCTAAACATAGAGTTACTACATGACCCAGAAATTTCACTCCCAGGTTTATTCCCAAGAGAAATAAAACTCATGTCCATACAAAAATGTGTACACAGATGTTCCTATCAGCATTATTCATAATAACCAAAAAGTGGAAACAACCCAAATGTCCATTATTGAGGAATGGATAAACAAAATGTGGTACATCCATACAATGGAATATTATTTGGGCATTAAAGAGAATGAAATTCTGACACATACTACAACATGGATAAACCCTGACAACATTATGCTAAATAAGCAAAACCAGTCACAGCAGATGACATATAGTATAATTCCCATTTATATGAAATGTCCAGAATAGGCAAATCCATGGACACAGAAAGTAGATTCTGGTTGCCTAGGACTAAGGGGATGGGGATGGGGAGTGACTCCTATGGGCATTAAGTTTCCTTTGGGGAGGCTGAAAATGTTCCAAGATCAATTGTGGAAATGGATAAACAAAATGGATGCATTCAGACAATGGAATGCTGCAGAGCAGTTAGAAGCAATGAAGAAGTGTGCAACAAAAAGAAATCCTTAAAATGGTGTTGCATGAAAAAAGTAATAGCACAAGAAACGCACATTACCATTCACTTCACACACACAGCTATTTTACATGGAAACATGCAGAAGAAGAGAATGGGCGTGGAAACTGAAGATAGGAGAAAACAGAGCAAGAGTGGGCATTTTCTCACATCTGTGATGACAATAATCTCTGATCTGAGAAGTCAGTTTATAGTGTTGATTAATTCAACTCTCTGTACTTGAGGTTTGAAAACAATTTTAATATTAAAATATTAACAGAATAAATCTCAATCCAGTCCACTGAAGAATAAAGAAAATGGAATTTTTGTTTTGAAAATTCTTTTTCATGCTCTGTGTTTAATGTAAAAGCAGGGCATTCTGCAAATGTTATCACAGTGCCACATTCCTAGGAGGCTGGTCGGAGTCCACATGGGGAGTGGGCAATGTTAATATTAAATGTTAATATTAAAATAATTTTAATAAAGTAATGTAAAAGACATTATATATGTGTATATATACACACATATATACATATATATACACACATAAACTATATACACACACACACACACACACACACACACACATATATAGTTTCTTAAAGAAGCGGTAGGCGTGGATGATTTTCTAAGTTTCTGAAAATAGCATGAACAACAAAATGACCCAGGTGTAACAACCCCGGAAGAACAAGGAAATGTGTCTGAATCTTTCTCTGTATAGGCTAATGTAATACTTAGGTGAAAAGAAATGTATCATAGCTTTGCTTAGAAAGGATAAGGTACTGCCTGCACAATAAGTAGGCAATCAATGAAGTAACTTACACCAATCAATCATTCTGAGAAATGTCAGTCAAAAGATGTTATGCAATCCCCAAGTTCCAGGAAGAACTTCCAAAAGTAGGGGGAAAGAGTAGAAAGAAAAAGGAAAACCTTCTATTCTTTCTTGGTTATTTTGTTTGGTTTTGGTTTAGACTTTGGCATGGGCAGTGAAGTGGAATTCTTAGATTTTATTTTTAAGAAAGAAATTTTTCAAAAATGGGAACTTTACTAATTTGAAGAGGGCTGTCTCCAGGGCCATAATATTGATCTAAGCAGTGCTGAAATGAAAACTCCTTCCTGGTGACAGACAAAACACTGCCCTCCAATTCTTTATCTGCCTCTGCCTACCATCCCCTTGGCTAATGCTCCAGGAGAGGGGCTGACCCTGCCAGCCAATTACATTATGCTAATTTGTCAGTTACTCTAACTCCGGCAGAGGCATTCACTAAGCAGAGCTGTTCCCAGATTTATATTGTCTCTTGCAGCCTCTGCACACTGACTGGGTTAATGGATCTTTCCGTCCCATACTCCCCCACCCCTACCCCGACACCTCCCACCTCTCCAGCTCCCTTCTGTTTCCAGCCTTGGGGATGCTCCGCAGTAGGTAGCATCTGCAAGAGGCAACAACAGTGTGCTTCCCAAAGGTCAGTTCTGCAGGCTCAGTGCTGTGTAGAGGCGAGCCTGGGCATTATCCTGTATGGCTCCTCAGATTGTACTGTTTATCTTAGGAACCCTGTCCTCTGGAGAAATTTGTTTTTCTAAGAAAATATATTACTGCCTTAAAAAAAAAAAAAAAAAAACCATATTGCAAAGTACTAGACAAGTGTGTCAGCCTGATGAAGCCTCTGTGTTTTACGGAGCACATGTCACTTCACAGGAAGTCTAATGGAGCAAAAGTTAAATTTAAAAGGTGTGCATACTAGGAAATTTGCAGGAGACTGTTATTATATTAAAAAGAGATAGTGCTAGGGCTTTGGAAGGCAGGTTGGAACACACATTTCAGAATGTGAACTTTTCTTCCAAATTCAGCAATTCATTGACAGTCTCATGTAGCCAGCCTCTCAATACAACATCCAAAGCTCACATATCTCTGGATCAACCAGGATTTACAAAGCCCCGGCCATGTGCCAGGCTGTGAGAAAGAAAATGGCAAGCAAATGAAGCAAAACGTAACTATAAATCAATGAGACCAGCTCTTATAAGTCACATTTCAAAGTCACTTTCATTACATTAGAAACATGCAATCTATGGGACAACAATAAATGCTAAGTTATAAAAAGACAATAACCATTAAAAAATGAGCCTCCTGTAAGGAAAGTTATTTCATCAGTTATAGTGTAGGAAGAAGCCTCAGAATACTCATAAAACTCACCATTTATCAAGGCAAAAATAATCATCTCATTTAATGCTCATGGCACTCATAAGAGACAGATATGATTAACCTCATTTTACAAGGGAGAAAGCTGAACTCAGATGGGCTAAGTAACATGGTAAATCACAGGTTATGACTGGTCTACAGGCACCTGGTCCAGAGCGCTTCCCTTAACACCATGCCCACTCCCCGTGTGGACTCCGACCAGCCTCATAGGAACGTGGCAATGTGATAACATTTGCAGAATGCCCTGCTTTTACATTAAACACAGAGCATGAAAAAGAATTTTCAAAACAAAAATTCCATTTTCTTTATTCTTCAGTGGACTGGATTGAGATTTATTCTGTTAAGATCTGGCACATTCAAGCCCATCTTTTCAACCAGAGTCATCCTTAACTCACACATTTTTTAACCTAAAATGATATTTGAAAAACAGACCTCTAAATGTCTGGTACTGTTATGTACAAAAACTGATGGAAAGCTACTTGTACTGATATGGACAGATGCCTAGGATACATAATTAAGTATTTTAAAAAGACATTGGGCAAACAATGCCATTTGCATAAATCAAAAAGGAGAAGTGGATAGACAAATGGCTAGGCAGGCAAACATAAATGCATAACATTTTTTTCTGGAATGCTATAAATTTTAGTATATTAATACATTTTTTGGAATGATATGAAAGAAATCCTTAACAGGGATCACCTGTGGGGAGAAGCACTTTGGAAGGCAGAAGAAAAGGAAACTTTACTTTTCATTTTATGCCGTCCTGCACTGTCTGAAAGTTTTCAATGTGCACAGATTGCTTTTATTCTTAAAAAATGGGCAGCAGACATTTGTTCCATATAACACAAATAACTAAATTTCAGATGTTCAAGAGGAGAGAAAAAAGCAAGTATTGAGGTTCATAGGATCATATATGCAAAACGCTCTGTAAACTTAAAAAAATGTTATATGGGTATAAGGTATGCATGATGATGATGATCAGGGCAATTATGATAAGGAGGAAAATAAAAATCAGGAGAAGCAGGGTGAAGGAGAACAAAAACCCAAAATCAGGGGACGGCTTTGAGACCACTGTGGAATGGGAACAGCCAGATGGCATCAGCTGATTTGTTTTTAACAAGATTTAACATTAAGTAATATACCCCCCAAAATGTACACCCAGTAAATTAAGGCTGTAATTCCATCTTGGTGTTATGGTGACATGAAAATCCACTCAAGCTTTTCTGTCAGGGTTTATGAAGTTATCAAAGCCCCTTGATGGAATTACAACACTATTATGTACAGCTGGAGGGATATTACTCCTTATCTTAACAGCAGTTAAAAGCACAGTGGCACAAAAGGGCACTAAAATACCGGTTTCTTCTTGGTGAGCAGCAGGGAGAGGGTCACACACACACTCACACACACACCCATGCACTCACGTCCCTCTGCATTACTGATGATTGGTCTGAGGTGCTAAGTGTTACATTTTCCACACTGTCTCTTACGAGATTTAACAGGGTTATTCATAGATAACAGTGACTGTGCAAAACAACCAGCGTTTTACCACCTTCTAGACGTAAAGGAACATTGCCAGGTAATCAATCTTTGTTTGCCTCTGCCCCTGCCTCCCGAAGAGGGGTCATAAACATATTAAGTAGGAACAACGACTTAAGGTATCTAAAAATAAATAGCACAGTGGTTATGAGCACAGGGTCTGGATTCCGTCTGGCTTGGAATCTGGCTCCACCACTTGCTAACTGTGTTACTTTAGGCAACTTACCTTGCCCTTCTGTGCCTCAACTATCCATAAAACAGCAATAATAATGAAACTTACTCTTTGGTAGTTGTGAAGATTAAACAAAATAATATCAGTTAATGCTTAGTACAGAGTCCAGGTACAGAGTAAGTCCTTGTCAAACGTTGGCTACTGTGATGACATCAGCTGCATTTTTATTTTCTTCGCTTAGTGGCAAACAAAGCATATTTTATAATATAAGCCAAAACCATAAATAGCTTTAAGTCACACACTAAGGAATTTAAGAATCATGGATCCACAATAAGATTCTCCATAGAAACTAGAGAGAATGGTCAGGATAGCCCTAACCTTTGAATTCAGCATAAAGGAGAAGAATGGTGACCTTTTCAACCACAGTAGAAGCCATTGAGACAAAGTTGTTAATTGGTTAACTAAAAAGTTGAATAAAGGGGAGACACCATGAACATGACGGGTGTACATTTCCAACATCTTTTTAACTTGAAATGTATAAAAGCACCTGACTGCCAATCTTCTGATATAGGACTAAGGTTTTGTTTTTGTTGTTGTTGTTTGTTTGTTTTTTGCAATGGAGTTTTACTCTGTTGCCCAGGCGAGACTGCATGGTGCCATCTTGGCTCACAGCAACCTCTGCCTCCCAGGTTCAAGTGACCCTCCTGCCTCAGCCTCCCAAGTAGCTGGGATGACAGGCATCCGCCACTACGCCCAGCTAATTTTTGTGTTTTCAGTAGAGACAAGGTTTTGCCATGTTGGCCAGGCTGGTCTCGAACTGCTAACCTCAAGTGATCCACCTGCGTTGGCCTCCCAAAGTGCTGGGATTACAGGCATGAGCCACACTGCACCTGGCCAGGATTAAGGTCTTTTCTCTGAGTGTGGTCTGCTGACTGGGTTCTGCATGTTCTTTCTTGCATAAGCCACACTCCTAATATATGGCCGATGACTTCTAGTTTTAGATTTTTGACAGGAGAGCAAGAACGTAAAGACCAGTGAGAGTGCAGAACCTGTGTGTATTTCCCTAAATACTTTCACAAGCTTTTACACTTCTCATCCATACTTAATTTAATAGCATTTCTAAGAGTTTTTCCTGTGTCAAGTTTTTACAAGCAATCAAATTAGGCCTTTCCTTTCATGCTCATATTTTATTCACTTACACATTATTTAATTAAGTTATTGAGTTACAACAATAGACACAACTGGTATTGACAGTTTGGAAATACAACTGATGTTGGTAAGCACAGGACAGGACTTGTGGTTGCAAGCATTCAAGGTGACATGGGCATCACTGGGTATGTTTTCAAGAGAGAATGAAGAGCATCAATTAATTCAGCAGGTGGACTCCATGGAGGTCCATGAAAAGAAGCTCTTCCACATGCTCATGAGTATCATGGCAAAGGGAGGTAACTGGGCTGAAAGAACTCTAGGTGTCTGCAAGAGCTCCTGTCTGACCTTCTTACAATCCCACCTTACTTTCCTGATCTCAACTCTTCTTTTCCATCAACACCTAATATGACCCTAAAAGCTATCTAAGACCAGGGAGGAAAGCAAATGTGCCAGAACAGAAAAAGAGCAATTTTAAATATAATCACAGAATTTTGTGACATGAGAGTAATGGTGTTACTTCTAAAGGCTTACAACAATTACCTAATGGAATGGTGTAGAAAAATTCATTTGGATGTATGGTGTGAAGATGTGGGCAGAGGCAACCCAGGGGAGAACATGAAGCCTCCTCCCGTATCCCTTGTGCAGCCTCAGACTACTGTGCTCTTTTAGCCAGTACTTCCAAATACAGATGCCTATTAGAGCCATCATCTCCTCCTTCCGCCCTGCCCTCCTCAATCAAACTCAATGCTTGTTCTTAGGAGCCAGTCGAATAAACTCATTCGCCCACAGTATTAACAATTAATGGGACTTAATATTATTTTTCCCAAGGGATTGTATATTAGAACCAATAAACAAAGTATCAAGATGACACGTTAAAAGAACAAATTCCAAATTGTGGATTTACAGGGCAACCAAGGAGATTTAGGATACTCAGAAAAATTATACTAGGCTCTTTGAAATCACACTGAGCAAAAGACCAGGTGGTCGATATTATAAAATAGGCTGAGAAACTGGTACGGTTTTGGAAATGCCCTTTATAAAATATGCACAGTCTTCAGTGTTCCTTAAAAATATAAACTAGTCTCTCAAGACTCTAGGCTTGATGTCAAATTTCCCTGAAAGACCCCACATTACACGTGTACCATGCATCCTTGGAAACAGCCATAACAATTTATGCCCAGTGAATGAGAAAGAATGTTGATTTCACTTGCTTTACAACTTAGGTGATGGTGGGCTGGTTACCAAAAATGTCTGTGCTTATTTTCAAAACTGATACCATGACGGTTCATCAACCACCATTTGTTGAGTTCCCACAAGGTGACGAAAGTAGGTTTTGTCTTTGGAGGACGTTAAGAGCTGGGAACCTTGACATGTGTTCAGCCCTCAGGGACTGTGCCTTTACTCAGACTGAAACTTAGTGACTGAGGTTAGGCTAACCTACTGATTAGGGAGCAGACCTTCCCATGGCCTGAAGGCTGTAGGAGTCCACAGGCAACACCTGAAAATGATGTCAACCACAAAAACACTTAATTGCAAAACTATTACTTCTTTTATTTGTATAGAATAAAAGATGAGCAAGGAATATAGATGTGAACTAGATAACAGGCTATTGCTAATATCTTGAGAAACAGGCTTTCATTCAAGTCTTTTACTTACTTTGTGCCTAAATTCCCTTATTTGTAAAACACGGAAAATAATACAGTGTCTTGGGAATTCTATGATAGTTAAGTGATATTTAAGACATATGTCTTAAAGTTTAGCAGCAAGTAAGAGCAGACAGCCAAGGTGGGCTGGTGACAGGCAGTGGATGTTTCTATTCGATCCAGCAGGATAATCAGTCATAATTTGAATCAACTAAGTAATAATAGCTAACATTTCCTGAGTATTTACTATGTGCCAGGTACTGTTCTAAAAACCTTTAATGTATTACCAAATTGAATGGCCACAGGACCTCTTTGAGGAAGACGCTGTTGTCATCTCCATTGTACACAAAAGAAAACTGAGACACGTAAAGATTGAACAACTTTCCAGTGATATATGCAATAACTTTCCAGTAGATGTACAAAAAGATGTCAAACTATTAAAGTAAAATGCAATAGCAGGTTATTAGTTTCAAGCCATAAAGTATGTCTCAGCAAACAGCAGAGAATTAAAATCATACTAAATACATTCTCTTGATCACAAAATGGAATTAAGCTAGAATCAATAATAGAAAGATACCTAGAAAACTCCTAAATGTTTGGACTTGAAACAAGATGCTTCTATATCACTCATTGGTTACAGATGAAATCACAGTGAAAACAGACACTATTTTAACTGAATAATAAAAATGTAATATATCAAGTTTGTGGGGTACAGCTAAAGTAGTGCTTAGAAGGAAATGCACAGCTTTAAATGCATATATGAGAAAGGAAAAGTAGCTGAAAATCAATGATCAAAGTATCCATCTTAAGAAGTTATGAAAAGAAGGGCAAATTACACCCAGAGAAAGTAGAAAGTATAAAAAATAAGTAGAAATCAATGAATTAAGAAACAAGCATACAATAAAGAAAACTGACAAAGCCAAAGCTTGATTCTTTAAAAACACTAATCAAATTGATCAATCCCTAGCAAAGTAGTAAAAGAAAAAAAGAGAAGAGTCATATATTATATCAGGAATAAAATAGGGGACATAACTACATATGCCACCAAAAGATAAAGACTTTAAGCTAATAAAGATTTCATCACAGGACAGAGTCCATGTGCCTAGTTAAAATGGATTAAGAGGCCAGGCATGGTGGCTCACGCCTGTAATCCCAACATTTTGGAAGGCTGAGGCAGGCAGATCACTTGAGGTCAGGAGTTCGAGACCAGCCTGGCCAATATGGCGAAATTCTGTCTCTACTAAAAATACAAAAATTAGCTGGGCATGGTGGTGAGCGCCTATAATTCCAGTCACTCAGGAGGCTGAGGTGAGAGAATCACTTGGACCCGGGAGACAGAGATTGCAGTGAGCCAAGATTGCGCCACTGCACTCCAGCCTGGGCAACAGAGGGAGACTCTGTCTCAAACAAAAATAAAAACAAAACAATAACCAAAAAACAAAAAACAAACAAGAAAAACCAATAGTTAAGAAACCATGGAGGCAACATGCAGATTTTTTCCCCCATTTTTTTTTGTAATTGACATTTCCCTTGAACTTGGTCACATTCAATTATAGAGAATTACTAACGAAAGGTCTAAACCTTCCTGTACATCAAGATAGAGTAAGGCTAGTAGGTATGTGGGTAGAAACCCAAACTGTATTGAAATCTGCTACATATAAACAAAGAATGGATGCAAAAAAGAAGGATGTGCATATACTCACTCCGATGTGCAGGGCTTGAAACTGACATGAAGTTCTCCTTTCTCACGACAGACTCTTGTTCTTATTTTTTACTTTGATTGGTTATGGATTTTTGGGATTTGTAAGCATAATCTGTTGTAAATTCACATTTCTTTAATCTGCCTCCTCCTTTTCACTCCCCACAGAACATCAAGCAGCTCCCAAGTTCTGCCTCTGTTAACTCCCCCTGTATTCATGTAAATAAGCTATACTTCAACTCCATCCAGTAACCCCAGCTGTCTCTGCCATCTCCCATCCTTGCACATCTCCATGTCCATTTCTGAGGCATTCACATCAGGTGAGCTGTCTCAGAGTATAATTTTAAATGGCCATATGCTCAACATAATTTGCAGATACTGTGCTATGTTAAAGAAAAAAAGGCTTTAAGTGCATGTTGTAGAAAATTCTTTTGTGTTTTGCTGGTGAAGTTCAGAGCTGTTCTAAACATTCATTGGGGAAAAAATGGGTAATCATATGAGATGATAGATACGTTAATTTGCTTCACTACAGTAATCATGTGTCGTGCATCTCATGTATCTCATAACATCACGTCATATACCTCAAATATAGACAATAAAATGATTAGAAAAAATTTGACTGGACTTCAATGAATATACAAGAACGGCACAATTCAACCTCTCTAAATCTGTTTCCTTACCTTAAAAACGGAGCCAATCCTCCCATCTTGCAAGATGACTGTGAGAATTAAATAGGACTGTAAGCATTAAGCTTCCAGCACAATTGTGGTATGTAGTATGTGCTTAGCACAGTGCAGCTAATATTGCAGGGGATCAGCATGGTTAAGCAGTGGTACCACTTTTGGAAAAAAACAAACCAGGGTTAGTTACATTTGGACTTCTCCACTTACTGCTAGAATGACCTTAGGCAAGTAACTTAACCACCCTGGGCTTCAGTCTCCTAAGCTGTAAGATGGATATAAAATAGCTACTTTTTTAGGGTTGTGTGAGAATTAAGTGAAACCAAATAAGACTGTGACTATAGACAATACTGATGGACAACAGGTCACACTCACAAGTCATTGGTGTATGTTCCACACCTGGTAAATGTTCAGTAAACAGCAGTAGATAATATTAGTAAAGGCACTAATGCTATACAAAATGTTAATTTAGGACTGATGAGCGGCTCTTGCCTGGAATGCCAGAGGTCAACCTGATTCAGTAGGTGATTCCACAAGCCCCAGGCTGGCCAGGCCAGTACAGTGCTGCGTCGTGAAGCTGCTAAACCCTAAGGCAAAGAAGTTCAGGTCTGAGCTGGGTCAGGCCTGAAAACAGCAGGGACAGAGTTCCTACCACTAGGAGAATCACTGAGCTTCAGAGCTGGAAGGTTGTTCTGCAGTTGGCAGGCAGGCAGCAAGGACAACATGCCAGGGAGATGCGTCTCATGATAGAGTGGGAGGAAAGAAACAAACAGACTCTGAGGGGGGATCAGGAAATACAGGTGCAATGTTAGACGGCCTCTGTGAAGTCCAAGGCACGCATTTCCCACTGTTCTTTGGAAACTATTCTGTGACTTTGAAATAGAAAGAGGAACCTAAACAGCATCCCCCCTCATGTACCTTATAGGCTCAAGGTGCTTTTTAAGAATTGGCTTGCTGGTTTTCTCAGCAGACGTAGGCAGGCAGTGTGTTTTCTCTGCAACATAGATGGGGAAATCAGGACACTCTATGAGGAGGACTTGGGACAACAAATACTTCAGCAGGCACAAGAAAGACCCAGGGTCTCTGAGGGACCCATTTTCAGCTCTCGGCTCAGAATTATGATTTGATCTGATGTGTTTAATTAAGTTGCAACAGAGTTTTTTTCTTTTTTTTCTTTTTCTGTCCTTTTAGATTGAAAACCTGAAGAGCATAACCAAGTTGTACCATGTATGCTCTGGGTGGGACAGAAGTTAGCACGGCCCAACCAAGGAGACAAAAGGAATGCAATAGAAATGGTTAGCCTAGGAGGGCGGAAAGAATATCTTTCCTAGAAAACTCATGCTCACATCAATAGTATTATTTTCTCCCTTTCTTCTTTCTTTTCTCCTTTCCATTATTTCTCTTCCTTTTTTCTTCCTTCCTTCTTTCCCTTTCTTTTCTTCCCCTTCCCTTTTTCCTTTCTCCCTCTTTCTCTGCTATACAAATTAATTTGTATAAGCACTACATAAATATTTGTTAAGATGATATAGTGTCTGAAAATCCAAGGTTTTTAAACAAGCATAAGTGAAGGAAAGTAAGGTAAAGGAAAGAGGAAATCGAGATGAAGAGAAGGAAATATTATCTGAGACTTCTACTCCCATTTTTTCCTTCCTTCTCTCCTTCCTTCCCTGTCTCCCTCTCTTCTTTCCTTTTTTTCCTTCCTTCTTTCCTTCCCTCCTCCTCCCTTCCATCTCTCCTTCCTTTCTTCCCTCCCTCCCTTCTTCCATTTTTCCTAAAGAAATTGGTTTAACCATGGAGGACTATATGCAGCCAGTAGAGGAAAAGCCTCTACTATGTAATCCTCAAGTATGAATGTTCCTGCTAAAAGACATGAGTTTGTTGCCAAATTGGGCCCAACCTAGCCTTCCTAGTAAGGCTGCCTTCATGTGACCACGCTGGGCCTTATTTAAAGAGCAGGTGTAGATGGGATGACCATGGGACAGCAAAGGGGCCACAATATCCCGTTCCTAATTAACCCAGGACCAGGAGGAACCGGAGATGCCAGCTGTAGTCCGCAAGCCCTCCGGTAAGAAACACATGGCCAGGGATGAGTACATTTCTAAATAGAAATACATAACTGGGAGGTGATATGGGACATCATGGCCTTGAGAACTCAGACTCCAGAGTCAAACTATTAGGTTCAAACCTGGGCTTTCTCACTTGGTAGGCCTGTAACCCTGGAAAAGTCACTTTATCCCTCTCGGCCTGTTTTCTGATCTCCACAATGAGGGAGATAACAGTGTGTACCTCATAGGGTTATTGTGAGGATTACAAAAATTAATTTATATGAGCACTACATAAATATTCGTTAAGATGATGATACAGATGGTGTCTGAAAATCCAGGGTTTTAAAACAAGCATAAGTGAAGAAAAGTAAGGTAAATGAAAGAGGAAGTCGAGATGAAGAGAAGGAAATATTATCTGAGACTTCTACTCCTGTTTGAAAATTCTCATGTTTGGAGAAAAGTGGGTGCAGAAGAAGCACCCCGTTACACTGGATGCTAGCTGGAACTGTCATCTTGCTGCAGTAATTTCTCTGAGAGGCCCCATGATTACAGCAGGGATTGCCTCAATAGCTACATAGCTTATAAGATGTGTTCCCTCAGCCTAAGGCAAGGGGTCCACCCAGCCCTTCTCCTCCACTGGGAGAGGGAGTAGCTGAGCTGGAGAGGGCTCGGCGGGGAGGACGCAGGGTGGGCTGAGACACTGAGGCCACAGCATCTATCTGCCCTTCCTAGAAGGCAGGGCCTCCCCATTCTACTCAATAAAGAAAGACTTCCTTGTTTTTCAGCACACAGAGTAATCTCTGAAAGACTGCACTCCAATTTGAAAATGAGCCAAGAGCCAGTGGGAAATTCTCCAGCAAATTGCACAGGGAGACAATAATACGAAGGGCAAGTGGATCAAAGTGCCCTTATTTTTTTCTTCTGTAAATTCCTATTCCTAAGGCCTGAGGCCCTGTGGGTCTGAGACTCTTTTCCCCCAGTGTTGTCAGGATCATACTGTTCACAAAATAGATACAGATTTGCTTTTCCAGGGTTGGGGTGACAGGATGTAGCTTCTCAGCACATAACTGAAAACCAACTCATGTCAAAAGTAAACGTTGGAGTCCTGCATATGACCTGTCATTCTGCTTCATGTTTACTCTTGGTTTTTATTTCAAAAAAAGATGTTAAGTCAGCCTATGTAGCACCGTTTAGGAGAAGAGGAGGAGGAAGAGGAAGACAAGGATGACTCCCCTTGAGAGCTTTGACTTGGGATGGGAACCTCATAATATATTCAGGTTTGGTTGTTGTATCAAGAAGTAAAAGAATTTCAAGCTCCTTTGAAACAGAAGAGGAGGCAGCCTCTGCCCAATACAGGACTGAACTCATTGAAAACTTCTGAGAGGACATGATGTAAAAGGGAGAGCTCAAAAACCCATAAAAATAACCCTTAGCCTTTTAGAAATTGTAATTGGGGAACTTAGCTCTTATCCAACTTATCCAATAGAATTTTAAAACGCTATGTCCTTCAGGAAATCCTAGGGTGCTTTCTGAAATGACTGACAGTATGACTGAAGTCAGGGTCTCCATGCAAAGTGCAGGTACGCACAACAGGAAAGGACAGCAACTGTACAAGGATGGGTATGGTCGCCAGAGTGTCCATGTGTCTCATGGCCTGGAACAAGTTATCTGGTCTTGCCATCCCTTCTGTCACTGTCACTGGGGGCAATTATTTTTTTCCCTAAAGTTTATGATGCTCACATGTTTATAAGGTTAAGGGAGGTAGACTTAAAAAGTGTGGTCTTGCTTTATTATACAAGCTTTGACTTCTCATTTCCTTAAAGGCTGGCTCTTTTTTTCTTTTTTCTTTTCCTTTTTCTTTTTTTTTTTTTTTCTGAGATGGAGTCTTGCTCTGTTGCCCAGGCTGGAGTGCAGTGGTGCAACATCAGCTCACTGCTACCTCCACCTTCCAGCATGCGCCACCACACTCGGCTAATTTTTGTATTTTCAGTAGAGACAGGGTTTCACCATCTTGGCCAGGCTGGTCTTGAACTCCTGACCTCATGATCCAAGGCTGGCTCTTTCAACAAGCATCCTATGTCTCTAACCATGGGACATTTTATGTCCTAAGTGGATCTTCCCACTCTTGTGTTCTCACATCTTACTATGTGCTAAACACAGTTCTGAGTTATTCCCCACATTAACTCTTGTCTAAGAGGTTAGTGCTATTACTATTATCCCATTTGACAGATGAGAACACTTAGGGTGAGAGGTATAGTAACTTCCTATGATTACATAGCTGGCAAAAGTTGGGATATAAACATAGATCTTTTGGCTTGGAATTCTGTGCTCTTACCACTATGTTATCCTGCTGATCAAGTGGACAAAGTTCTTGCTTTAGCCTAATGTGTTTGTAGTTGTAGTAAATAAAATATACTAATTTTCAATTACTTTGTTAGTTCCTTTTTATCCATTTCCTTAAAAAACAAAAAAGAAAACTTTCCTATCCATGAGACCAGAGGCACTGTTGGTCTGGGACTCTTTCCCTCTGAAGTTGTCAGGATGATACTGTTCACAAAGTAGAGGCCGATTTGCTTTTCCAGGGTTGGGGTGCCAGGAGCTGTATTAGATCTTTGGATAATAATTTTGCAATGCAGCTGCTGCATAACAAATTACCACAAAATTTCGTGGCTTAAAACAACATTTATTATCTCATGGTTTCTCTATGTCAAGAATTCAGCAGCAGCTTAGCTGGGTGGTTCTGGCTCAGGCACTCTCACGAGGTTGCAGTCAAAATATCAGCCAGGGCTATATTCATCTGAAGGTTTGACTGGGACTGGAGGATCTGCTTCCAAGGTGGGTCTCTCCTATAGCTGTTTGGCAGGGGGCTTCAGCTCCTGGCCACATGGCTGCTCAAGTATCCTCATGGTATGGCTCTGGCTTCCCCAAACCCTACAGAACCCTATTTCACAAACAAATGTTGGTGTCTGGCATTGAACTAATAATTTTGCACTGATCAAGTTTTAGCCTCAGTTTTTATTTATATTTTGAGATGGGGTCTTGCTCTGTTGCCAGGCTGGAGTGCAGTGGCGTGATCTCGGCTCCTTGCAACCTCTGCCTCCTGGGTTCAAATAATTCTCCTGCCTCAGGCTCCTGAGTAGATGGGAGTACAGGCACATGCCACCACACCCCACTACTTTTTTGTATTTTTAGTAGAGAAGGGGATTCACCATGTTAGCCAGGATGGTCTCGATCTCCTGACCTCGTGATCCACCCGCCTCAGCCTCCCAAAGGCGGCCACCCGCCTTGTAATCCCAAAGTGCTGGGATTACAAGCGTGAGCCACTGGGCCCGGCTAGCCTGTTTTTAGTTAGAGTCTCTATACCCCTCTCTGTTGGCCTAGTTTCAGAATTCCTATGTAAAATAAAAGTTGGATGAAGTCTGTGAGATGGTGTTATGCGTTGAATTGTATCCCTCCTTTTCAAATTCATATATTGATGTTCTAATCCCCAGGACCTCAGAATGTGACCTTGTTTGGAAACAGGGTCATCACAGATGTAATTAGTTCAGATGAGGTCATTCCAGAGGAGGGTAGGCTCCCAATCTATCATGAGTGGTGTCCTTATGGAAAGGGGAAATTTGGACACAGACACACACAGGAGGACCATATGAACATGAAGGTGGAGATTGGAGTGATGCAGCTACAAGTAACACCAGAGATGGCCAGCAAAACACTCAAAGCCAGGAGAGAGGCTTGGAGCAGAGCCTCCTTCACTGCTCTCAGAAGAAATCAGCCTTGCCAACACCCTGATCTCGGACTTCTAGCATCCAGAGCTGTGAGGCAACAAATTTCTCTTGTTCTAAGTCACCCAGTCTAGGGTACTTTGTTACCGAAGCCGCGGGGCACTAACAGAGATGAAAAGAAAAAGACCTAGAGTCCAAGAGACTATACAGGACAAGCAGGCCTGGCTACTTTGCACCCATAGATTGACCATGGGGCTTTCCCCAAAACTATATTGTGCCTCTTTCCTGCCACCCACTGGAAAAAAAAAAAAAAAAAAAGAACCATTTGACCTTCAAAAAGCACACTCCCCAGTAAAACTGGCAAAACCTCAGAATAGACAGTCAAGGTTTCCTGATCTCACCCAAGAAAACAGAAATTTTATTACATTCCACGACCACAGGTTTTTTCCTAAGCTCATTAAGCATATTTTTTCCCCGCAGAAGATCTTGTCTTAATAAGGCCACCACTATCCCTTTCCTCCAGCCTCCATCATCAGCCGGGATAAAAAGCAGGAGTGCGGGTGGAGATGAGTGGGGACTCCAGAGAGTTCCAGCTCTGCTTGTTTATTTTGAGACACACTTGTGCTTCTACTTGGGCCATCACAACCGTGGTCAAAGGACTCGGAATCTGAAGAACACAAACAAAGCTAACTATGGCGAAAAGCCAGGGTAAAGTTTGCTTCAGCAGCGTAGAGGGAGGACCATTTTGCATAGCCTTTTATATGATAATCGCAGCTCCTTCATCTGTATTGAACTTTGCAGCAAGAAGGAAAAATAAATAAATAAGGCTGACTAATGGCTTGTTTCCCCAAAGGCAGCTTTTTATGGGATCATATGTTTTTTCAGCTTTTCAGTCACAGTTTCCTGCCTGGACATTAGGAGCCCTTGACATTGGCTATGGCTTCATGCACCCTGGACGACAGCCCAAGCTGCCCCTGAGCGGCTCAACTGGGGTCCAGCTGGACCATGGCCCCTTCCTAGGTCTCAGTGATGGTGAACCCTGTTCCCGTCGATAAGCTGCACACAGCAGCACGTCTTTCAACACCTTCCAGATCAAGCGTGGCTCCTCTTATCTGACAGGCGAGGAAAACCAATGTGGGTTGGATCAGAAGCCTGGATCTGGAGCCTGTGACAGTGTGCACCAATTCAAAAGCAATCACAAAAGCGATTCTGAATTGCTTTTGCTCCTGTTGTATTCACCACTGTTCCTTCCAACGTCAGAGGGGACTTTTAGAATTGGGCAGTCTTGAGTTTAAATCCCAGCTCTGCCATTGGATGACTAAGGACAAATAGCCTCATCTCTGAGCTTCATTTCTTATCGGTAAAATTATAAGTGATAAAACCTGCCTCATGGAGCTGTGATGATGACAAGAGATAATTTTGTAAGATACCTGGCAAATAGTAGGTGCTCAGTAAACAATAGCTGGTGTGATGATCAGGTGTCCCAAATAGCCTCACCATAGAAGAAACTTTCCTGGCAGATTAACATACAGAGAGGTAAAGCAAAGTGTGTTGAAGCTGAGCACGTCTTGAAGTTGGGTTAAGGAAACAAACAAGCAAAACATGAGTCTTCCAGCTGTCTCTGTGCAGCTTCCACTTGACTTCCCCACATTTGGGTGGGAATAAATTATTCTGGAAATTCTTCTGACTTGCTCTCCCTCTCAGGGGGCCATGGAGTAAGGAAACCAGGTTGAGAAGAAGGGAGAGAGACAGTTTTTGTTCTTTATTGTCCCACCTTGGATTCTGTGTTTGACGGAATGAAGGGCTTGATAAAAAATGTACCACCCTCTTACTCTTGAGTAATTGCAGTTTAATTATATTTAGGCCAGTGGTTTTATCATGTTAAATTTGGGGAGAAGGCACAAGATGAGTCATGGAAAAATTTTTGATAAAATTGTGGAAACTTGGGACATCTGTGAATTTCTTTCTCTTGCCTCATTCCTTCCCTACTTTCCTGGTCCACCCTTTTCTGCCTGCCAACAGGGTCCTCTGCAGGGAGACCACAGGGAAGTCCTTCCCACCTTGGCACCTCCTTCAGGGCATTGGCTATTGCCTGAGTGGTCAATTAGCAGAGCTCCATAGTCAGTGACCTCTCTCGTGCATTCTTGGGTGGAAAAACTGGAGCCCAGATCCCTCCAGGGGTCAGCTGGTCTCCAGAACCTCCAGATGTAGCCCAGCAGGCCACAGGAATAAGCAACAGAAACCAGTTGTGCTCCAGGTCATGGCTTTAGAGTTGCTCCCACAGAAGAATCAGGAATCTGTTGCTGTTGCTTTTCCTCATGAATCACATTCTCCCATCTCCAAGTTTGTTGCCTCAGAAGGACTGGTGTGTTTCCTTGGTTATGAGGACTCATTGCAAAGTCGATTGATGTTCTGCCCTCTCATGACCTCTCTAAGGTCCAGTCTTAAAGCAACAAGGTTAGGATATCCCCGAAGTTGTGGAAGCTCCCAGAGAGATTCTGAGATAATGTTCAGAGTAAGGCCAAAGAAGGGAAATAAATATCATATTCTTCTTCAAAAGAGGGAAACACACCTGTTCTGCATTGGCAAGCCTTTTTTTAACCTAAAACATTGGTTAAGGTAGTAATAATTATAATCACACTTTTTTTTTTTGGTTGTTTTTTTAGCCCAGGCCGGAGTGCAATGGCACGATCTCGGCTCATCGCAACCTCCGCCTCCCTTGTTCAAACGATTCTCCTGCCTCATCCTCCCGAGTAGCTGGGATTACAGGCATGTGCCACCACACTTGGCTAATTCTGTATTTTTAGTAGACACAGGGTTTCTCCATGTTGGTCAGGCTGGTCTCGAACTCCTGACCTCAGGTGATCCTCCCACCTCGGCCTCCCAAACTGCTGGGATTACAGGCGTGAGCCACTGCACCCAGCACATACTCATTTTTATAGCACATTGAAGTTTATAAACTGCTTTTACATAATTGAGAATTAAAATATTAAGCATTCTGGATGTCGTAGCATCTTCAAACACTATCCTGCTGGCTGTTTTTCTTCATCATGAAATATTCCCCTCAACAATTACAGAGCAATTAATGCTGACTCAGTGATAGCCTATGTCAGGAAGATCTGCTCACTTGCAGACAGGTAGAAGCAGTGGGCCCCAAGTTTCAAGAAATCTTTGGACTGTACATTCAAAATGTCTTGAAGTGTCAGTACATCCCAAGAAAGTGTGGGTGCAGCAAATGTCAGCATAGCTCTGGTCTGAACTAAACAAAACATGCTTTCCATTTAGTAAGTACATTCTATGTGCAAGGCAATTTGCTGGACCTGCACATGTAATTATGCCCAAACCTCACTATAGCTTTGCAAGGTAGAGAAACATGGTGGCTCAAAAAAAGTTAAATGACTTGGTAAGGCCACATAGCCAGTAGGTATGGATAGCTCAAGCTTTTTGCATTACAGTGGTGCAAAGTAGATTCCAGAAGATCCTCACTTCAAGAAAGAAATAATATTAAACAAACAATAAGTATATTTCACAAGAGAAGTTTTTTGAGACAGGATCTCTCTTTGTCACCCAGGCTGGAGTGCAATGATGCAATCAAAGCTTACTGTAACATCAAACTTCTGGGCTGAGACCCTCCTGTCTCAGCCTCCTGAATGGCTAGGAATACAGGCATGCACCACCATGCCTGGCTAATTTTTAAAAAATTTTTTGTAGTGATGATGTCTCACTATGTTGCCCAGATTGGTCTTGAACACCTGTCCTCAAGTGATCCTCCTACATGAGCCTCCCACAGCACTGGGATTACAGGCATAAACCACTGTACCTGGCTGTCAAGAGAATTTTTAGACCAGTGGTCTTCAAAGTGTGGTCCCAGACCAGTAGCATCAGCATTGTCTGGAAACTTGCCACAGGCTGGACAGAGTGAATTGGTCCAGAAGAGGCTCCAGAATTTGTATTTGTAGCACAGTCCCAGGTGATGTTGGTAATTCCGATGCAGCAAATTTCTCAGGAGTACTTTTCCAAAGAAGGCATTTGGTAAGCACTGAGATAAAAGCAGTTGTATGGTGCTGATCTTTGGATATTCAGTTTCAGTAACAACAAGAAAAACAGGATGGGTTCTTACTGGGGCTGAGAGTTGGTCTTTCAGCTTTTACTTAGGAAGGAGTGGTAGTCATGGTGGTTGCAATAGACCCAAACTACTTCTTGGATGTTGGAAAAACATGCTAAGGCATGGCTCACTGCAACTAACCAGGTTTTCACAAAAGGGTGTATGTCATGTCTCAGCTCCAATTCCCTGATGAGTTGTCTTCCTCAGATACACAATGGAAAGGTCAAGGTTCTGCCACCCACCCTTGGTTTAATATTTCACACTTCATAAGGGGTGTAGAGCACGTGTCCAGGTGTTCAGCACCTGCTGTCACAGGAGTAATAAGAGATGGATGAATTAGATACCATGAGTACAGAATAGAGGACCTCCCTGGGTCTGTGACATTTCTGACAAAGAAAGAAAACAGGAATGAATGAATTATATCATTCGGTGCCTGTGCTCCAAAACTGTTTGGGGCCTGTGCACAGACCCCATCCCAGGAGGACAGGATCACCAGGCAGGCAGCACCTCTTTCGTGCACAGTTGGCCTTGCAGCTTCTCAGCATGGCCAGTCCATGTATGTGGCTCCTCAGCCTGCTTTCTCCAGGCAGTTCGAGCTTGCCTAAACCATGGACTCTGCTTTGACGGTAAATCTTCCCAAAGCAAGGATTTATTTTTCTTTCCCAACAATGTTCTGTAGTAACCAAAACTCTAGTAACCCTAAACAGCCAGACACAGTAAGAAGTACATCTTTTCAGGAAGTTACTTAAACGCCACCAAAGAAGGCAAAGTAAGATGGTATAAGCAGGATCCACAGTTTTGAGGCTAAGTAACTGAAGAATAGGTGAATGTGTTCCAAAGATGACAACGTTTCACTTCAGTTTGTCCCACGGGGACTTCTATTATATTGCTCTGAACATTTTTTCTGACCTGGAAGTCAGCCTACCTAACATCTGCCAAACCTTCCTAAAAATAAATATTGGGCATACTGCATTGCCTAGGTTGTAAAGCAAAACTTTGGGGAAGCCCTTGGACTTTTGATTTATATAATAATCACCTGTAACAACAGAAAGATTATTTCCTGCTCAGTATGGATCATAGACACTAACCCACCTCTGAGTTTTGACTAAGGCTTTTGGAAGGTTTTAGTCTCTGGGCTCACTGCAGTGATGAAAGGGATTTCTGAGTCACAACTACCACCTAAAAATCCACAAAAAATTATGAGTGTAGAGTATGTGCCTAATTTCCCATCCCAGATTTGGCACTGAAATCTCAGCAGTCTCTGATTCTTGGATATACATACAGTGAAGGGAAAGAGAATTAGAATTATTGAGAACCCCTGAATACAAGCTACAGTACTTTATATATGAGTGTGTATACTTTATATATATACTTATATATAAATATACTTTATTTATATATACTTTATATATATACATATATATACTCTCTATATATACTTTTATATATATAGCATCCTGTGAGCTAAGTAATTATTAATGCCATTTTACAGATGAGAAGACTGAGGCTTAGAGTGTTAGGTTACTTAACTAAGACCTACCATTGATATCCACCACCCACCCCATCATACACACACAGACACACACACATACACAATACTGGGTTAGGAAATCTTTAGCTTATGTCTATTATATTTATTGTACAAAATATTTGTCACATCTTATAATAAGTGCCTGTGGTCTGAGTGGTGCCTTATTGCATGCCAATGAGAAGACATGCAAGTGTCCAACAGATACCTTTTTTTCAAAATGCTCACCATCACTAATTATCAGGGAAATGCAAATAAAAACCACAATGAGATATCATCTTACTCCAGTTAGAATGGCTACTATAAATAATAATAAAAAATGCTGGTGAGGATGTGGAGGAACAACAATTCTTACACACTGTTGGTGGGAATGTAAGTTAGCATAGCCACTGTGGAGGAAAGAATGGAGATTTCTCAAAAAAAACTAAATGTATAATCACCACAGGATCCAGCAATCTCACTACTGAGTATTTATCCAAAGGAAATAAAATTAGTGTATCAAGGGGATACCTGCTCTTCCATATTTATTGCAGCACTATTCACAATAGCCAAGATATGGGATCAATCTAATAATCTATCAATAAATAAATGCATAAAGAAAATGTGGTATATATATATATATATATATATATATATATACACACACCACACACACACACAATGGAATACTACTGGGCCCTAAAAAAGAAATCCTGTCATTTACAGCAACATGGATGGAACTGGAGGTCGTTATGTTAAATGAAAGAAGCCAGGCACAGAGAGAGAAATATCACGTGTTCTCACTCACATGTGATGCCTAAAATGTTTATCTCATGAAGGTGGAGAGCAGAATAATGGTTACCAGAAGCTGGGAAGGGCCAGGGGGTGGGGTTGGGGGAATGAAGAGGGGTTGGTAATGGGCATGATCACACAGATAGAAAAAATAAGTTCTACTGTTTAATAGCACAGTATGGTAATTATAGTTAACAACAATAGATTGTATATTTCAAAATAGTTGGAAGATTTGAAATGTTCCCCAAAGAAATGGTAAATGTTTAAGGTCATAGCCTAAATAACGCTACTTAATCACTACATTTTCTATGCATGTATCAAAATAACACATCTGCCACATAAATGTATACAGATATGATGTATCAATTAGAAAATTAAATAGATAAAAAGAAAAATTCAAACTCACAGAAACTGTTGAATGAACATAAGCATTTCTAATTAAAATTCTTCTTGCTTTCAATTCAAGATTCTCTATGCAGCATGGCTATTAACCAGTAACTATGTCATTAGGTATTTTTATCCTTAATAATTCTAGCTCTTTCATGAACTGGCAAATTTTTCTTTTTTTTCTTTTCCTTTTTTTTTTTTTTTTTGTGAGACAGAGTCTCACTCTGTCACCCAGGCTGGAGTGCAGTGACATGACCTTAGCTCACTGTAGCTCACTTCCAGGTTCAAGCGATTCTCCTGCCTCAGCCTCCTGATTAGCTGGGATTAGACGTGTGCCACCACATCTGCCTTTTGTGTGTGCGCGCGCGTGTGTGTGTGTGTAGTAGAGGCGGGGTTTCACCATGTTGGCCTGGCTAGTCTTGAACTTCTGACCTCAAGTGACCTGCCCACCTTGGACTCCCGAAAGGCTGAGATTACATGCATGAGCCACTGCACCCAGCCAGCATTTTTTAAAAAAGAAAATGTATACTAAAGCTGTCTAAGAGGCATCTTACTTCAGAGGTAGAGAGCACTTCAGTTTTCCTTGTCTCAGATAAACCGAGTAATGTAATCTTGTTCAGTGAGGACATTCATTCACTCTTACATGTTCATTCATTCACTTATTCCAGTAATTCTTCACAGAGCTCCTTCTATGTGTAAAGCAATGGTGCTGAGAATGACAGGTGGAGACAGGCAGAGCCCTGTGATAACATGGCTCACAGTCCCAGGGGGCAGATTCAGCAAATATCAAAACACAAGGTAGGAGGCAAGGTGTGCCATAAGCAGTGTTGAAAACGCACTGCAGGAATCCAGGAAAGATCAAGATTGCATCAGGTGAGGGGAGATCAGAGAAGGCTTCATGTAGGTGACATGAGCTTTCACGTGTGGGTCAGATTTGGTCAAAGATGAGGGAAGACCTTGCAAGAGGAAATAACTGCATGGGCAAGCATAGCAAGGTGGTGAAGCCACAGAGCGGTTTCAGGGAGGATGGCTTATTTCATTATCCTGAGCAGAAAAGACATGAGAGACAAATGAGAAAGAAAACTGGAAAATCAAGTTGCGGTCAGAACATGAAGAATACCCAGCTAAACTGAGCAGCCACCACCAATACTATTCCTACTGTACACATGATCCCAGAAGAGTTTAGGACCCATCAAAAAAGCCAAACTTTCCTTTATATCAATAGCAGTTCCTCCACTAGAATGTAGCCTTGGCTTTGGCCCAACCAGCACAGCACCTGGGACACATTAAGACCTCAATACACGTTTTTTGATTGAATTGGGAGAACACAATGGAAGCATTCCCAGTGGTAGAAGCTGGGCATAGGTATAGGGAGGGTTTGCGGCAGTTTCCTTTAAGAGCCAACATTTAAACAAATTAATACATAGCACAGCCTAAATACCAGTGACTAATCTTTATCCTACTGCCAAAAATCCTATGACACCCAAAAGTGATGGCGTAGCAACTCCCTGAATCCTAAGGTTATGCCCTAAGAGACCCAGGGCAGTGCTCACCTAAGCATGCTCTCCTCAAGGCAGTCATTCAAGCAGATATTGCTCTTCTAGAATCTAACATAGGCTCCAAATACATCTTCACTCACCAAATGTTCATTTTACTCTAGGAAGGTGGCAGTCTGTACGACCAGGCACAGAACAAAATGCCTCACAGCGTGTAGATGTCTCTTACAGAACTCTGGAGACAAGAGGATTCCCATGCTTGGTTGGGAACTGGAACTAACATATCTTGGTAAGCAGAGCAGTCATGGTGGGTTGCATGCCTTTGGTGGCATTGAAGAATGCATTATGAACAGCAAGCTACCTTTCATTGCTAGGTTTCAGGGCCAGCCATGCTGTCTGCAGCCACATCTGCAGAATGCAGGCAAATCCAGAGCTAAGATGAAACTCAACAGAAGCTTTACAAAGGACTTTTAAAAGACAAGAATATAGCCAGGCATGGTGGCCTCACACCTGTACTCTCAGCACTTTGGGAGGCTGAGGCAGGTGGATCAATTGAGGTCAGGAGTTCGAGACCAGCCTGGCTGACATGGTGAAACTCCATCTCTACTAAAAATACAAAAAATTAGCCAGGCGTAGTGGCACATGCCTGTAATCCCAGCTACTCAGGAGGCTGAGGCAGGAGAATCGCTTGAACCTGGGAGGCGGAGGTTGTGGTGAGTTGAGATCGCGCCATTGCACTCCAGCCTGGGCGACAGAGTGAGACTCCATCTCAGAAAGAAAAAAAAAAAAAAAGACCAAGATTTAGTCAGTGCAGTCAAGATATTTTCATGTGTTTGTCAAGGTCAAGCATGGCTTGATGTTCTGCAAAACTTCCACCAGACATTTTTTCAAGTAAATTATATTAAAATGCATATGCACACATAAAGAAAGACAGGAAGAAGCAGTCTGAAGTAGTGAGAAACACTAATTTTCCAGCAGACAGCCCTATATACTCAATCTGCAACTTCCCAGCTTTGTGTCTTTCAGCAAATTATTTAAACTCTTGAGTTTTAACTTCTCATTATGTAAAATGGGGGTAAAAACATCATCTTCTAGGACTGCTATGATGAACAGGGGATAATATAAACAAAAGTTCTAGAACAGCACCTGACAAATAGCAGGAGCCCAAGGAATGATGACAAATTTTATTATTACTAGTTTATTATCTCAATTCTAATAATGTGATGTTTTATTTCCCTCCTATATCTAAATGTGTATAAAACAGGCTTTTCATTTATCTCTCTCTTGGAAATTGTGAGTTGGAAAGAAACTAGGAGTCATATTAAAATAACTCAACTGAACGTAATCCTACAGGATAAATTAATATCCTTTCCTAACACATTCTCCTGGCACGCAAACTCTCTGTGCACTAAAAAACAGCCCTTCTGTATATGGTCAGAGACACTGTATTGTGCAGAAGTACCATGGAAGTGGCTTGAAGAATGCCAAGTAAGATTGGCATATACATGACTTCTCTATAGAAGGTTTTTTTTTTTTAAAAAAGTCCAGTCATTTAGTAAGAGCTATTCGCTGTTTTAACATCTATTAAATACAGGGATTGAAGCAGTAGAAGGATTATAAATAAACAATAAATCATGCAATTATTACTGTTTGAATTTTGGCAAGATAATAAAAAAAGCAGGGGTATAATCAGGAAATAATAGAAAAGATCTGCAAGGCACCCCTGCAATTAGTGATAAACAGAGCTTGGCTCAGAGTCGGAGCTCCAATGTGGCTCTCATTAAAGAGCCTTGGGACCTGTTCTCGGGGCAGACCTCCGCGAGGTTGGGGAGAAGTGAGGTAACCAAAATGTCAGCGCACACCCTCTTCCAACTTCAGATAATCTTTTCCTACAGTATTATAACCACCTGGGCTGAAATGACTACCTTATGCCAAGTGAAGACCAATCCATGGCCTTCCGAAACTCTAATTGAGATGTTTCCTGTTCTCAGCTTTTTTACTCTTTCCTTTGTAATACCATAAACACACACACACTTATACACACGTGCACAGGCATACTTGCATGCACACATGCACATGCACTGTGCAATGGGTACCTTGGCTCATTTTTGCTTCCCCCTTTTCTTTTGCCTTCTTTTATTAATGGTACCTCTTAAGGAGATAAATGCTCCCACACAAGTGATACCACTTAAACAGATAAATAGTCTATACTGGAGAGACCCAGAGCACAGGAGAAAAAACCCTGTCTTATTAGACTGGAAACAGACACACTATATTAATGCAAAAAATCAGCATATGGTTCTAATAGGCTTTCTTAAAATGATTTATCAGCTGTGATTAAGCCCTCAACCAGCCTGTCTATCTTTATAAATAAAGCAAAAGTGCACCTTGCTCTAAAATGTATCTGCAGTATCTCATTACCCAACCCTGTACACTGCACTCCATTTACAACACGGCTCTGGGGAGCCAAGAAATTGTGTGCAATCACAAAGTGTGTGCTCTGAAGAGACTGCCAAGATTTAGAACTCTTATCTCAGAGATAGTCTTTCTAAAAATCCATTACAATGAAGGCTTATCCCCTCTCTCTGTGCCACAGAGCTCGGCATTGCTGAAATATGAACAGGTAATTAAAAGGGTATGCCTGATTTTACAGTCAGCCCAGTGACACAGAATTGCCAAACAGCTGTTGGGAAGGGGATTTGGCCCTAGGAGCAAGTTACCTCTGCCAGGGAGTTGTAGGAAATGGGGATCACTTCAAAAATCGGACTTGGTCTCTTCTTTTCTATGGATAGGAAAGGAGAATGCAAATATGAGTAATCCTCATTTGGACCTCATGCCCTGACTGGCTAATATGTCAAATGGTCTCAGTGACAAACGTGAAAGGGAAGAGGCCTCCCAAAAGCCTGAGGCAGGAGGATGAGGAGGCAAGTGCTACCACTTGGAAACTACGAAGGAGGAAGTTGGCATAAGTGTGTGAGCACAGCAAGTTAGAAACTGATGTTTAAAAACTGACCTGAGTCAGCTACTTCATACTGAAGGAACACGGCTCTATTGAAGTAGTACCTACTTAACCTTTGATGAAAAGCCAGTAATCCAGGCGGATGAGCTGAACTCATATCACAATGCAACTAAACAAAGTATTTTAGTGGATCAGTTCCTTTCAAGCCATTCCTAGCACACACCAAAGCACCATTCCTATTCTCCCTTCTAACACCAAGTCATATGCAAAAATCAGAGACACACATGTCCTTCTTCATGAGTTTCGTGTCCATTTTCAGTTTGGTTTAATGCACATATGTGAGCTCTCAATGCTTTTTTATAACAACAAACCGCTGTTACATGATTTAGTTATGTTTGGCACCCTGAGATTTTGTCAAAAGCGTCCAATTTAAGAGCAGCAAAATGTAAAATAGAAGAGAAAATAATGCTGGGAATATTCCATCAGTGTTATTAACAGATGTTTTTCCTGCTAAATACTCCAGTACATTGTATGAGAAGTATAGCACTGAGCAGTTGTGGTCTATGACTGTTGCATTCAATTAGAAGGACTACTTTAATGAAGTCAAAGTAGTGCCTCTCTCCCACCATCACAGGCTGCACCCCTGGCCCTGGCCAGCTGTCTTACAATATGTGCCTCTGGTTGCAAGGAAGTCTGTGGGAGGGCATGTGTGTTTGGATCTGTGCAAATCCATTACCACCAAGAGTAAATCAAAAGTTCATCCCCAGCTTCTGGGTAAATCAGTGATGCCATCTTCAAAATTAAAGGGCAGCAGGTAGAGATATACTTTGATAGCAATTATCTGTTAAAGCTGGCATTGAATTGAACATTATAAACAATTTAGGTGTAATCAGAATGTCTGCCAGAACTTCCTAGAAATTGGCACGAAATTGTTCCCAAAGTCTCGATTTCCGACTTTGCCTAAAACATATACACATGTATGTGTATTGCTGTAATACAAATAAAAAAATCTAGCAGAGATCTGGATCAAGGAATTATTTCCTTACTGCTGACATGCAAGAAAAAGACACCTCTTCCAGGCAGCCATATCACAACGGTATTATTGTCTGTGAATGTGGAGTTTGAATTCTCATTTCCTGCTCACCTTTTTGGACACTTCTTGTAGTCAAAATCAGAAAGAATGTCCAAAGTGAGATGCTATAGTGATGTATGAATCTAACAACCCCTACCTAGGAACCAGTTTTAATGTCAATTCTTCAAATCTCGACGTATTCTAACTTCCTATGTTTCAAACTTCAAAGCTGTCAAAAGGCCCATTTTACCGGCGAGAAAATAAAGTCATGTGTGACTTTTAGAGAGCGATGGAACGGAGCTGACTTCTTGCCCTCGTCCTGAGTTCAGCCCACACTCCGAGTCACATCCTCACAATCCACATGGGGGTAGTGTGGATTGCACAGGAAGTGTTCGGAGGCCACTTTCAGGTGGCCTGGCAGCATGGGGAAGAGCTCTTTGGCACGACGCACTGAGAAAGGGGTTGCCAGAATTCTGGGCCATCTTGTTTCCCTCTAGCCATTTGAGGACCAAGTAGAGCTACAAGGGTGGGACTCGCATGTCCACCACGTTCTAGAGCACTGAGAAGCCCAGGCTTCCTTACCCAAAGTCTTGTTGCTCTGGTTAGAGAGCAATGGACAAGAATGCCCGGGCCAACCATGCCAACAAATTCAGCAATAACCTTATGTTCATAAATCCTCTGGGAAAGTTCCTAAGCTCTGTGCATAACAAATCATTCCGGGAGAAGGCAGGAAGGGGGATGACTTCTTTGAGAGAGGCTGTGATTCAAAATGCCCAGTGCTGCATCACCTGTAGTCAATCAGCCTGACATTCACACAAAACATGACTGCTTTTCTTCTTTGGGGAGGTGACTGCTTGCAGAGCCTGAATAAGCCCCCACCCAAACACAAAGCCCAGAAAAAGGCTGTGCCCAGCACCAACTCAGGCAGGATTCGGTCAGCACTATGATTAACTTTCAAAGTTTTCTTAGAACAGATGGTGTATTTTGCACGAACCTTAGATCTCAAGGACTCTGCTGACTGCAGCCACACTAAATCCAAAATGTGAAGTCCTCATTTCACAGAGAGGACTGGGAAGCAAGCTGCTCCCCCACCCCCAGCGCCAGACAACGAAGGGAAAGCTTGCAGGTGGGACAGCCTCCTCCTAGCTTCAGAACTCTCAAATAATAGCTCGAATGGTCTTGTCTTGACAGCAGCAAGTGAGGTCTATTAGCAAATTTGTGCTTAGAGGAGATGCTGAAAGTAAAGTCCTTTTGGAATTCTGCTTCACCCAAGAGCCAAACAAGAGGACTGGACTGGTCACACAGAACAGAGTCACAAGTTCTAACAAACTGAACAATAGCTTTGAACATCCCAGAAAGCAAAGCACAGAGGGAAACCTAAAAACAGTCAAGCAGAGAAGCCTGAGACAGATATCCCACTGCACACAGGAGGAGCAAGGAAAGTGACACTGTGCATGGCCACCCAACGAAAACAGCCTAGCCCCCTCTCCAACCCAACCGGCTCATAAGCCACATCTGGCTCACCGGAACAGCTAGTTTCAAAAAGTACATGAACATGGTACCAGTAATCCAGGGGAGAAATGCACTGTTTGATCAACTTTCCTAAGTCTTTGGGCTTTGGTGGTACTTGGGTGAAGAACAAGGGAAAGGGCCCTGCATGGTTCTGAAGCTAAAATCAGTCATTGCACCACAGGTTTGAGCTGACAGCCAATGTGCTGGATTTGCGGATGGGAGGAATGCTCGGAATCCCAGTTCCTGGCCTCAGACTTTTCCGTATGGAAATAACTTAACACACAAATGCTGGAGCAGAGTTCTCAGAGTAAATCACTCCCATACCTGCTCCTAGCCGTACTTAATGTTCACCTGGATTTATGAGATGATGGAGGCAGAGACGGTTTCTTGCAACTATTATATTATTTTCCCTTCCTCTTTTTACAATGCCAATTTTTTTTCACGTCTCTGTGAGGGGCCCAGGTAAGTGACTTAGCTACAGATGCTCACTGAGTCTGTCATTTGGTCCAATTTTCCAAATGTGAGTGCTGTTTTCTGCCTAGAACGGAAGCTTCATCTTTTAGCCATTTCGTTTTAATCTGGCCCAGAAAACAGATCTGTTTTCCCGCATGCCTTTGGGAGTATTAATGCAGGGCCTCGCGGAGGACAGTGTGAGCTTCCTCTGCAGATGCAAGGGCCTCCTGAGCCCAGGTACACACCCGCTCTGTGTGCCTGTCTGGCACGTTAGAAATCCTGAATTACTCACAGCTGGAAACGGAGTCATTCGGGGAAGAGTGTCCACTCGATGTTATGATTCCATTTGGGTTAACATCTTGAAATTGCAGCCTGGCTTGCCTGCCTTGGCACAGGTAAGAAGTGATTTAAACAAGCTGAGAACACGACCCAACCTGGAATTTAAAACAATCACCCTGATGAGAAAGTTCTCTGCTGGGAGAGAAGGCGGAGCTTCCTAATTGTTTTAGTGAGGCTCATCCCAACCACCAGAATCCACTTGGAGTGATTTTCAGCTACAGTAAGGCTGCCTGACGGGAGGGCAGGGTGGGCCCAACAAGTGGCCCTTACAGGCTGCAGCTGAGCTGAGGGCGGTGCCTGTAGAGCTTCAGGGCTGCACTGTGGTTTTGGCTGTTTTCGGGGTTTTTTTCTGTCTTTTTTTTTTTTTTTTGCCCCCACTTCAGTCTCAATGTTGTAGCACCAGGATCAGCTGACCACATGCTGCTGTAGTAAAATATAGCATGAGGCTGTGCTTATAAAATTTCCAACATATCCCCTTTTCATACCCACCATGTCCCACACCAACCTCTCTAACTTTGAACAATGATGATATTTGGAGGAACTTTTCCTTTAGCCACAAAGAAAAGGCAGACAACTTCAAGAACAATTGTTTTCTTTACTTTAAAAAAAAAACAACAAAAAAAAAACAAGGTCTCGCTCTGTCACTCAGTCGAGTACAGTGGTGCGATCATAGTTCGCTGAAGCCTTGAACACCTGGGCTCAAGCAATCCTACTGCCTCAGCCTCCCAAGCAGCTGGGACTACAGGTGTGGGCCACCAACCCTGGATAATTTTTTAATTTTCATTTTTAATACAGACCAGGTCTCACTATGTTGCCAAGGCTGGTCTTAAACTCCTGAGCTCAAGTGACCCTCTCGCCCCTTGGCCTCCCAAAGAGCTCGGATTTCAGGTGTAAGCCATCATACCTGGTCACACTTTTTTTTTTTTTTTTTACTTTAAACATTTCTGTTAGTTTTCATTTTTTTTAAAAAAAAATACATTCAATTTTACAATAATACTTATTACAATAATATTTATTGTTAGGTATCTCTTTAAAGTTATGTTAAAGGTCAAAAACTTCTTGGAATTTGCAGCAATAACCCAGTAGGAAGTAAGAATGGTCTAGGCTTGAGGTAATAGAAATGGGAAATAAAGGGAAGATCTGAGGACTGTGTCTTAAGAAAGTTGATTGGGAGTGGAACAAAAGAGGGTAGGGAGGGAGCTGAGGGAGGGTGAAACATGCCTCTAACGGAACCAGGGGAGTAGGGCCTGGTGGTGAGTTTGTATGGGAAAGCCCTGGGTATGGTTTCCAACATGCTGAGTGAGGAATAGCAGTGGTATATTCAATGGGAACATCAGTAACAGCTAGAGGCTAGAGGCCAATATTTATGCCAGTGCAAGGACTAGATGTACAAATAAAGGAATTGTCTGGGTGGACTTGACTCTTAAGCTATGAGAATGTATGGGTTTTCTGAAGAGAAGGTATAAACAAAAACCAACTGAGAGTGGATACATCCAAAAGACAGGGAGGCAGAGTTGGACACCCAGAGAGGTCAGAGAAAGGCCTGGACGTTCCACATAAACCACTGGCTCCCTTTTTGTCTCTCAACAGTTTATTTCTCTGCATTTCCAATGGAGAAAAATATTACTAGTATAACCACTTACAATTATTCCCTGTTAACTGAAGAAGCCCAAATAAAATTACCATTAATAGCATGTTTAATGGACATTAATTCATGTCCATATGTGGACATGAATATGCTTTATGAATATGTAAGTCCTTTGATTATTACCATCCCCAGTCACAACTGAACAGGAAATACCGGTGCAAGAAAACACGATTTTACTCTGCAATATTTCCAACACAAATAGTCTTTCCCAAAATTAATGTCCAGCTTTCTCTAGCAATCATCATGATAGAAATAAAATAGGGTCCAAGCATTCTCCAGTCCCTCCTACTCCTCCTACTCTGGAGCTTGAAGGGAGACATTAGTACCTCTGATGATAACACCACAGGCGTGACATGAATGCGCAACCTTTCTAATTCAGACTCCAGCCTCTGAAAACCTTGGGCCAGTTCTCAAGAAGACATCAGACAGAGACTTCTATCTTGCCAGAACAAATGTCCTGTCATAGCAAATATAAATAAAACCTGTGATAAATAATTTAAATAATTAATACTGAACTCAGAGAACAATGAAATCTGCCACAGGCTAGGAGACATTTGTCTGAAATTACCGTCACAACCACCTCCCCGCTTTGCTTTGCCTGATAACACTGGTTGAAGACAGAGCCACCAGCTGCCAAATAATCAAGCACTCAAAATTGAATCCCCAGTCGCAAGAGATAAAACACTTTTTTTTTTTTACTGTGAAAATTAGCTTGTAAGGATTCATCAATTAACATCCAAATAACCCGAATATGCAAACTCACCAAGGGAGATGATGAACAAAATATCTGTCACCATCTCAGTCAGTATTCCTCTAAGAAGCTGTCAGCTTTCTGAGCTTCTCTCATCATCCACATCAAACACTTAATATTAAGTGTTCACTCTTTGCAAGACAATAGACTATGTATATTGCAGCTTTCAGGATACCCTGTCTTTTCACCAAAAAAACCCCAAACAAACCAAAAATGAACTCCTATCAGTTGAAAAGAACTCCACTCCATTTTAAAGTTGAAGCAGAACCTGAGATCACATTCATTCACATATGTGGAAGTAAATACCAACTCTTAATAATCTCTGCTAAGATTGTACTCATTATTCCTAAATCCTAGTGACCTAAAACACATGAAATAGCTTCCAGTTTATCCACTGGTTTAGTCATTCCCCTGAGTGGGATGCAAAGATCAAGCCAAATTCCCTTCCAGCGTCAAATTCTGCCTAAGATGAGGGCATAATTTTAACCTACAAGGAGAAAGTTGAACGTGATTTACATTTGTAGTGCACTGAAATGGGAGGACAAAAAGAATCCTTCTAACATAAGCCTTAGGGTTTTCAGTCATTGTGGTGGTAGAAGAAAGAGGTTGTCATCTCCAATATCATTGTCAATGGGTGTTTCCTTTCAGTCATGCTGATAAAAAAAAAAAAAAAAATGAAAAGATCAAAAGCAGCCTCATCTGTTAGGATTAAGCAAACATGGGGACATTTTCAAAACCTGGATAAAACCAAGTTGAGGTTTCAGAATATTCTTTTTCTCCACACTTTGCGGGGGAGGGAAGGATTGTTTTACACAAATATCAGAGAAGCAACATGTTAGCATAACCGGAAATGTGAATGTGCAGCTGTTGCAAGTTTGTTAACTTGGCATCTTTTATTTTCCATCCAGCACCACTCATACCTTCCCCACCGAGCAGCGATGCTGGCTAGCGGCTGATAGGCACAAGACAGTGTAAGAAGGCAAAGTGCCTCTCTCTCCGCACCTTCTTGCCCAAGTAATGGGTGGCATTGGGTAACATGATTTCCAGATACAGAATTTAATCAGATTAAACAGCCTGCTTTGCAGAGCTGAGGCTGACCCCACCATGCCCTGTTCTGTGACTCCTGTTGAGCTGGGATCCAAGATCTTAAGACTGTAGCTTGTCCCTTGTTCCATGTATTAAACAGTCAATACTCTCTGGGGATGGACTTCACTTTTAATCATTTTCGTAGGAATTCTAGAGCATGGAAATGTCCTAATTTCCTATTGCTGCATCAGCATAATGAGTCCGATTTAGGTCCTATGGGAGAATAACAACACTTAGCACTTACACACCATACTTTTCATCTTCAGGGTCTCTAACCACGTTAGGCTGTAATGTTATATTTCTCTTAGCAAGACAAAGGAGTTCATTTCTAGTCCCTTCAATTACCCTTCCTTCCTTACACACACACACACACACACACACACACACACACAATTATTATATGATGAAGCTATTTCCCACCTCCTAGATGTGCATTATGCGATTTCTTTTTTTAAATCATTAAACATAAAAGGAACATTCACCTACCTCTTTTTTTCTTTTTCTGCTTTTTAAAATATTTTTGTTTTCCTTTCCCCTAACATGGAACACAAAATCAACATGCCAGTTGTCCATTCAACATGTCTGCTAGGGCTGGGCTTCCCTACTTGACTTCATTCTTCATACCTCATGGTCTCCTGCGTCGTCTCTGGCCACTGAGGGGAGTGCAATCCTCTGTGTCAGAGAATTCTGGGAGACTCTGCCCAGCTCATGCTCAGATCTCTCTACTTCATCTCTATTCACTTCTGGCTCAGGTGACTCCATCCAATCTCAAGTATATAAACACTGTTTCTACATTAGTGACTCCCAAATCTGCATCTCCAGGCTGGTCTTCTCCCTTGAATTCCAGACGTATATATCCATCTGCTGATCCAGCATCTCCACTTAACAAATCTAAAAAGGAACCCCCAATGTTCCCTTTAAACCCACTCCTCTCATAGGCAATCCCATCCTTCCAGTTGCTCAGGCCAAACACCTGGGTTCATCCTTAGTCTTGCTGCCTCTATTACTTCCCAGTATAACCCATCAGCAAATCCTGTTGGCTCTCTCTTCAAAATGTATCCAGAATTTTCCCACTGCCTCCATCTTCACCTTGAGTCAACCTGCTATCATCTCTAATCTAAATTCTTTTAATACCCTCTCAACTGGTCTCTCTCTCAGCCACTGCCTTTTGATAGTCTGCTTTCAACTCAGCGGCCAAAGTGATCTTTCTAAGACGTAAGTCAAATCCTCTCACTCTTCTGCTCAAAACTGTCCTGGCTGGGTACGGTGGCTCACGACGGTAATCCCAGCATTTTGGGAGGCTGAGGCAGGCAGATCACTTGACTCCAGGAGTTTGAGACTGGCCTGGGCAACATGGTGAAACTCCATCATTACAAAAAAATGAGCCAGGCATGGTGGTGGGTACCTGTCGTCCCAGCTACTTGGGAGGCTGAGGTGGGAGGATCACCTGAGCCCAAAAGGTCGAGGCTGCAGTGAGCCGAGATTGCACCACCACACTCCAGCCTGGGCGACAGAGTGAGAACCTGTCTCAAAAAACCAAAAAATTGTCCTATAGTTTCCCATCTCACTCAGTTAAAGCCAAAGCCCCTTAAATGGTATACTAGGCCCCCCAGCATCTGCCCTCCCAGACCCAGCTTTCTAGCCTTATTACACCCCCTTTGGGTGTCTTTGTAATTTCTCCAACATGCAGAGCACCCTCCAGCCCCAGGCCTTTGCACTTACGTGCTTTCAGCTTGGAACATTCTCCCCAGTATGTACCTGGTTCAGGCCCCCTCCCACTTTGGGTCTCTACTTACACATCTACTAACCAGTGATACCTGCCTGACCACCCCCAGCAAGCCCTGTGCCCCTTCCCTGCTACATGTTTCTGCATCACACTTATCACCATCTGACATGTTATACTTTTTTTTTTTCACATATTTATTGTTTCTCTTGCCCCCTAGAGGTAAGCTACATGAAGGCAGGTATTTTTGTTTGTTTTTTTATCATCTTTATTCAGTCGTATATTCAACAATGCCTTGGACAGTGCCTGCCATGTTGTGGGCACTTGAAAATATTTCCTGAATGAAAAATGATAAACAAAAGTTTCTTACATGTTTCAGGATACGAACTAGTCTGAGTTCTAAGCCACTGGCAAGTTGAGATTTATGATACCTGATAGTGAATTACAACATGCCTTTCTAAGGGGAAACAATCCTCTTACTAAAGATTTATGAGGTTATAAGCTTCTATTAATATGGAAATTGAGGCTATTATGGAACATATTATCTACTATATATAGTGTTAATACAGATAATGAGGCCTTTCTCCAGTGGACATAACCTGCTTACAGCCTGCATTGATTCTATATACACATTGGGATGCTTCTGGAAAAGGATGCTGGGATTAGAGACAGAGTCTGTGAAACAGACTTTTCCCCAATGGACAGCCACATGGGCCAAGTAAGGATCAGTTCTCTATTTGCTCTTTAACAGAATTTTCTAGACCAACTGCAGCTAGAAGTTTTAAAGGTGACGTGCAAAACCAGCCCAATCTTTCCAATATTTTTGTATAAGACACATAGAAAGTTCAAGCAAGAACTTTCTTTAGCCAAATTCTCCAGATAAATTAATCCATCTTCCACTTTACTAAAACCTAATGAGGGAACCAATGCAAGTCTAGAGACTCAAAGGAAAAGAAATTGGAAGAGAGCTAGAGATGTAGAATTAAAAAAAAGAAAATGTCTGAATGTAGACCAAAAGGAAAAAGAAGAGAATACTAAAAATTGCTAAGATAGGCACTGAATAAGAACCTGTGTTTCTTCTTTTTAAGCAGGGAAGGAAGAACTGGGGTGGCAGGATGCCAAGGATGTTGACAGCTGGAAAAACCTGGTCAAAGGGGTAGGTAAAAGAATATTGTCAGTTGGGGAGCATTACTCCTACTCCTCATTTCCCTGAGCAGTGACTTCCAAAGAAATGCCAGAGCCAAAGCCACCAACGCAGCCCTCTTTGCTGCCAGAGGAGTCATTGTGGTTTAGACCTCAAGAGAATGCCCTTTCGTGTAACCATGGCCACCTAAGGCTAGATTTGGCTTGGTTTGAATGGGGCAAAGGAAGAAGAAGCTTCAACAGCCTGAATATTGTCCAGCCTCCCATGCGTGCAGGTGAGGCTGGGGCATGAGATGGTGGTGTCCTGAGATGCTGGCCCCAGACCATGGGGAGGCTGGCTGTTCCCCACCCACACACCTATCATGAAAGCATCACACAGCTATGAGCAACACTTAAAAGAGAGAAAATAACATGTTTCTACAGCTGCAATAGTTCCTTTTCTTACTTTGGTTGCTTAATTATTTTAATTTTTAAAATTTAATTATCTATACTCTTTTTCAACCCCCAAGAAATTTAAAGCAACTCATAAAACATGTACAGCATGACAATGTTTTCTAAATTAAAAATCAGAACCAGAGAAAATATAAACTAGAACTGAAAGTCTGGTCTAGGGAGGAAGTAAAATATGCTCATCACGATGCTTGAAAAAGTTCTCAAAGTTTAGCAGTAAACTTGGCTTTGTGTTAACCTAGCAGTCAAAGCGAAAAGAGAAACAGAACCAGTTACATGATTCTCATGTCCATGAGGAGAAAAATATTTCAGTTCCTCAGGGGAAGCAAACCATTTCCTGGAATTCAGATCTGCAAGAATTTCCTCACACAGGGCTTCGTATAAGAAATCATGAATAATGCAATGGAGACTATCTAAAACCACACCCCGACAATGGGCTTCATGAAACTGTTCTAGGAAAAATGCCTTTAGTAAAATCAAGGGCACACACTTGAGGTATAAACCATTCTATCAGAAATGAAGACAATATGGACAAAATACACATCTTTCTTATAGTTCAGTTTAAGAAGCCAGCTTTGAATATCTTGAGGAATGAATGAGCTTAATTCCTTAGTCTTCTACATACATGTCCATCAAAAAAACTAAATTTATTACTCAACCAAAGGAAGTTGACTAGATGATGAGAATTTCTTCCTCTCTTGCACGCTATTTTCATGGTTTAAAAAATATATATATATAATATATATATATATTTCTATTGCAACAAAATATAGAATGCATGTCTTTTATTTTTATTAATTTTTTCAAGTGCTCAGAACTTTATTATTTGACTGGCAAATAATAGTTGCTGTATAAGTGCTTGTTTAAAAAAGAAAAAAGGTACTTCATATCCTTTGAGAGGGGAGTGGAGGAGACAGTCAAGCATACATGACAAATGAATTATAAATAAATAAAACAAGTTGACTGACATTTTATACCCCTCTTGTAAGCATCACCTATTTTCATGGTTTTTCCTGAAGCTGTACAGGCTAAATACAAGCCCTTGACTATTATGACATGAGAATGTGACAGGAAAAATCTGGTGGAGGGGGGATTATTATAATTTCACATAGACAAGGACTAAAAGGATTTTGAAACACTTAGAGAAATATCAGAACCTTTTAAAATTTCTTTTCCGGATGGAACAGCTGGACTTCAGAATTCATTACTACCTAACTGGTCTTTCCTTTCAATCACCTTTCACATTCTGAATTTCTGTTCACAGACTGTATCTAATTTGTTTCTTAATACAATGTGGGCATTGAATAATGCTGTATAATAACAATGAACAAAATACCAAAAAGCATCCTCATCACATTGACTTGTGACCACCATCTCCTTTCATGAATCTTCTAAAGTGATTTTAAATTTCAGCACATTCCCATAAAAACCGAATATATTCTGAAGGGTTTCGTAAAGTGATTTTCCTACATTTTTAAGAACAAATGATTCACAGTTGTACTTAACCTATTTGTTTCAGCAACAACAGATGTTCAATACTAGGACAAGGTAATATGACCAGGAAATAATTATGAATTTGGTGCAGAATGACTGGAAAGATTATCGAAAACAGACAGTTACAACATGGGCCAAACTCTGATGAAATCCTCTCTTCTACCATGAAGATTACTCGTGTGTTCTCTCACCCATTGACTCTATTCTTCTGCACTCACCGCTCACATAAGGTTTGCTATTAAATACTTAGCAAAGTAAAACAGCTGGTGGGGAACAGAAAAAATCTGTAAGTTTGACTTTGGTTCAAGATTCTGAATTTTTTTTTTCTGCTAGAATTTCGTATTTCAGATACCCATTTTTCACATGATTTATCTAGCTTTGAATTCTGCCATAATCAAGGAATAATCATTTTTTTAAAAACGTTAGACAAATACTCACAAATGGCTAAAATACTTCAAGGCCACATCAACACTATCTGCAGCGCAGAGACACCTAGTTTCCTTGTGGAAGTTTCTAGCAGGACACCTCTCAAGGCGTCCATCCAGGCAAACCTACCCGCTTGCTGCTCTCCTCCTCCTGGGCCTTCCTGAACTCATGCTCCAGGGAGCAGTCGAGCTCACTGAAGAGGCCCACCTCTTCGCAGTTCTTCAGGAATCTCGTTGGGGTTGGAGTTTGATCTGAAAACAGAGTCAGAAAGCTAATAAATAGGTCTTTTTTCTCAAAAGCCAGTAGCAAGCATGAGCTAGATTCATTAATCCCCTCCCCTTGCCTTAATTAAAATGTCCACTAGCCATCCACAGTCTCTTGACCCTTTAAGTAACATGACGATATGCAAGAAAATAGCACCGTAAATTCCGAAGAAGGAATACAGTAGACAGAGGGCTGCAGTCTGCGAGGGCTTGCCGAACTCCCTCCAGACAGCTTCAGGAGATCTCACTCTCCGCTTGCCTGAAGTCTGTACCATTTGAATACACAATGAAACATGTGGAATGACCCTTTTTCTTTATTTATTTTAAACTTGAAAAAGAAAATGATTTTTGCTAAAATAAGGCCAAAAAAAATCTGACCCAATGGTAAGCCTGACTTCAGGGGGCTGGAAAGAAAAAGGATTTTGCAAATTCTTACAGTAAACAAAAAGAAACAAACAAGCATGTTAATTCCTTTTTCTTAATGGAGAAAGTAAACTTAACAATTCTATCTCTCTTCCTGAAAATCATAGAGGGATGATAAAAGGTTCCAAGTCAAACACATTCAGCTTTCATCCTTTAAAAATGTCATTTTTAATTTTATTTTCCTTTGCTATAGCCAAAAAAAAAGAATGTTCTGCAAATGCTCTTTAAAAGGAAAAGAATTTCTTTCATATTTTTGACTCTACAGAGCTTTCTACTTATAAAACTGAAGAATCTGAAGCCATTATTTGTAGCTTAATATACATGCAGCATTTGCAGTTTATAAAATATTTTCATATAATTCTTGAGAATCTAGATCTCACAAGATTATATTAAATAGAAGGTAAGTAGAGTAGAATTGTACTTTCTTCATCACTGACTACAATCATCTTCCTTGGTGAAGATGTACTTGAGTTGAGACAAATAAAATTGTGTAAATTGTCTTTTCTCAGAAACAAGAGATATTAGAACCAGAAAAGGACCATGGAAGAAAGCATAGCCATGCTAAATTTTTACCAATCAGAAAAACAGAGGCCCAGAGTAATTAACGGTCTTGCTCAAGGTCTCCCAGGTAGACGGTGGAGACACCAGGATTATAATCAAGGTCTCAATCCTATTTCCACTGTGTACATGTATTATTCCCACCTAAGCCTGTAGTAGACTCTATTAGATTGATTATGGCATTTTCCCAGCTTGATCTAACACTCCCAAAATCTCTGCATAGTTCTCTGAGCCATTAACCAGTCAACTGGAGAGGTGCCCTCAAGTTGAAACAAATTTGCCATTCCTGCATTGTCTTTATAAATTCCTATATTATAAGAAACTAGAATTATATTTACTTTTCTAAATCATACAGAGAATAGTTAAGCCCAGTAAATCAGTAAATTGTCTGATTCAAAGAATATCTTAATGCCCGTGAAGCAGAAAACGGTGTAATATCCCCCATCGAATCAGCCCTTTAGAGGCAATGTCTCTTGATTCCCTATGGGCAAGGAACTTTCAGCACCCAAATGGCTGACTTGGATTCCATGCAGCAAAATCTCCATCTGCATTTTTTCCCATTATTGACGTGATCTCCAAGATACTGAACTCCTTGCATTTCACAGAGAGCATACCACAGCTGTTCATAAATACGGCATTACCGATAAGGGATGTGTGAAAGAGTAGGTTTTGATGAAAATTGTTTTATTAGCAACGAATTTATTTATTAAGATGTACAAATATACACCTAGGTCCCTAATGTATACATATAACTATTGTGTATTTATAGAAGAAAAACTTTTCATGCAGGATTTTGCAATTTACAAACATTTTCACCCACATTGTCTAGAATCTAGATCTCACATGATTCTATGAGGTAGCAAGTGTCGATACTATTTTATAAATGAAGAAACAAGCTTCCTTGTACAAGGTCACACAATTTGCAATCATCTTATCACTACTAAGTCCTCTCTTACCTTCAGACACAATCCCTTCTTTATGTAAATGTGCTTTGCCCTCCCTGATCCAAAGGGCTCTGTTGTGTATGCAGAAGACAATTTTGACAACCCAGAAATCCAGACTTGAGAATTCTGTAATATGGGGGAATTTACCTACATTCTCTGGACTTCATATTCCTCATCTTTCAAAAAAATTTCTAAAGTTGTATGATCCTATAAATCCTAAAATCACCATCATAATGGGTTAGCTTTAAAAGTCACTGTTCATAGGCCAAAGAAATATGTGACTATTGAAAGGATAGTGAAATGGGAACAAAAGTAACAGCTGGAAGTTTGATACTAACAGGTCAGAGGCAAGGGCTGGCTATACAGATAAAGAAGTTTTCTGAATAGAAGGTGTATAGACAAGATCTGAGAGTGAAAATAAAAGGGTGCGTGTGTTTGCATGTGTGTGCACGTGTGTGTGTGCGTGTGTGCGTGTGTCTGCGTGTGTGTGTGTGTGCACACGTGCATGAGCACCTATTCTTCCATTTATTGGGTGCTTATATCATGCTAGGCATCATGCTAAGTGCTTTGCATACAGCATCTCATTAGTTTTTACACCAACCATATTATGTAAAAATTATTTTTCCTCTTTTACATATGAAGAAAATGAGACCTGCCCCAGGCCTGATAATGTGACTGATGGGGTAATTCCTAATTCATAAGGCCACATTTGTAGCACTCTGCTGGATCGATCCACAAGTAGTCTCAGCAAGGCAAGTATCCCGTACCTACCAATTTACAGAGGCAGTGATTCCATGCAAAGGCACTCGTTTTTTTTCAGCAAACCAACTCAGCAAGGGAACCAAACACCAAAATATGACAAATGTTGCAAAGGAGGTTTTTAAAACTCCTTTTGGTGCCAATCTTTCTTGTCAAAGAAATCCCCAAGGATATGCGAGTCAGTGAGAGAAGTGGGTAAGAGTTCCTTCTCGCATTTGCCCTGGTGCTTGGGTCTCCTGGGAACCTGGTGTGCTATTTGCAAACTCTCTGGAGAGGGTAACACACAGGTGTTTATGCAGTACCACTTCAGATTTACAAAAGCAATAACACACACAAAAAGCTTTCAACTCTCAAACTCAAAAGTTATTTGTTTTTAGTTTGGTTTGAGATTGGGGTTATTCCCTTCTCTTATTCAGATGGTCCTCACTGTAGTTGAAGCATTAAAAGAACAGTGAGTGGAAGGTGGAAGGCCTGAAAAAATCGTCTTGGCTTTGAGTTCTTATTGAAACCAGTTCCTGTAAACCCCCCAAGGGCCTCCTATCACTACTCAATGAGCACACGTTTGATGTTATCCACCAACAGAGTATCCGCCATTATTATTCAGGATTTAGAAATCACTGGTGCTGGAGCCGACTGGTGCCTGCTCTTGGCTCTAAAGAAGGTGTGATTTGCAAGAATTTTAATTTTTGGCCATGGATATTGCCCACCATCTTCAGGTCTAATTTCAGCAGAAATGGTTATTTGACAAGGCATTTGTGTGTTGATAGATTTAGCTGTCCCCTTTTTTTAACATCTGCACATTTTCTGGCTTACTTGGAACTGGTACCATGTGAGATCAAAGATAACAAGAGACCTTGTATTAATTCTTATAAATGTTAAAACAAAAGTTAAGCCCCATTTTCTGGTTCTTGTTGTAACTGGAAAGAATAGTTCACTCACAAAAATAAAATGAATTAAAAATTTGGGACAGTGTGCCTTATCTATTCCAAATGTGGATATCAACTTTGCTTTTCTCTAACTATATCCTACAGCACAGAAAATCACATTTGGTAACAGCCCTGGGACCTTTTTCTGGTCCTTCTGCTCTGGGGGTGGGAGGGAAGCAGTTGTCTTTGCTGTCTGTGGCTCCCCTGGCCCCAGAGCTTTCATTTCTCCGTGGCTGAAAAGACTGCTGATGCTGGCCTGTGTCAATCCCATGCCTGTGCCATCCTCCCGCAGCCTCCTTTGTTCCTGTGTGTAGGTGTATACTGGTATCTGGGAATAATATTTTTAAGAGCAGACAGAAAACATCGCTCAACTTTGCTTGGGGCTTGGGCTCTCACATGCCAGCTTGAATTCAATTTCATGGACCATCTCATGACCTCATCTCGGAGTTCAGGAGCCTGAGAGAGGCTGCCAGGATGACTGTTCTCTTTACCTCTCTATGAATCATGGCCCTCAACTTCTAAATCTCCAGCAAAGAAGCATAAAGGGATAAAAGGAAGATTAAAAACTGGCAAACTCCATTCCCACTGATCATGGGAAGTCTAATATTTCCATTATCTTATGTGATATTTTCTCAGGTGTTTTAATTGCAAAACTGTTCCTGTAAGACAGGAGAGAGTCAGTAGGATTGCAATGCAGTTCTATTGGTGAGTGATATGAATGATTCCAAAATATTTCAAAAGAACTAAAAGTTGTTAGGATTATCAATTACCAATCAAATTATATGACACAATTTCCAAATCATGGAATCACTGCCTCTGTAAATTGGTAGGTACAGGGTACTCGCCTTGCTGAGACTACTTGTGCATCGATCCAGCCGAGTGCTACAAACTTGGCCTTATGAATTAGGAATGACCTGATCAGTCACATTATCAGCTGGGCAGACAAGCATACGGCTAAATGCATATGCGACTCTCAGCGCTTCCTATCAGTTCATAGTCTGCCTAGCACCAACAGCTTCAGCCCAGCAAGCGCAATTATTCCAACATAAAACTAAATGACAAGAAAAATGCTAAATTCTGAAATCTGACTCTTCTCTTAAAAAGCGTTTGGTCTGCTCTACATTTAATAATAGATTGCTACCTCACTCCCTTTCCGAGGTGCATTTGAATTATGTGTTTTTCTGTTTCATTTTCCTCAATGGTTAAAAAAGTCAAAGTGACAAATCACCAATTTAAAAAAGAAAAGAAATGAAAATGCAGGGTCCCCATCATATACCAGAAAAGAATATTAACTTCCTAAGCAAAATGTTCTTTCCTATTGATCTGATATTCTCAACTATGGTATTACTAAAGGACTGTGAAAATAATGTTACATCATATGGTATGAAACTGATAGTGGCTAGTAATACTATAAAAGGCCTCATTAGTTACAATAAAGGTTATTTTTAATTAGCGGCCAGTCTAATTATAGGATATTCTTTAAAGGCGATGCATTTTTATTATTTGCATGACTCAGATTCAACCAAACAAAAATGTGGGCTAATGGAATTCCTCAAGAGGGCCATTCAAATCAATGGAGAAAAATATTGGAATTAGTGTATCTATTTTAGTAAGAGTTAGAGTTATCTAAAAAGGTATTTTTCTTAGGTACTTTTGATATTATTTTATTGGTTACATTTATCTCATAAATATTTCAGTAAATGCTTTCTTTAAAATATTCCAACTTAGTCCCTATCTAAATTTTAATAGAGTCCTAATTTAGGATAATTTACATTAAATGAACTTTAATATACATAATCCTTTGTAAGAGCGATAATCAATAACAACTCACAGAATTCCATGGAACTTTAGACTTCTTTGCAACAAATGTGCCTTTTATTGAGTGTGAATATATAATAGGAGTCTCTCAGTAACACTGATGTTACTATTTCCCTGCATCTGTCCTGAAAGGCAGTGCTACAATGGGACAAACCAAGGCAAACCTGGTTTTTAAGCAATAGATGTGGAATGCTTAAACACTGATCCTGGCCAGAGGGATCCAGGTCAGTCGGGAGATGGAACACCCTCTCACACTCTTGACTCACATGCTGGCATCCATTCATTGCCAAGATAGATAACTGTTGGACTAGATGCTCTTGCAAGTGCCTGTAAGTCCATTAGACAATGCTCTGACAAAGGTGTCTCTTACAACACATGCTTAACTAGTTCTAAAATACACCATTTTAGATTTAAAGTAACCAATTATATATTCCACACCTACTCACGATCAACCATGATCTATCCCAAGTGTTCCAACTGCAATCAAGCCACAATTTCAATTTGCTCTACTGAGGCTAAGCTAGTAAGAAGGGTTATTAACACCAAGAGATCAAGTCTGCTGGCTGAGTGAACTAGGGGACCCAAGGTGATTTTATTATCAAAAATTGCCCTAAATAGCAGAAGCTAATGCTTAACTTTCCACTGAGTCCCTGATTGCCTGAGTTCTCCTGTACTCTTAGTCAAAGGGGACTGGTTTCCAGGTAGAACAAAGACTGCAAGCAAGCTTTTCATATAAAAAAAAGAATACTACAGAGCAAGGCCTCCAAAGGATTCAGGGGAATTATTCAAAATTCCATTTTGCTTGACCAGCTAAGAACATGGACAAGAAACGAACAACTCCTATAAATGCCAGTACCACTTACATTCTATTTGTCACAATGGATGAGACAATCTGATTTTAAACCACAACTCTTTGTTCTTTGCAATGCTTATTTGTTAGAAGAATCTCCTAAAAACTTTTGATTATTTTCTCCATTGGATAACTATTAAAGAGATACCAATAATGTAAGAAAAAGTAGTTCAGAGATTTATGTCCAAACATACAACTGAGACCAAAATGTGTTCTTAGTATGTATAGTTCACACATCTAGGTGTATGGTAAGAAAATTACAGACATATATGGACTTTGAGCAAACTACTTATTCCTTTGATCTTGTTTCCTCATATGAAAAAAAAAGTGGTAAGGATTAAATGACCTAATGTATGTAAAGCACAGGGCTCAATGACTGGTATAAGGGAAGGCAATAAATGGTAGCTAGTATTATTACCATGCTGCCCTCTGGTGCAAGCCATCTCCCCCACCCTCTGCTCCATAAAGATCCAATTAATTCACACACTGGGAAGTTACTATATACCTTTACTATCAATGGAATCACCAAGAAGAAGAGGTAAGTATGGGTTGTGTGTGTGTGTGTGGGCGCACGTGTGATTTATTTACTCAGTTTTTACAATATCCTAACTCATTCTAAAAATAATTTGGAGTGAGATATGCCATCTTCCCTCTGGCTTCCCCCTTAAAATGGCCAGGGATTATTAAGTAGACTCTTGTGGCAAAGAACCATGAGCAGTGGATTTGGGTTCTGTGATTGGATCACGATTAGCCTCTTGGGAACAAATGTTTTACTTCCCTGAATTACTTTCTTGCTTTCCCATGGTGAGAATTAGGTTTAGAGCCTAGAGCTAGAGCTGGGCCCTGATTCTAGACCTAATCCCAGGACACAGTTGGGTTCTGAAGGACTATACTGTCATTTATGTTAGATGCTCCCTATCAAATGGTGAGTCCTGAGAATCTGATGAATGAAAGAAGATGGAATGAGGAAGCCAGTCTTTCCTGCCTTTCTTCAGTATCAGCTCAAGATGTAGTCAGCTGTGCCACACTTGGTCTTGTGGTCTTACCCACATCCAGTCCCACCACATTCAGGGGTCAGGGAGAAAGGACCCCTGAGCCTAAAGTACCCAGAGGCCTTTCCTGACCCCCTTTCCTGCTGGCCACTTGCTATCACAATCATGTTTTATCTTCATCATAGCACTTGTCACTAACTGATACTTATTTACTTATCTGAGATTTTGCTGTTATTTATTATCTCCCTTCCTCTGCACCCCACTTGAGTAGTAAGTTTCATGAAAAAAGAGACCTCACCTGTCTTGTTCAATGCAGCAATTAACACTTATTGTAGGCACTCAATGAGTGTTTGCTGAATGAACGAATCACATGGCGGTAGAAGGGCAACTTCAGCCCCTCTTCCTACGCCTTGACTGGTGCCTGCCCTAACCTCCTTCCAAGCACAGACCAGTTGCCTGTAGCATTAGCTGGGCCAGGATGTCAGCGGGTAGGCTACCGAGGCATTTAAAAGACACACAGTTGGCCAGGTGCTGTGGCTCACGCCTGTAATCCCAACACTTTGGAGGCCAAGCAGGGCAGATCACCTGAGGTTGGGAGTTCGAGACCAGTGTAACAAACATCGAGAAACCCCGTTTCTACTAAAAATGTAAAATTAGCCTGGTGTGGTGGTGCATGCCTCTAATCCCAGCTACTCAGGAGGCTGAGGCAGGAAAATCACTTGAACTCAGGAGGCAGAGGTTGCAGTAAGCTGAGATAGCGCCATTGCACTCCAGCCTGGGCAACAAGAGGGAAACTCCATCTCAAAACAAAAGAAAACAAAAGACACACAGTTACATGTGTCTTTCTTATCTTATGCTTCCCACCTGAGATGTCAATTGGGTTTTACCTTGTGGGAAAGATCCACAACACTCTTGAACTTTATCTTCCCCTCTCCCTGAAGGCAACACAATCTATCATCTTCTAGGTCACACATACACACGTGTGAGCACATGAGATGACACATGTGCACACATAGCCCTACCTTGGAGGGCTGTCTCACTCTTTCTTCACAGTAAAGATTGAACTTGCTGGTATCAAGATTTATATTGGAGATGGAGAAAAAGCCATGTGCTCCATTTGAGTTTTTGTTTTAATAGGAGTTCTCATTTGGAATATTATTTGTTCAGCTATAAATAAGATTGCACTTTGATTCTCATTCTGGGTCTCCCCCCGTCCCCCCGCCCCCGCACAGAACCCAGGAACTCTATAAAGAACTCAGGGTGGGGACATTTAACAAGACAAGATTTGGAAATTCCTAGGTACCTTCCCATAGTACCAGGAAAGTAGACTCAAACACCACCCTCTTTACCACTATACTGAAATTTGATCATGATTTTCAAACCAAACATTGCATAACATAATAGCTGGTAATTTTGAAAGCTGCCTGTGGATGTGCATTGTCCTCTACACATTCCCACTTCAAACTTGGCACTCAAAAACCTTCTACATCACGACTTCCCTTACTATGAAATTATCCTTCTTCACAATGAGAACAGCTGAAGGGAACAATTCACATCCATCATCACATTAGGACTCTAGAAATGCATCACGTGAACCAAATAAAGATGGGAGGACCCAGGCAAAGGGTTGTGCAAGTCTTTACTCTCAAAGTTCAACACTGTCGTCTCCATTTGTGTCTCTACTCTGTCCCTTTGAATAAGGGGTTTATGTTTACTGTCTATCCAGAAGATAGGGCTTATTCTACTAAAACACGGAGACTGTCACTTTTAATACCCTACCTGATGGCATGTCAAAAATCATTTACAATCACGTTTTAGGAGTGACTCTACCTGGCCTAAATGAAATGGACCTTATGACAAAGCTGTGAAATTATTTCTGATCTTTCACCCTGTTGGAAACTTAGAGTATATCTGTGACATATTAATGCCTTCCCCAACTACAATATTTACAACTAATTAAGGATAAAGTGATTTTCCAAAATTTTCCAAAATAAAGGTTAACCAGATATTCTTAAGTTTGTCATATAAATATCTATTATATTTTATCTTCTTAAAATATGACAAGCCTCAACTCATCTGAAATAAAATGTGTAATTGAATATTGCTTGAAAAAATAGTCCAGGAGGAATTTGAAGATTTTTGCCCTGATTTTTTGATTTACATTATTTTTATTATCATTGTTACTATATTGCAAGTCATATAAAATCATTCATCTTCGTGATAGGCCACAAAATATGATAAGGTAAATAAAATTTTAATGAGCATGTTTGTTTCTTTTCCAGGACCAGAAGGCTTTAGTGTGAGTTCTAGCAATCTTTTAAGAAAAAAAAGTATTCTAATATCACATAAACACATAAAATAAAAGAGGAACTAATTTTCAAACTCATAAGATACTAAAACTCATCATGGACAGTATGATAAAATACAATTACAAACTAATTTGGCCTACAAACATAGTTTTAATAAACATATATTCTGAAGCTTTTGATAAATCAAATTTAAATCAAGCAACAGTCAAGAAAAATCTTGTCATATGTGTAATCATAATCCAATATGCCACAATTTAGCATTATGGAAAATGAGGCTTGAGGAAAATAAACATTGAAGGATTTCCTGGACAAAAAATTTAAAAATAGCAAAGTAAAAATGCCCAACACAATAGCCTATTATAATTCAGGATGGACAATGTTGGTATATTACATAGAGTTCCCTAAGTGCAAAGAAATTCAACCAGACTGTATAGCTCTGCATTCCCTTCCAGTAAGAAAATTCTATGAAGCTAAGAACATGCAAAGTGGGTAGCAAGTTTTAAAATGTAGCACTTCTTTTCATTAGGAGTATTAAATGGCCTCACACCAACCTCAACATAAACCATGAGAAAGCAAAAGAAAATATGTCAATATATTTCTCATGCTGTTTTTCCTCATATTTATTTCTCTCTTCATTTTCTCATTCTAAATTTGATATAATAAAAATTAGAGTTACTTTTCTCCGAATAATTTTCCACCTGGCACTGCCAGTGATTGGCAGCAACAGCCTCAAATTAATAAGGATCCGGTAAGAACAATTGCAAAGCTGCAAGAGATTAACCCAAAAAACCTGCTTTAGGCACTATATAGAAGAATGCTTCATTTCAGTGTTCACACATCTTCAGCTGCTCTTTCTCAGACCTTCAGATGGGGCTCCTTAGAGGACCATCCTGGCAGCCTGCCTGAAAGACTGCTGTGGTACTTACACTATAGTAGTAATCTCTCTACATGATCATCATTCCCTAAACTCACCTCCCACTCCTTTACCACCAGGCAACGTATTTGAGGGATCCAATTTGGGAAAAATAAAGGGAGAACTTTTGAATTTAAATATTGGGAATTGCAGAGTCTACAAGCTTGCTACTTGTGTATCTATGCTCACTGATGAACCATTAAGTTATACTACAGGGACTCTACAGAACATAAAGGATACAAAACAAATGAATAGGCCATCCTTCCTAATCCTTCTAGGCTGTTATAATTCTTTTTTTTTTTTTTTTTTTTTTGAGGCAGAGTCTCGCTCTGTCGCCCAGGCTGGAGTGCTGTGGCCGGATCTCAGCTCACTGCAAGCTCCGCCTCCTGGGTTCACGCCATTCTCCTGCCTCAGCCTCCCCAGTAGCTGGGATTATAGGCGCCCGCCACCTCGCCCGGCTAGTTTTTTGTATTTTTTAGTAGAGACGGGGTTTCACCGTGTTAGCCAGGATGGTCTCGATCTCCTGACCTCGTGATCCGCCCGTCTCGGCCTCCCAAAGTGCTGGGATTACAGGCTTGAGCCACCGCGCCCGGCGGCTGTTATAATTCTTATGAATTTGAGTTTCTCCATCTCTGTTTGTAGACTTAAAGAAAGAACAAACAATTTTTAAAGAGCAAGCTCATAGAAAAACAACAACGAACAGAGGCTGAGAGGTGGTGAGCGGTGGGAGAAGAGAAGGGCAGAGGCTGCCTTTGAACTCGGAGTCTTCCAAGCCAGAGCACATTGGCACTATCAACAAGTCACTGGATGTGTGGATGGCTCTGACACGGGGGGTACTGGGAGAATTTGACGGTGTCTATAAAGTGGCAAAGTCTGATGATGCAGTAGCCATGTGCAGGTCAGTGGGTTAGGACTGCAGCATCAAGGGCCCTCATCTTTTCCCTGTGTTCTGAGCCTGGGACAGAAGCTCCATCACCTGTGCACTTTCTCCTCTGTCAGTAACAATGGGTTATAATAACCTGTCTGACAAAACTCATAGAGGATTATTGATAATAGTGATGTCCTGCACATGTTTCCCAGGACTTAAAATAAAAATTTTTAAAAAGAATTTTAAAAATTGTAATAATAAAGCACTTTTAAAATTAAAGTAACATAGAAACACTAAATTACACGAGCCAGGCCTGGCGGTACAGTTTGTTTCTCTTCTAATACGTTTAAAACATATCCATAGGTGTGCTAAGGAGAGAAGGGCTAAGGTGAAAAATTCCTAGCCTAAGAAGAGTAACAGCCGGGCGCGGTGGCTCAAGCCTGTAATCCCAGCACTTTGGGAGGCCGAGACGGGCGGATCACGAGGTCAGGAGATCGAGACCAGCCTAGCTAACATGGTGAAACCCCGTCTCTACTAAAAAAATACAAAATTGGCCAGGCGTGGTGGCACATGCCTGTAATCCCAGCACTTTGGGATGGGAGGCCGAGACGGGCGGATCACGAGGTCAGGAGATCGAGACCAGCCTAGCTAACATGGTGAAACCCCGTCTCTACTAAAAAAATAAAAAAAACTAGCCGGGCGAGGTGGCGGGCGCCTGTAGTCCCAGCTATCCGGAAGGCTGAGGCAGGAGAATGGCGTAAACCCGGGAGGCAGAGCTTGCAGTGAGCTGAGATCCGGCCACTGCACTCCAGCCTGGGCGACAGAGCCAGACTCCGTCTCAAAAAAAAAAAAAAAAAAAGAAGAAGAGTAACAGGAAACTATTTGATTATCCTGCTAGGATTTATGCAACACTTTTCCTTACATTCTTTCACTGAATCTCCATAATAAGCCTGTGAAGCAGGCTTGGCAGATACAATCATTCCCATTTTTTGGGAAAAGAAACTGAAGCCCAAAGAGGTTCAATAAGTAGGTCAAGGTCATGGCCAAGTGAGGCAAAGCCCAGGATAGAGTTCAGGTTCCTCACTCCTGTCCTTGCACTTTTTCTAATTTACCATACTACTCTCAAAATTAAAAGAAATCACAATTAGCTGATGGATTATTGGTATTATTTATTTCTGCTCACATTTGCTGAGCACTTGCCATTTCCATACATTCTCTCATTTAATCTCCCACATACGAGGTAGGTATTGTTTCCTAAGGACACCTTCACTGACCATCTCAATCCAAAAAGAGAGCTCATTCTATCAAAGTTGCATAGCACCTTTTACTTAAAATACTCATTTGATATATGTCATGATGATCCTTTATTTTAGCTAAGTTTTCACATGCATGCTATATTGTGATATCCTCGAGGACAAGAAGCATATCAATCTTTGCATTTCCCATGGCTCACAGAACAGTGCAGTGTGCATAGATGCCCAATTAACATTTGTTGCTTGAATGTGATTACAGGTATGTAATTTTTTTTTTTTTTTTGAGATGGAGTCTTGCTGTGTCGCCCAGGCTGGAGTGCAGTGGCATGATCTCGGCTCACTGCAACCTCCACCTCCCGGGTTCAAGCGATTCTCGTGCCTCAGCCTCCCGAGTAGCTGGGATTACAGGTGCATCCCACCATGCCCGGCTAATTTTTGTATTTTTTGTAGAGGTGGGGTTTCACCATGTTGACCAGGCTGGCCTCACTCGAACTCCTGACCTCAAGTGATCCACCCACCTCAGCCTCCCAAACTGCTGGGATTACAGGTATGAGCCATAGTGCCCAACCAGGTATGTGATTTTTAAAACAACTTATAGAGAGCCAAGTTGCATAGTAATAAATATTTCACATTCTAGAAAATGAGAAGTTGCCGCTCTTCAACCACTTGGGTGAATATTACCTGATTATATTTCTGCTATACCTTAGAAACGTGTATTTTCAAGGTGCACAATTTACCAGTGGGACTCGCCTACCAAAAGAAGAATAGGTACCGTGCATGGAACGGATCTGATCACCCAAAGCTTCTTTTCCTGATGGCTCCTTACCTGATAACATATTGTCTGTTTTTATTGAAGGAAACTTCAAAGTCATTTCATGTTTGTGCCTATGAATCATCAGATGGTCCTCTGTTGGGAAGCGCTGTCAGACAAATAAAAAAAAAAAAGGGAGGGGAGAAGAGGAGCCATTCAGTTTTAAAAAGCATATTTACCATTATTGAGAAAAAGACTTATTTAGCATTGCAAACATGACAGGCAAAACAAAAAAGAAAACATTTCTGAAAAAGTGTGAAAGCATGAGTAAGTGAAGTTCCAAGCCTTTTTATGCAAGCAAATGTGCTAGGATATTCCTTTAAATTACACCCAAATACATGCATTATAATTTTCATTAAAGTTTACCAAAGGGGTTAACTACAATTGCAGAAAAATCTGGCTGAGTACTAATAATAAGCAGAAAATTTTTGCCTTCTATACCTTCCCTGGGAACTTTTTTGAAAGGACTCTACTTCTTAGATAGATAGTCCCTGGATATATCCAGCTATGCTGACTAATCAGTAAACTATATATTTCCTTAGGAGCTATGGGTTTGCACTTTAAACTTTGTATTTAAAGAATAAAACAGGAGGAAGTAAATGAACAATACTGAAGGTATTAAAATAACATATAAACAAAAAATGAGCTGTACCCTAATGCCTACCTAAGTAGGCAGCATTTAAAAAAAAAAGTGTTTAAATGAATGCTTATTTGTGGTCATGAAGTATAACTAATAATGGCAACATGACAAGTTAAAATTTTTCCATTTCTTCTTATACGTATGAGAAAACCATGTCCAAAACATGAAAGTGACTTTAGACCTGAGGAGCACTGGAATTTTGCAAAATCACTTGGAACTTTTCAAATGTAGTTAATGTTTTACATAATAGTGTAAAAATTAAGTGTAAGGTATGATAAGTATGCTAGACATTATCTATGAATTAACCAAAAATAGGAGAAAGGCATGATGAAAGAAAAGAATCGTGATTCAAGTCAGACTTTGGGAAAGAATTATATGCCATGCCTAATTATTTGACATATGCATCTACAAATGTACACTGTGAAATTTGTACAGTACATTTCCATTTATGAAGACCTTGCCCACCTATTATCTGATATTTTAAAATTACACATACGATTTTGGAGTAACATGACAAATTATTTTTAGTATTCTATGTTCTGTACAATGTAATAAACCAATGCTTATTTTTAAGTTTCAGGGAATGATATTATGGTTGTCAAAAATGCTGCTCCCAAATGTTTTTGGCTGTCTGACTTCTGGTCACATGGTGGGACTGAACTTTCTGGACCTCTTGTGGTTGCATGAAGCCATGTGACTAGTTCTGCCTATTGAGTAATGAATGAAAGTGACATGTCACCCAGGGGCCAGCATCTAATTCCTGGTGTAAGACCCTCTAGCATTCCCCCTTCCCCTTTGTTTTAACATGGCAACTAGCAATATTGGAAATAGTGGCTACCCAATCATCCTAAAGCTCTGAGGCATTAGGAAAAGCATTTCTGAATTCTAAAGTATTACGAAGAACTTCCTGCCAATCTACAATAGAAATGTATCCTTCGGGAACAGAAATAAGCCTTTGTTGCTCTAAGCCATTGAAGCTTTGGGGTAATTTGTTATTGTAGCAGATCCTAGCCTATCCTGCCTCAGACTGGTATGTTTGTAGTAACTAAATATAACAGAATATCTGCTTTATCAATGTCAAATGAAAATACAACAGAGGATGATATATTCTGCTGAACATTTCCAAATTTTCAACAACTTAGAAAATCTTTCAGAGCTTCCTAATTCCTCAGGATAGTCAATATAAGTTTTAATTACATTTTTTCACTAGGATAGAAATGTTTTCTGCAAATGACATGGATTTATGTTCGTGAGAATGAAGGAATTCTCTGGGCTGAATTATACAAAATATTCTAAAAGTAGTTCTTTGCATAAATATCACTTATTTACTTGTCATTTGTATTATATAAATTGGAGAGCACTGGGTTTTGCAAAACATGGTAATTATGCCAGATTTCTGAATATACTGAAGTTCGCTTTATATGACACGATTTTTTTGCTACCGGTTCGTCCACTCTCTTGGTCTGTAACACTGTATAATGACTGCACCAAATTCGTAGCAGTACCACGTGTGATTTAGAGACTGAGTTACCTAGTCTTTCTGTCAAACAACTAATTATAATTTTTGTTTCATATATATACAAAATATATATAAAATATACATATACATATATAATGTACTATACAAATATTATATTTTATATATATACTATATTTCAAATATACTATATTTTATATGTATTTGTATATTCAAAAATATACAACATGGTAACAGCTTTCATTTCATATCTATAAGCCATTTTTTGACTTTGTAAAATAATAGCCTAAAGTAGGATATGAACCAGAATACTTCTTAAATAACACTAATTTCCATAATACCACATACTGACTATAATTACCTTCCAAGTGAGATAATAAAGGACATCATGATTTTTTTTTAATTCAGCAGGAACATAGCAGCAAATTGAAAATAACGAAAAGACACAGTCTGCAACAGATACAGAGCTGAGAAAGGCCACTGGAATTCAGAACGTGGTTTATTCAGAAGGCAGAGAGACAGTGAAATTAACATTGAGCTCTGTGAGATTACAAAGGGCAAGAGAAACTCTTCCTTCTGAGACAAAGATAGTGTGGAAGGAGGAATAACATAAAAAATCTCCCACGTGACTGTGGTGGCTCACGCCTGTAATCCCAGCACTTTGGGAGGCCGAGGCGAGTGGATCACCTGAGGTCAGGAGTTCAAGACCAGCCTGGCCAACATGGCGAAACCCCATTTCTACTAAAAATAAAAAAATTAGCCAGGCATGGTGGCACATGCCTGTAATCCCAGCTACTTGGGAGGCTGAGGCAGGAGAATCACTTGAACCTGGGAAGCGGAGGTTGCAGTGAACCAAGATGGTGCCAGCCTGGGTAACAAGAATGAAACACCACCTCAAAAAAAAAAAAAAAAGTATCCCACATATTATAGGCCATTCCTAATAGAGCTAAGTTTCTTTCCCATGGGGGAAAAGGAGAGAAAAATCCTTTCTTTGCCCCCAGCACAGGGCAAGCACTGATAACTTCTATTTACTCCCCTTTCCAATTCTTAGTCATCCTGTCTTCTCAGTGCAGGTTCCCAGGCTGTGGGATGTCCCTAAAGTAAATACCATGGCCACAACAATTGACTTCACTGTGAGTTTCTAATACCCCAGGAGACCTTTGTGACTCCTGGGTGACTGCTACATTTTCTTAATTCTAACACCTCTTCCATTGAAAGATGCACATATTTTTATAACAGCTTGTCAAGGAAAAAATACACTTCCACATTAAATGAAGACATCGAGTTTTAGAAGCATCTTTACATTTAAATCTGAAGTGGGGGAAGCTTGGAATTGTTCCTTAAAATCAAGAAACTTTGTCAATCCCAATTTCCATGTCTGTCTAACCATTTCCTCGGTCCACTCAGGCTTCTCAAGGAAATGACCTGCTCCTTCACCAAGAAGTTCAAGGTCATTCAAAATGAACTCCCTTCAACCTCTATTAACCACCTCTATTTCAGCATTTTCATGCCACTTCCTTGATTCTCTTTCCAACCCCTCCTTTCTCAGAGGAATTAGCACCCCCACTCCTCCCCAGGTTCATCTATACCCCTTATCTTCTGCGGATTAGCCATGTAAACCAGCATGCTCACTCCTTCTGTCTCACTGGTTTCTTGTCCTTGACAAACTCCAGCTTGGCTATCCTTTCATTTTAAAAAAGCTGTTTCCTTCTCAGGCTACCATTATATCACTCCGCTTCCCGTCACTGCCTAGTGCTCTTGAAAGAGTCCTCTATGTTTGCCACCTCCGCTTCCTCACCACCCACTCACTCATTAATCCCTTGCAGTTTGGCCTCCGCCCCTGCTCCCCTCTCATAGGTTGCCGGCGAGCACCCAGCTGCCAAAGCCAACAGCCTGTGCCCAGGCCTCTAGCTGTCCCAGTTCTAGCAGTGCCTGACACCAGTGACCACACGTCTGTGGCATTCATTTCTTTCTACCCTGCCTGTTGCCAGAAAGAAGAAGGGCTTAGAGCAATACATAAAATAGTTTGGGAGAACATGGATTAGAAGTAGATGACCCCAAAAGAGAAGGGATCCAAAAGAAAGGAAGGCTAAAGCCAAAATGCAAATCAGAGGGTAGTCATTCTCAACCAGGGGCAATCTGGGCCCACAGGGGACATTTGGCAATGTCTGGAAACATTTTTGGTCATAACAACTGGGGAATGCTTCTGGGATCTAGTGGGTAGAGGCCAGGGATGCTGCTGAACATTGTAAAACACACAGGACAGCTACCCAAGACATAGAATTATCCAGCCCCCAAATATTAACGGTGCCCAGCTTGGAAAATTATTTCATATAGTCCAATGACTAACGTGCAGCTCTCTTCTCTCTGACTTACCTAAATATTAGATATGACTTACAGCCTCTTCCTTGAAACACTGTCCTCTACTGTCCTCCACAACCCCGGAGGTTGCTGGGAATCCTAACTCACCCTGAACCCTCTTTTGCTTTTGCTGGGTCTCTGGAGAGTGCCATTCCATTAAATGCCCCTTCCTTAGCGGAGACTGGCATTTACCTCCCCAAGTAAAGTCAATCCCTGTATTATACTCTTCAAGGTGGCCTATAGTCTTCCTTCACGGAAAATTGCAATTGACTAATTAACTGATTTACTGATCACGTGACTATGGACTTGATTCCTAAACTAGAAGCTCTGTGAGGACACAGACACAAATGTCTTGTGATTACTGTTTCCCCAGAGCAATCAGATTGCCTGGCATACAGTAGGCTCCCAAAAAGTGTGTTGAGAGATTTGAGTTGAATCAAACTTAATGTGACATTTTCACCACCAAAGCAAAGCAAACTGCTCAAATTATCTGATTCCCTTTGGCTATCAAGACTTCTCTTTAAAGAAGCTGAATAGGAATCAGCTCTACCTTAGGAATTAAGTTTGAACTTAGTTACCCTAGGAACTTAGTAAAGTGACATTCTGCATCCACAATGAAGAATCCTGGTCTAGCAGGATTTTTACCAGTTACTTATCACTCTGTTTTTTCCTAGTGTTTTCTTCTTCAAAATCATCTCCTAACCAGTTTGCTTCAAAATAATTTTTGCACTGCTCTTGCTATTTATAAGTTAGAAATAAGCATTGACATAAAGCCCCTGGTGTAACTTCTAGAACCTGAGCAAAGGACTCTGGTTGTTCAGTCAGTGGTTGATAACACCAGCAACAATGTCTTATATTTCAATGACCTCTTCCTTCCAAAAGGCTCCCAGAATCCTCCACAAACTCCCTGGGGAGGTTAATAAGAAGGGTCCTCAATGAACCCTTCTTATTAAGCTCTCATCTGACTGCTAAGCATTGCTCCACGCTCTACTGCCAACCCCACCACATCAACAGGCAGGAGAGTGAGGCAAAGAGTGTAACTCGCCACACCTGAAAGACCCCTGTGCTCTGGGTTCCAAACTTGTCTGATATCCCACAGAAGGAAGATCTAGGCATGAGAGTAACCACGTATAGTCATTTTCCAATGACTGGAATGTGGAGATACCCAAAGGGTCAAGAGTAGAAAAAGTCACTGTCACGTTCCAAAGGTCAAGTGCAAAACTCTGATTTTAGGTGATGAACGTTTCTAATTTCTTTCAAAGAGACAGATTCCAATATAATAATAGTAGCAGCAGCAATAGTAGTAACAACAGTGGACAATAATTGAGCTCATATTGTGTGCAGACCCTATATTAAACACTCTACTGGCAGCATCTCATTGAATCCCCACAAGAATTCCACTTGATGGAAGCCATCAGAGGATAAAAGAGATTTAGTCCAACACAGCAGGACAATTTCCCTCTTAAAGTTTACATATGTAGGAAAACTATAGACTCTACAAGAGTTATAGGGAGTTTGGGGGTTTTTTTTTACTCAAATTGGAAAACAAAACAAAATAAAATTTAACCTGTGATGTTAAGCTATTTCATCAGTAATCTTGAAGCCCAGCCAGTATATTCAAGTGGCTTTTGTAAAAGTAAGCACTCTCCTTCCCTCTTTCTGAAATGATGGCCCTGCATATTTGGTGGGCAGGATACACCTGGTTTGCTTCCAGGAGGAAGTTAAGGGCAGAAATGCCCAACACCGCTACTTCTCAGGGGATGAGAGGGAAGTATTTCAAACTATTCAAAACAGAATATAATGATGGCGATGAAGATGATGATGATCACGACACTGATGGGGAGGGGGACTTTGATGGTGTCTTGGTAAAGAAGGAAAGCCCAGGGCGGGCATGATTGCCGGGTGAGAGTTGCTTCCCTTTTGGAAAGTAGGCTCTGCATGTCAGAGCACGGAGGATCCGCACACTCACCTGGGAGCAGCCTGGGGCACTGCAGACAAACGGCCTCTCCTGCTCCAAATTCATCTTGGATTCCTCATAAATCTGAAGGATCAGAGGGAAAGGGAGGAAGGAAAAAAGAAATCCATGAATATCTTCTGCTTCCACCTGAGCAACGTGAGAAAGGCAATCACTCAGAGCCCCCTTTCTATGCCAATACCAAAATTAGATGAGCAGAACATTAACGTGAATGCGCACAGGCCCTGCTTGGCTGTAGTTCTTTGGGCTCACCTAGGTTGGGCTCCTGTCCTTTACTTGAGTGCATATTGACTGTACTTGGAAGAAAACTGCTATGGGGGTGGTCGCAGCAGAAATCCTCCCTGTGGAAAACCACCTGGTGGGTGTTACTACCAGAGAAGACCACACCTATGGAGGAAGGTTCTCAGGCAAAGTGCACACCAACCCTTGTTCAGTACTGCTGAAAGCTTTTGGGATTTGCTACTTAGAACAGCAAGAGGGGTGGCAATCACTGGGTAACTGCCAGTGTGAAAAGGCCACCCCTGAGCAACAGGTGAAATGAGACGCCCACAATCACCCCAGCAAGCTTCAGCATTCCCCAGGGACTACAGAGTAGCTGTGGCGCCAGATTAGCAAGCGATTCTGGTGGCGAACCGTGATCCTCAATTCCCTCTCATCTCAGGCATTTGATGCGCCTCAACAAAAGTTACCCAAGTTACGCAAGAGTAAACAGAAATTCAAAAAATCCCAAAAACATTAGGTTGGATATTTCATTAATTTGGCCTCATAAGCTGACTTGAAATTAATATCAGATTAAGGTTGCTGCGCCCTGATCCAAATACATCATCTGGAATAAGGTAGCTTTCAGGAAAAAAACCTTATAATCAGACAGGCATGGTGGCTCATGCCTGTAATCCCAGCACTTTGGGATGCTGGGGCGGGCGGATCACTAATGTTGGATCGCTAATGTAGCCTCTAATCTGAGGCGGGTGGATCACTAATGTAACCAGCACTGAGGTCAGGAGTTTGAGACCAGCCTAGCCATCATGGTGAAACCCTATCTCTACCCAAAATACAAAAATTAGCCAGGCGTCGTGGTGCACACCTCTAATCCCAGCTACTCGGGAGGCTGGGACAGGAGAATTGCTTGAACCCGGGAGACAGAGGTTGCAGTGAGCCGAGATCACGCCAGGGCACTCCAGCCTGGGTGACAGAGCTTGCTCCATCTCAAAAATAAACATCAGACACATGTTAAATTACACTGTAGTCTTTTCTTATGTAGCAGTTCAGTTTTTGTTTGTTTGTTTTTTTAATAAAAATAGAGACAAAGTCGTGCTATGTTGCCCAGGCTGGTCTTGAACTTCTGAACTCAAGCAATCCTCTCACCTTGGCCTCCCAAAGTGCTGGGATTACAAGCTTGAGCCACCACACCCTGCTGTAGTTCAGTTCTAAGGTGCATACATTAGGCAAAAATTGAATGTAGTCAAAATTACCTTTGCAAATCCTCCCAAAAGCCAATATAAGTATAGCATACATGGTTTTGTGGTTACCAATCCACACAGTAACATATATATATATATAAAATAGGAGACACGCATTTAGTTATTTAAGTTACACAATTTAAATAATTTTCTATGTCATACCCCCATTTTTTTTTAACCATTTTTAGAGTTGTATGTTACATTGCTGCTAACGGTATATGGCTCTATTACTGAATTAAAACCTACTGCTTCTACTGTGCATACAGGAAGTAATTTGCCTCTTTAAAATGCCACTTGTAGGTGATTCCAATAGGATTCACAAGTCGCCTTGTCCCCTGAAATAGGAAGTTCTACTTGGAGTCATAGAATAATCACCCTTTGTCTGAAGGAAGCTTCATTATCTTTCAACCCAAACCAATTATATGGTACTTTGTATATTGTTACACCTTTCCCCCCCCCCAAACACTAATATTTTTGGCAATATTCTTTGGGAAAATATATGTATACTTTCACTTTCCTGAAGCACAAAGTGAAAAGACTTGCCTTAGATAACACTGTCAGTCAGATATTTTAAAGCAATATAAAGGAAAGTTTAAAATGTAAACCTATTCAAACCACTATTTCTCACAATTATACAACTTTTACAGAGCGATGCATTTTCACTCTCCATTTGGCCACCCATGAATACAGTGATTACCATAATTTTATAGCTTTCCTGTATTAAGCATATTGTTTAAAATCCTTTACTGTATTATATTTAGAAGAAGAAAGAAACACAAGTATCTTTGGGATCTTTCTGCTTGCCCTTGTCTGGGGAGTATCGAGCAATTAAAATAACTTCTCATCTTTCACTGTTCATTTGATTTTGCCATCCGTGATCGTACAGCATCTCTCTTCCCCACTAGGAATACTGAGAACATACTACTAAGTCTCAAAATAAGGGGTGACTTTAAAGCTGAGAAAATGATTTTGATCCAAGACAAAATAAACAATAGAGTTGTTGGGCTATCCATTAATTAACTACATCTTAGTTTTCTAGTAAATTCATTTAAATGCTTTCCTGGAACTTCTCTGTCTCTGTAGCCTTCATCTGCCTGACCACTGCCAGATCATTTAATTACTCCATGCCTAAGGCCTATACCTTAATAAGAAGGGTATAAAAACCAACCTCCAGCAACCTCATTCCTCATCATATTGGCTATGGAGCCTGGTAGATATTTTCAAATTATGGAGAAAGGTCTGTATATTCATGTGTTGTTTGCAGGGGTTTTTGGGGGAAGTTTTACTGAAACCTCACTCTAATATTAAATACTATCTATTTATAAAATTATAAAATATAAAGTACTATTTTATTTGCCTAAGGTGTGTCTTTCTTGGATGCCACTTAAGAGCCTTGGTTGCTAATGTAGAATGTTATTCTTACCGGGTAACATTAGATGATGTGATGGTAAAATGAGAAAGTTTCATATGTGCACATTTATGGCCTACATCTGAAAGTGGTAATTAATTATAATAATTAGATTAATGTCCAAGCAACAGAAATGATCAAGACTGGAAGTGCTACTGCTGAAAGTTTAAAGAGATTCATTAAGAAGCCAAAGTAGGGAAGAGATTGACCAAGCCCAGACACTTAAGTATGAGGAGAAAGTATTTTTCTACCATAATCCAACTCCATCCCAATTCCTGGCCCACCAAAGTACTGACCTTCCCCAGAAAATCAGGCCCATAATGCTAATACTTTGGCAATTCTTTTTGATGTCAACATTGTTTGCCTTATCTTAATTAATGGCTGTATTTGCATATGAGCTGCAGCAAATACTTTAGAATTACAGGATGATGCTGGTGCTTGAAGACAACAAAAGGCTCAGCCACATGGATTCTACTGTCTTGAGTCTTCATGATGTGGATGTTATGTTTAGAGGAATACAAGCAATCTAATCTGTTAGCCACTGGGATATGTCAGTATAAGAAATCATGCCTCAGAAGATACAAGTTGAGAAATACAATTTGTCCTCAAATCACTTACAATTTAGTCATTGATAGGTTCTACTGAGTTACAATTGTTATATTACTATTTTATTTTAAAACATAAGTGAGTCTGTATCAATGTATTACATGCCATGGATCCCATGGACCAAATATGTTTTAGCAACATAATACTGGAATAAAAGTCTTCAAGTGGAATGGCAGTTGCTAAAATAAGTTTTCAGTGATTAATAAGGTCTGAAGTGAGTGGGTGTATATATATATATAAGTGTGTGAACTTCAACTGCTTTATTCTGATGCCCTGCAGTTCCCACATTTAACCCTCTGCAAACAGCATTCTCCTGTTAATTCCTTTCTGTGTAGGTGTTTGCAATAGTTTTTCTAAATGGTACCTCTCTACCATGTAGGCTTTATTACTTTTATCAACGAGTATGATCTGGTCTAGTGTATTAGTCAAGAGCCATCGTTTATTTTTATGGTCTATTATTATGGTTCTTTTCTAGCACATATTGTAATAATTATTCTCTCAAACAGACTCTTATTAAATAAAGCCCTGCATAGATTCTTTAACCATTCATCAGGTGGGGGCAAATTACTCAGACAGGATTTGAATGAGGCTGTTCTCCCTCAGTCCTCATCCTCTCATTTCCCATTCAGTTGTTTTACTGGCTTGGATTTTTTAATGAACCAAGTTTTGCTTGGCAACTGCCATACCCTAAGCTCCACTGCATAAAGCTTACATAGTAGACGTTCAATAAATATTTGTGGAATGGATAATGATCCTGAATCATCACAATACACTGCCCCAAACAGCTTGCCCATTCTCCACTCCTGAGGCAGTGGTTTTCAAACAGTGTTCGCCCTGAATCAAGTTATTGGTGAGGTAAGTAGTTTTGGGGACCACTCAGTCTACCTGTTGACAGTTATGGCCAGAGAAGAAATCTGTCCAGATTTCATGGAAAAAAAGTCAAAGGTGCTTTCAGTAGAAACAGTGAGTGAATCTAGTTTTGTTCAATCTCACAAGTAAATGTATTAATTCATTATAAATCGTCTGTTAATATTGCCATAGATATTGACATCATTAAAGTCCAGTCTATTAACCACGTGTGGGCTGAGTATGACCCCCATGAAGCACCTTTGGAAGACACTGAGTAGTCCTATTTCTTTGGTTAGACATTGTCATAATTGTGGCAGATGCTGCCTCATCATTTAACAGTTTCTAAACAGTACTCATTTTTGTTCCTCTTTTCCAAAATTCAGATTCAATAGTCAATTAGAAAAAAATGCCCCCTAAGTTTAATTTCCTTCAAATTTGGGGAAGATAACAAAAAAACTCTGATAACAAACCCTAATAGTATATAAAGTGAGTTGAGGTTTTTCATGGTTGACAAGGAGATGACAAGCTTGATTTACAATTCGAACCCTCGACTGCCACTGGATTCCTCTGGCCTCACAATGAGCAAGAATCTCTTTCATTATTCAGTGTTTGACCCCACAAATTCCTGGTCTAAAATGGGAAATCGTCCACAATGGCTCATGCAATCCATTCAAATGCTTTGCCAGCCATTTAGGGATATACTTGGAAATACCATTTCACGAAAGGCAAACACTGCAAAAAGCAAATGATACTGAAAACGTGGACAGCCTACACAGTATACTGTAAATACCTATTGTAAACTTAAGGGTAACAACTAAGCCCAGAGAAGGGGAAAATTGACATCATCTGGTTCGCTGTAATCAGCCAAGAGTGATGTTTGCCCATGTAAATTGTAGAAAGTCATTACTAATCCCTAGTTAACATCAAACTCTAATCTTAGTGGGATGGCACAAGTTTCCTCCATTCACAGCAGATGGACTCATACAGTGATATTGAATTTGCAATAGTAAATAGTAAGACACTACAAGGGCTGTTCTAATCTGAAAACCTGGCATGTACTCTTTTAAATACCAAAAGTTATAGGAACTTCAAAGTTACGACCTGAAATCATGAGTGTCAGTGAGTATTAACAATAATATGGCTATGTCCCCGTCACCTCTGATATTGTTTATCTGGAAATGAATGCATTATAGATCTGAAAGGGGGGCTTGAATTTTAATTGTGATATTGACAACATTTGTCAGCATTTATCACTCTACTGTGAGTGTGGGAAGAGCCTTCTTGGCAGGACTCACATGAAACAGATCGTGCTGCTTTGTTGAGCTTATGAGACCAAAAGGGTTCCAGAGGAGGAAATTGGACCTTCCTGAAATGCCAAAAACAGCTGGAAAACAGGAGCACCTTGAGTCAGTCACACTGTGTGACACTCTACATCAATCCTGCTTTCTTCCTGGGAACAAATGTTGTTTATTAATTAAATTAGTTAAGGCCATGGCCAATTTGCACTTCGTGTTTCTGAAACAAAGCAAATATTTATCACAATACATCTGTCAGAAGGGCAAGGGGAAACACACAATAATAACCCAACACACATTCACCAAAAACACACTCTATTTATTTTCTTCAAAGATGCCTGGCTCTACTTTCAAAGCAAGGATGCAGGTAGGTTATCCCCACATGTGGCTAGCTTTTGGGAAGGAATTATATATGCAATTTGGAGCTAAGAATGTCTTTCTTTAGGAGGGATATTGCATCTTTCATTATCTTATTTGCTCATCTGCAAAACAGTGCCATTGTAGTAAAACACTGTAGAACAGGACCATTCAAAGAGGTATTACGTGAAAACATAACTATTGGAAGCTAACTGTAAATTAAGAGAAAAGTAAGCCCTCTGGATTTCAAATATATCTTTATTTTTCAAACCTGAATATCACAATTTCCAATAGAAAAATAAACACCTTGAATTTCCATCCAAGAAAATCAGTTACTTTGTGTATGTGTTTGAATCCTTTTGTGTGTCTGTGTGTGCCTCTCTCTTTTGCTGTGGGCATCTTCCCTGTCTCTTTGCATGCTTATTTCTCAGTGTGTGCCTTTCTCTCCTCTCTTTGTGTGTTTGTTTTCTTATGCCTGTCTGTCTGTCTCTCTCACACAGACACGTGCATATACTCATTTTATCAGTAGTGTTCTTACCGCATTACTGGTAAAAGGATCTAGTGGGCTTGTTTCCTGTTGCAGTGTTATTCTTGAAGCGGACTGCTGTCAGAATCTGAATTTCATTGGGCTATTATTATTTGCAGCTGTGTGACCTTTTTAACCCTGCTTTAAAAAGTGACATTTCAGCCCTCAAGCTTGAAACGCCTGAATGCTACAAGGTTTTCAAACCAGAGATTTACACAGGGAACAAGACCAAGAGTGGGGCTGTACCTTATAAGCGAACATTTCACCAGAACTTGGCGTGAAGAGGATGTGTTCCTGGGCAGTTTAGAGCCAGTTGTCTCCCCCGGAAGGCCTGAACTTGACACATAACACTGTGGTTAAAGATTACTATTCTGTTCAAACCAGAAAAATATCCCTGTTCTTCAAAGATATTTGCCATCCCCTGGTATCCCAAAAGCTCAGAATTCTACAACCTGAATCAGAGCCCCCTTTGGTATTGCGTCACACTTTGTGTTATGCTTAGGGGCTGTCAGAAGTTCCCCACCAATGAGGCCCACTGTTCCCAGGAGGAAGGATTTCCAAACAGCTTTTGTCTCTGGAAACTAACCCGGGTCTTACTTCCCAGAGGGGGCCCTAACAGGAGAGAGTGCTGGGGGCTCACCTCCTCTCACGTACTTCTGCAGAGGTTTGTGGTTTTATTTATGTGGCGTTTACGCTGTGTATAGAAAAACATTCCAGTGGGATTGGGTTTTCATATGTTAGATTCCTCTTTCTTTTTTTTAAGTTTTCCATATGTTTCTTTAAATCGGAGGTATTTTTTTCAAAGTTACTGGCTAATTCTGATTTTTGTTTCACATAATCCTGTCTTATAGCTTTCCTCTCTATGGGTTCAATAGTTCAGAACATACTTGGTAATAAGCACTTGTGTGAAGCATGAGAGACTCATTGTTGAGTAAGTCGCTGAATGCATGTGAGCTGCATTTAGGTCCTTGTCCTCTTGTTGCCATCTAGTACAATACACTTTCTGCAGAAGACATCACATCTCTAAAAAAAAGTTTATTTGACATGTGTGTGGTTAACAAAACACTAGTGTAGAGATTCTTAGGTTTTGAAGGAAATATTAAATGTAACCAAATAATTTGGCTTGTTTCTAATGGGACTTAACATAACCTCAGAAAACATGCTGAATGATGGCGAACTCTCTTCCTTTTTACCTGCTGTCACTGTGCACAAAAAGGAAAGAAAACAAAAAAGAAAACTGAGAACAAAACATAGCCAAGGTTTGGGTTGACACTGTCATCTTTATGTTTCCAGAAAAGAAAATATTTCATTGTAATTTAAAATAACTGCCCCCATGAACTCCTGAGAGAAAAGACTATGATAGCAAAGAAATTCAGTGCAAAACTGGATCATTCTTCATACTGGTGAAAAGCAGCTTGCCTTTTGGAACATCTAAGAAAAAGGTCAGCTGTACAGTTTTCTCTTCTCCCTTTGTGCCTTACTACAGTAAAATTTGCCTCTTTAGAATTGGAACACATTCCCAAATGGTACTACTCTGCCTCTGCATAGATACTTTTTAATGCATTTTGAGTGCATTTGATTTTTAAACAATTTTCATGTAAAATAAATCTCTTTAAATATTCTTAAGAGTCACAACTTTTCAGTCTAGTCTTAGTTTTCTTTTCACACATGCAGATGATTTTTATTGGATAATGTTGGGGGGTTTTTTTGGATTTTTATTCTAGATAAGTATCTATATCTTCAGCAACAATATACATTCGGTCTATCCAATGTATGGGCTGAAGTCATACTCAAAACATCTGAAAATGTGTCTTTTTCTGCATGAATGTGATCTACCACATGTGAGACTGCATCAAGCCCAGTGATGCCCAAGCCAGACCACTCTGCTTTCGGTGAAACCAGGAAGAGACTATTTCATCTTACTATTAACTCTTATGATTACATCTACTGACTTCCTCTTGAAAGACATTTGAGAATGATGGTATCAAACTGGGTGCTTTTTTTCCTTGATCCCAGCAGAAAGCTGGGGCATTCCCAAGTTGTATTCTAAAGTAGCCAGCAGTTGTGTTCTGAGCCTGTGACAGCTCACGGTGTCCATTGAACACAGGGTAAAAATATACCGAAGCCTTATTTCAGATTCCTCACACATTCTGCTTCAAATGTCAAGCGTGTGAACAATTGACAGTACTAGGAGGTCACTTAAAGGCCATGTTAAGGCAAAAATCTTATGCCATCCGAAGATTCTCTCATAATTCGAACAAGGTTCTCGTTCTAAATGTTAGCAAAAGGCACATTTCATCTGTCTGCCTGGAAAAGGCATCATTTCCTTGGGTGGCCCAGTAACGGGATTTGGAAATATGTGAAGCCAATTACTGACTGCTATTTTTACTGAGGGGGTCACCGTGGCATTTAGTGGGAGGGGGCCAGGGATATGGGATATTCCATAACGCACAGGATGGCTGGATCTGTGCAACGCTGGAGTCTCCTGATCTGATAGCCGGTAGCATGGCTTTTGCAAGAATAATTAGAGTGTAAGTACCCACAACTGCCTCGCCCATGCCACCCAGTTTAGGGTAAAAGGCAAATTAAGAATAAGACAACAGGATGAGTGAGGCAATGAAAACGAAGACCACATACAGAAGAGATGAAAGGGACTAAGTGCGTCCCCACCTCTTTATACTTTTCCAAGAGCTCTGAAAAACTCGGGCAAAGTTAAGCTTATGACAAGGCCAGATTCAATGCCAATTAAAACTTTATGAATATTCAAAAAAGTATGTGAAATTATCATTCCCTGTCAGTGTGAGGGAGGGCTGGGGTCTGTTGCCAACACTCAAACTAAGCATAAGCATACCCTTGCAGGTTCAATCCATAGAGGAGAGAGATGACTAAGCTGGTATCAATTAAGGTGGCTTTTTCTAGGTAAATGATCTGGTTTGGCCACCTACAGCTCCCACTGTCCAGATAACCTTTATCTAGAGCAGTGTTGACTCAACAGTAGCAAAAGAAGGAGTTGCCCTAACATACAAAGATATCTCCTGCTCCGATGTCTTTCCACTTGTGATAATTGCCTTGTTGATTTTCTATTATTACTGAGAGGACAGCTCCAACATAGAGAATGTGTTTTCCTTTTTTTTTTTTTTTTTTGTACTTAAATAGAAAATATCACAAGCTTTCTAAATTCTGCTTTAACGTTGCTGGCACCATTAGCCCTCCACTCACAGAATACTTATTAGGGAAACTTTTGCCTCTTAACCAACTTCTCAGTAAGAAAGCTTAATCAGTCCAAAAGAGCAAAAATATACACACATATACATATTTTTTTCTTTTGGCCTGTTTTCTTATTGAGAAGTTTATATATAATATATATAAATATGTATATCTATTCACACACTTTACAGGGATTCTTTCATCCTGATAAACAAGCTTAAGACTCAAAACTCATGCCTAGCTCGTATTGTAACATGAGGAGGATACTGATCGCATAAGGAAGCAACTACAAAACTCTAGACCCACCTTTCTGCACAAGGTTCACCAGAGTGAAGGATCATTAAACATTTTTAAAGTGCAGAAATGAGCTGTGTGGGGTTTTGTGGGGTTTGTTTGTTTGCCTGTTTGTTTTGAGACATGGTCTCTCTCTGTCACTCAAGCTGGAGTGATCACAGCTCACTGTGGCCTCAAACTCCAGGGCTCAAGGGATCCTCCCACCTCAGCCTCCCAAGTAGTTGGGACACCACAGGTGTGCACTACCACACCCGGCTAATTTTTTAGTTTTTGTAGAGATAGCATCTTCCTGTGTTGCCCAGGCTGGTCTCAAACTCCCGGACTCAAGCAATCCTGCTGCCTCGTCCTCCTAAAGTGCTGGAATTACAGGTGTCAGCCACTATGCCCACCTAATAAGTTGTGTTTTGGGGGATTCCTAGAGTATTTCCACGGACTAGAAAAGTCCTTCATGTCTTTCTTAACTTCCTACTAAACAAAAGAATCACTCACTAAAGCCTGCTAATCCACTAAAACACTCTGGGAAAAGCACATGGAAGGAAAAGGCCTTTTCCTTGAACCCCACCACCCACGGGAAGTTAACACTGTGCCAGACTTCAATTCATCAAAAGGTCCAAGCCATTAACAAACAAACGCAGGGCCTTCTCTTTTTATGCCGCAGGGCTCAGGCCCTCAAACAACAGCACCATTTTCAAATCCATACTTCAAATCAGCATGAAAAGGGAAACAGGATTTCTTTAAATGGCCCTGTGCTCCCAAACCTAGGAGTCCTTCCTAGGCACGAATGTGGTCTCTTTGCTCAGAGGAGTGTAGATCACATACTGGGAAAAACCCAGAACCTGGATTCTTCTGAAAGGGAAAGAAAAAAGGGGAAGGGGGTACAGGCAGCACCCAGCAGGGGCAGTGGAAAAGGCCCCTGAGACATGCTTATCGAAAGGCTGAAGAAAGGGGAAGGGAAAAGGCCAGCCCCCAAATCCATACTGGGAAATTGTGGCTGCTCTTGATGGGGCATTGTTCACAAACTGCTTCAGGGAAAGTGGCCTGTGGACAGTGATTGATTACCCATCACAGTGAACTTGTTCAAACATGGTTCAACTTGGGCACACACCAGGGGCAGAATCAGAAACCAAGAACACGGGTCTCATTCATTCATTTCTTCCCCACATCATCACTGAGCACCTACCATGCATGAGGCCCCATGCTAGAAGAATGAAGGCTTGGCACAAACAGTCCCTGCCCTCTGGGCAATGATTCTCCAGTAGGAAAGGGAAGTGTGCCCAGATGTCCATGATGGAAAGCAGAATTTTAATGATCATAAAGTACTTTTAGTAAAGTACTTTGAGAGTTCAGAGGCCATGAGAAAGCAAGACTGTTTCATTAACTACATCAAATATCATATCATCTCTTCTTTTACAGCTAAATATTTCTCATAATAAGATGCCAGTTCAGGTTGCACACACACATATAACCCCTGGAGCATTATTTTAATTCTTTTAGGAGTAAGGATTTTGTTTGCTTGTTTTTTAAATTTAGGCTTTATTTTGCTTTTAATGCTGAAAAGTAAAACTGCATTATTTATGGTAAACCTAACATTGTGATTAGTAGACCAGATTTTATGTTAGAAAATAAACAATTAAATCTCAGCTCCTTTGCTAATTAGCTGTGGGATCTTAGGCAAGTTACTTAACTCCTCTGAATATTAATTTTCTCCTATAAAAAGAACTATGGGTGATACTGATTTTATCTGACTCAGGGACATTGGGAGGATCAAGTGGGATATCTAGGAAAGCACCTCATAAATGTAAAGTGCTGTGAAATGTTGGTTACTGTTTTTATAGCACAGTCAACTTGCAGACATGGAGTTGCAGAGGTGGCACATGGCACAGAGTTATGTATACACTTGGTGGCATATGTTGAGAGATTGAAGATTCCAAAGGACGTTGAAGGTTATGATCTTTTAAGAGATCCTGACTTGATGATTCTCTGATAATCTAGCAATTATCAAGCAAATCCTGATCTGCCAACTTTTTACCTGAAGGTTCCCAAGTAGAATTATTTTGTCTTCTATGTGATCTTGAGAAGGATCTTGGAGACAAGTCTGTGTTCCAACTTGGCTCTGCCACATACCAGTCAACCTATAAGCTTGGGTAGGTTTTGTCTGTTTGTTTGTTTTTCATTCCACTGCATTGGGCTCTTTTACAACAATGACAATACCTACTTCTCACAGTTGTTATAAAAGTTAAATTGCTGCCAGCCTACAGACGGGTGTAATAGGTCACTTGACTCTGGGGTAAAGTTTGGCTGTTGGAACTTGAGCAAGCCAGGCAAGAGGAACTCCTCACCCCGGGCTTGGAGGGGCTGGAGATGGAGCTTCACATGTCTGTTTTCCTTCCTGAAGATGGCTCCTGGCCATAGAATACAAGTAAAGTAAAGTGCTTTGCTGGCAAGGCCACATCCCCATATGTGCCTGGCTACCCTGTGTCTGCAGTCCCAACCCCAGCCAGGCAGGAAGAGTTCAGAAGTCACCTGGATAAGATGAGAAACTCAGCCTTCTTATCAGTAGGTGCTGTAGGCTTACCTGGAGGCACTGGATATAAGACTGACACAGATTGTGACACCCTCTTTATACCCACTCTCCACTTGAACTATCAAAAAAAAAAAAGTCCAATCTTCTTTTCATTATTACATTTTCCTTAGTACAGTATGTTTTCTTAATCTTAACACTTATTCTTATTTTCACTCTTCCTTTTTTTTTCTTTTCTTTCTCTCTTTTATTCCCCAAATATCCCATGTGATATTTAATTTAAAAAATGCTACTTTTTCTAAAAAATAGAGATGGAGTCTCACTATGTTTCCCAGAAGGCTCTTGAACTCCTGGACTCAAGCAATCCTCCCACCTCAGCCTCCCAAACTGCTGGGATTATAGGCATGAGCCACCACACCTGGCCAAAAACAAAAAACTTCTGAATAATGCATGAAGTGTCAGTTAGCTGTGAAAAAAAGGAAGTCATAATATAATCAATGATCTGGTCATTTCAACCTCTAGAGAAAATGGAGAGATGGTGTCTCAATAATAGCAACATTTCCTAACTTGGGGCACTGGGGAAATAAAGATGAATAATCTAATACCTCTGTCCCTAAAATCTGGTCACCTCCAGAGGCAGAAAGGTTTATACATGTGGAAAGCCTAACAGATTTTGAATTTTTTACTGCTTGGGGGTAGTCAACATTTTATATAATTAAAGCATATCTTTCACATACCATCACATCCTATGTGTCAGGCATTTTTAATCTCAAAAAAGCATTTTCCATCAAGGCTGAAAGAAAGCCTTGATTAGACACGGCCTTGATTTATCTCCTCCACTAAGTGCCTCTGTAGGAAACACAGCACAGGGTAAAGTCATTAGAATATGAGTTAGGATGCCAAAATTCCCAGTTATTTCCAAAGCCCTCAGTGTTCCTATCCCCCTTTGCAATACTGACATCAAAGGATTTCTGGTCTTCTCAAAGTGATAGCATTATTTAAATAGTGACATCAAGTTAATGTTTGGAAGATGCCTCAAGGACCTTAAACTCAGTTGTAAGTAGTAGTATGATCGCTATTTCCTCATCCGTCCTCTACTGTTTCCAAAGCAACAGAAGAAACCACTCACACAAACACACACAAAAATCCTCCGGACACCCCAGTTAACCAGTGTCTCCTTTCTTCCCAAACCGCCAATCAGCCAGTCATCGGGCAAACAGCTCAAGCACCAGGCAAGGAAAACATGTTATTTTTCTGGGCAAGCCTTAACTTCACTGCCTACAAAACACAGCCCCACGGGGCACATCCCACACATGGGGAGAGCAAGACTCCCATCTCGCATTTAAAAGTTACCAGTCAACACCCTCGGAAACTGAGGTCAGGATTCCCCAGCATGCACCCTGCAGTCCAAAGTCACTTATTCTCCAGATTTCCTACACAGACCAGTCCTGACGTCCCAAGTCATTCCTACTAGTAATCCTACTAGACATCCCTCTCCTACTAGTAATACTCAAAGAAAGCTCCAACAAGAACAGCGTAAGAGAAAACTTCCCCTCCCCACAGAGCCTCATTCCCCAGCTGCCCAACACCCAGCAGACTTCTCAGAGGGGGAGAATTTGCTTGGTATCGGCACTGGATGCCCTCTGAAACAGGAGAGTCAGTGGAGTAAGGTAAGAAAAGAGAGCGAAATCCAACAACAAAACCAGGCTTCAGACAGTCTGTTAAAAAATGAGGCTGTCAGGAGCCAAATTCCACAGTGCACAAAAGCCACTTAAAGGCACACCCTAAAACACTCGCTAGAAATCTTCAAAGAACAAGGGAGGCTCCCTGCCACAGGCCAGGGTCATGGACCCAAAGGTGACAATGAGACACTCCCAAGAACATCTGGCCAAATAAGCCGGGCACTGGGCCCTTCCAGACACGGGACAGCAGCCTTTGTCTGCTCTCATCCACTGACCTCAGATCCCTGCCCGGGCTTGGCTGCTTCCAGCCTCATTCAACTGAGCACAGTGCAGGGTCAGCGTTCTTAAGGCTTCTAGGAAAGCCACTGTCTTCCTCATCTTCCCCATCTTCTGTCAGAAGACTCAGTCTTCCAGCAAAAGTCTCCTGAGGACCTACCAGGGCCAGGCATTGTATCAGATGTGGGGTAGAAAACACTGAATGAGAAAGATGAGGCCTCTGTTCTCACAGAGCTTACCTTACAATGCAAAGAGACAAAAAGCAAAACAAGCAAAAACACAAGCACAGAAACCACGAAAGTGACCAAGGAAAGTAACAGCACATTTTGGAGAGTTCATTGAAAGAGATAAAGAGGGTGATGTGATAAAGAGAGGAAGGTGCACAAGGAAGTTTTTTATTGTTTTTCTTGGAGATGGGATCTTGCTCTGTCGCCCAGGCTGGAGTGCAGTGGTGCCTTCACAGCTCATTACACCCTTGATCTCCCAGGTTTAAGCAATCTTCTCACCTCAGCCTCTCAAGTAGCTGGGACCATAGGTGTGCACCACTGCGCCTGGCTAATTTTTTTATTTTTTGTAGAGATGGGGTCCCACTATGTTGCCCAGGCTGGTCTTGAACTCCTGGCCTCAAGAAAACCTCCCACGTCCGGCCTGGGGAAGTTTTTTGAAGGAGGAGGTAATGCTTACCTCTCTGGACAGGTGACATTTAGTTTGAGGCCTGACAAATGCTTATGAGCCGTCTGAAAAGTAAGCAGGGGAGGGTGGTCCAGGCAGAAAGGACAGCAAAAGTAAAGAGCTTGGCATGTCTGAGGGACTGAAAGAAGGCTGGCAAGGATGCAGCATGGCCCACAAGGGAGAGAGAAGCCCCAGGTTAAAGAAAAAAGCAGGCAAGTCTTAAATCAACCAGGACTAGGATTGATTCTCAGAGCACAGAAAAGCACTGAGGAATTCCAGGCTGCAGAGAGAGACCTTGGGTCGTTGAAGTACCTGTTCCTCCGTCCCCAAGTGAAACGTGAGGGTCTTAGTAATTCACTTTGGGGATCCTGGGAGGGCTAAAGGCATCTCAGGACCAAGATAGAGACTGACACAGAGCAGATGCTCACCTTGTCATAAAATAAACCACACAGCCTATCCCATGCATAAATAAATATTTAGACTTCCCTGCAAAGTAAGAATGTTGTCCTAGGGGTGAGGAGCAGAAAGAACACAGCCCTGTGACATAGCTACCACCAGCCAGCTCTGTAGTTGCACCTTGAGGTCAAATCACTTGTGTAACCTTGGGGAGGAACTTAACTTATCCACGCATATTTCCTCATCTATAAATAGAGATAATACCGACATCATAGGCTTTTTTGAGGATTAAATGAGCATATACGCACATACACATATATATATAGTGCAGAGAATAATTTCTAGTATATAGTAAATATACAGTCTACATTAGCTATAATTACAATAATAAAATTTTTCTCCTAACAGAAGACACTTATTCACCTTGAAAACAAGATGTGAAAACCTTTCCTTTTTTTCTTTTTTTTGAGACGGAGTCTCGCTCTGTCGCCCAGGCTGGAGTGCAGTGGCCGGAACTCAGCTCACTGCAAGCTCTGCCTTCCGGGTTTACGCCATTCTCCTGCCTCAGCCTCCGGGCAGCTGGCACTACAGGCGCCCGCCACCTCGCCCGGCTAGTTTTTTTTGTATTTTTTTAGTAGAGACGGGGTTTCACCGTGTTAGCCAGGATGGTCTCGATCTCCTGACCTCGTGATCCACCCGTCTCGG
>NW_012114877.1:4843708-4928326 GCF_000951035.1 Colobus angolensis palliatus | reverse complement strand
TGAATGAATGAAGCCTAATATTTGGTAGCACAACAAGGTAGCTATAGTCAATAATAATTTAATTGTACATTTAAAAATTACTAAAAGAGTATTGGTTACCAGAGGCTGGGAAAGGTAGTGGGGAAGTCAGGGGGAGATAGGGATGGGTAATGGGTACAAAAAAATAGAATGAATGAATGAATGAAGCCTAATATTTGGTAGCACAACAAGGTAGCTATAGTCAATAATAATTTAATTGTACATTTAAAAATTACTAAAAGAGTATTGGATTATTTGTAACACAAAAGATAAATGCTGAGGAGCTGGATAACCCATCTTCAATGGTGTGATGATTACTACACATTGCATGCCTATATCAAAATATCTCATGTACCCCATAAGTATATATACCTACTGTGTACTCACAAAAACTTTGTATTTAATAAATAAATAAACATGATCACATTGGAAAAAAAGAGTATGTGGGTTCGAATCTTGGTTCTTTCAATAATTAGTTGTGTGACTTTGGATAAGTCACTTAACCTCTCTGTGTCTCCATTTCCTTGCATCTTATAATAATGGTGCTTACCTCCTAAGGATTATTAGTATGTGAGGATTAAAAGAGTTAACATCTGTAAACAATTGAGAATAGTGTCTGGCACATGGTAAATGCTATGTAACTGCCAGCTCTTATTACATTATGAAATCTGAATCTAAAACTTCAGAAAAGCATATGGTTCTATAATCATGTAAATATGGTTTATTTTCTGGTGACAAAAATAACAAGCAAGAATAGCATGGCATTTTAGTATCAATCATTGGCAGAGACATTAATTTTTATTCATGTATGAACTTATGTTTATGTGGCAAAAAAAAAAATCAAGGTCCTAATTTTTTAAATTTGTTTCCATATATTTAAACACAAGCTATAATTTCAGGACTACCCAGCAAACTCTTAATTGCCTGAGCTAATTTCTCCAATGAGTATTTTCTTTGCCATCACTCTGTCTCTGCATTGTTCCCCAGGGCACAACAGGATTCAGTAAATCCATAGGCGTATTTGTTAGATTATGCGATCACACAGCATGGCAGGTACACAGGTGGTCCACTTTCTTATCTTTTTAATCTTCATTTATTTATTATTTAGAGACAGGGTCTCGCCTGTTGCCCAGGCTGGAGTGCAGTGGTACAATCACAGCTCATTGCAGCCTGGAAACCCTTGGCTCAAGCGATCCTCCCACCTCAGCTTCCTGAGTAGTTGGGACTACAGGCACACGCCAGCACGCCTGGCCCTACTTATTTATCAAGTGTAATTGTTGTCAGCTGCCTATCTTGCCTGGAACCATGCTAGGTGTTGAGGAGACCCAAATGAAGGAAAGATGTAGTCTCTAGGAGATCACATAGTAGTTGAGAGCATAGGATTTTGAATTTGAGCTCCATCCCATTTGTCTGCTCTTTATATTAAGACGTACAGGATCTTGGACATGCTACTGGATATCTCTGAATTTCAATTCTCTAGTCTGCAAAATAGGAAGAAGAATAATGACAACTACCTCAGAGGTCTGTTGTGAAGATGGAAGGAGAAGCTAGCTATACAGCATTTAGCACATGGTAAACTCTCAATAAATGTTAGCTCTTGATATGTGGCCTTCAAGGCAGGCACACACAAGCTGATAGCTACACATCTCCATGAAAGTGAGATCCAGTCTCAAGGGAGACAATGGGAGCACAGAAGAGGGAGTTCAACTGACCTGCAGGAGTCAGGATTTAACAAAGGAGAACTGGAAATGCTATTATTCTTAGCACCTCCTGTCCCCACCCTGGTGCCTGCTCAACCCATTGCCCATGATCCTTGGTTGAGCAGATCTCTCTCTGTCTCAGACAGGTAAGACCCTATGTTGCATGTCCCAGACCCAATCATCTAAGCTTGCCCTCATCCTCATGCATGGGGACAGTCAAGGTTATCTTACTCAACCACACCCCTGATGCTTTAGTCTATGTGACAACATCCTAAAGAGCTTGCCATCCAGGTGCAGCCAGCAGACCGCAGTGACCATGAACTTTCCCTGTGAGAGACTGGGCATTATCTTTAATGTGCTTGGCACTACTGGCAGACAAGACCTGGTCCTGGCCCTTAGAAGGAGCCTGTGACAGGTAAACTGCATCCCAGAAATGAGCTCACCATGTCCTATCCATGGCTTGTTCTGCCACAGTCGTTCACAGGCTCATTTCTATTCCACTGGTAAGCGCTCCTCCTCAGAAACTCATGACTTCCGTTCAGGAGGCTGGGCACCAACTCACACTGTCCCCATGCACTGTGTTCTGGATCTGCTCTTGGTCACGACTTCTGAAGTTCTGACCATTGTCTTAAGCTGTTCCTTACAGTAGCTTTAATGACCTCCTAAGGCCACTTGCCTGTCATCATTTTCTCTTATTGTTGATTACTCCTCATAGAGAACTGTAACCCATCTCCCTGTAACTGGAGTTATCATGCCGATTCCCATCCTAGGGGCCATCCTGAAGAAGTTCCTTCTGCAGTTTGTCTTGGGATAGTCTCCCATCAATTCCATCTCTTTCCAGGGATGCTGTCCTGGCCCACTTGATATAGACATGAGGAAGATGATGGCTTTTCTGCTATCCATCCTAGGTAACATTTACATTTGCATGGTAGCTTCACAACAATGTGGGAAATTCTGACATACCTCCTATCACCCCACAACAGCAACTTCTCTTTCTGCCTGCAGAATTAAAATAAAGAACTGCAAACATCACCAGGAGCAGCAACCCATTTTCAAAAATCCTGGGCAGGGTCTTGTGAGCAGGAGCTAGGTCTGCAATATGTATTGCCAGAGTTGTGCCCTAGAATGCACAGCCAACAGTAGATAGGACTTATTGGAATGAAACCTGTGAAGTATTACATATTTTCCTTTCTCTGCATGCAAAACTATAGAAAAAAACAGGGATGGACTAATGGAACGTGTTTGTGATGCCTTGTCCTGTAGTTCCAGGAAGTGGGGTAATTTTGCATAATGCCATGGCCAGTCCTAATGACCCTCCCTCCCTGAGAGGATGGCAAGTCTTTCTGCAGGCAATTCTTCCTCTGCCCTTCCAGATCCATTCTCTTCTCTTCTCTTCTCTTCCCTCTGTGCCCTAGGAGGCTGCCCCCTACTGATTGCCCCTCCTCCACTACCAGATTCCTTCAACTGGAGGGCTAAAGGGTGGAAGGCCCTACACTGCCTGCTGGGCACTGGGTAGTAGTGGCTGTGTCTCTCCACGCTTGACAGGCAGCCCCCCTCCGACAGCTACGGCCCTCCCCCATGGGGTCTTCCCTTGGCCCCCTGTCCCTCCAGGCTCAGGGGTTGGAAAAGCCCCCTGCTATGGCTATGACTAGTCCCCAGTTGGCCTGTACACATTACATTTTCTTTGATTACCCCTTCAAGTGTGCCATCTGTTTCTATGGGGACCCTAACTCATAGTGGTCTATGACTGAGGAATATGTAATCATGTTCTGATGCCCAGAACCTTATGAGCACTACATCTTCCGGATCACAGCCCAGATTTGCAAAGCCTTGACCTTGGGGCTCAGAGAGATTCAGGTTCCACAGAGGAGTCAACAGACTGGAGAGATGTCATCTAAGCACCTTCCAGTATCTCTCAGAATTGGGACTCACTTGAACCAAGCAAAGTCAGACCATTCAGGGCATATTTGGGATGAGGCAGAAGGACTTGTTTGGAAATGCTTCCTGATTGGTAATGTTGGTCTTGTGATATGAAAAGCTTAGGCAGAAAGAAAAAAGAGAAGGCAACTCAGATTTATTGCTGTTGACTTAGTCCTCACCACAACCCTACTGGAAAAGTATTTTATTATCGCCAATTTACAGAGGAGAAAATTTGAGGTAAACAATAGCAAGAGAGAGTCAGGAACCAAACACACATCTGCCAGTGGCAACGCCTATAGGCTTTCCACCACCCCAAACACTTTTCTTTCAAGAGTGATTGAAGCTTTCCCAATGGGTGAAAATTCCCTTGCATCAGATGAGAGATAGGACATTTTCTTGGAGAACATTATCATTCTCAATTTTTATGAAGTACCAACTAAGCTAAACATTTTGGAACTTTTTTTTTTTTTTTTTACTCCAGTCATATGTTAGGATGACAGTGATTGGGTAAAAACTGGATGGAATTTACTAGAAAGACCACAAGAGAAACATAAGTGCTTACTTATGTTAATAACACTTTTTCTAAATGAAGGTGTTATTATGCCCTTCAGGTCTGTTTTTATTTCATTTCTTCAATTTACCTGAGTCTGGCTTCTCAGTTGTCCTTATTTTGACTGTTTCTGCCCCAGTGAGGTGCTACAGAGCCTGTGAAATCACTACTTTTGCAGCTGTGTTTGCTTCATTGCAGAGAGGCAAGAGAAATAGTCTCTCTGCTTCCCCTTTAAAACCTGACAGTCACACCTTCTATACTTCAAAGCCACACTGTATGACGTTAGCAGACTGACATAAATGGACACTCATGCGAAAGATTATTCATTCAGTGGCTTTTTCCATATGGGGGAAAAAATAGCCGTTAGTTAAGCTTTGTAGAGTTTAACAGTTTACAAAGCTGTTTTCCAAACCTTAATTTAATTTTATTCTTAGAATGATCTATGTGATGGTTGTATTTTTTTCCCTCATTTTGCAGATGACTAATCTGAGATTTAGAGAGGGAAAGTAATATGACCGAGGTCACACCATCAGTAAAAGCAGAGCTAAGGCTTGAATTCAGGCCCTCTACCCCCAAATCCTACACTATTCTGAGAACAGAGTGGAACAACCCATTTTCTAGTACCCTGGGATGGTTTCTGCACTGCGGGGAATTAATCTAAGCACCTGTGAGTCCTGGAAATACATTTATGATATAAATACATGAATATTGCTCCAAAAGGCTCTAGGTCCTATGGGTTATTTCCAAAGAATAGGTCTCAGGCTGTCCCCTTGCCCTGAAGACTGGAGAAACTTTGTCGAACACCTTTCCACGGCCTAGCAGCAAACTGCTCAGCACTGCATCCCCAGTCCAAGCTCCTAGCACAACCCCTACACTTAAGTTTGAGGCAACCAAGAGGGAATAATTTGTGGAAATTCAAAATGTCTTCCTTACTCTCTACCTCTACAGTACCTACTAGAATCTCATGGTCCCTAGAGCTCACCTGAAGCTGCAGGAGTCCTGATATCCCTCCCATTAGCATCCTATCCTCTGGACCTCTGATGTTGTATATAAAGAAGCACCCTCCAATTTTCTTTTCTCCTAAGCTAAGCCTTGGAGAGAATGAGAGTACCCCTACCAATAATTTCTACTCTAAGTGTCCAGGTTGTCTGAATGCAGTTACCAGTCCCATAGCATACCAATTATATAATCATATGTGCCTCTCTTTCCAGAATACATAGAACCTATCTCATAGGGTTGTTGTGACACTAACAACTACGTATATTAAGTGTTTTGCATAATATCCAGTACACAGTAAACATTTTATAATAGTTATTATCACAAGGCATGAACTGCATAGAACCCAGAACTGCATAACTGCATCATTCAGGAGCCCTCAAGGTAGTATTTTCAAAAAGTTTAACAGTTATTTAAAAAAATAATAATAATAATAACTTGAAACAGTTGCAGCATGAACAACTGTATTGTGAACAAGTTAGACAATCCTGATGAAAAGGGCAAATTTCTAGAAAGACACAAACTACCAAAAATAACTCAAGAAAAAACAGAAAATCTGAATAAACCTGCAACAAGCAAAGAGATTGCATTAGTAACACACACACACACACACACACACAACTTTCTACAAAGGAGAAATCAGGCCCAGATGGCTTCACTGCTAAAGTCTACCAAACACTTAAAGAAGAATCAACACTAATAGTTCACAAACTCTTCCAAAGAATAAAAAGGAGGAACAATTTCCAACTTATTCTATAAGGCCATTATAGCCTGATATCAAGGCAATCAACAAGACAAGGATATCACAAGAAAAGAAAATACACAGCAATATTTCTTTTCTTTTTTTTTTTTTTTTTTTGAGACAGAGTCTCGCTCTGTCGCCCAAACTGGAGTGCAGTGGCCGGATCTCAGCTCACTGCAAGCTCCGCCTTTCGGGTTCACGCCATTCTCCTGCCTCAGCCTCCCAAGTAGCTGGGACTACAGACGCCTGCCACCTCGCCCGGCTAGTTTTTTTGTATATTTTTTAGTAGAGACGGGGTTTCACCGGGTTAGCCAGGATGGTCTCGATCTCCTGACCTCGTGATCCACCCGTCTCAGCCTCCCAAAGTGCTGGGATTACAGACTTGAGCCACCGCGCCCGGCCGCAATATTTCTTATGAAGTTAGACAAGAGAATCTCCAGCAAAATAAATGTTGGGATTTGCAACCCAAATCCAGCAACATACAAAAAGAATTATATACCATGACCATGTGGGATTCATCCCAGAAATACAATGTTGGTTTAGTATCTGAAAACCAATCAACATAATAATCAAACTCAATAGAGTAAAACATAAAAACCACATCATCATCTCCATAGACACAGAAAAAGCATTGACAAATCCAACAGCGTTTCCTGGTAAAATACTTCAAAAACTTGGAACAGAAGGGAATTTCCTCCGTCTGATGAAAGCTGCCTACAAAAAAAAAAAAAAAAAAAAAAAAACACTACACACAACAAAAATCCTATAGCTGATATCACATGTGTGTAACACTGAATGTTTTACACTCAGGCTCAGGAACAAGAGAAAGATATCAGTTCTCACTATTTCTGTTTCACTGACGGTTTTAGCCATGGCAATTAGGCAAGAAAATGAAATAAAAGGTATCCAGATTGGAAAGGACCTAGTAAAACTAACTCTATTCACAGATGACATATTCTTGTATATGGAAGAAACTAAGGAACTATCCAACTAAAAAAAGAAACTATTAAGACCAATAAATGTGTTCAGCAGCCTTGTAGGCTACAAGGTAATCTACAAAACTCAATTGTGTTTCTACACACCAGCAATAAGCCATGAGAAAATGAAATTAAGAAAACAATTTTATTTACAGTAAGCATCACAATATAAAATTATTGGGACTAAACTTAACACAAAAGCACATGACTTGTACACTGAAAGCCACAAAATATCATTAAAAAGCTAAAGTGTACCTAAATATATGGAAAAACATTCATGAATTGGAAGAATTAGTACCGTTAGATGGCAATATTCTGCAAGTTGATCTACACATTCATCACAACCTTAAACAAAATCCCAGCTTTCTTCTTCGCAGAAACTGGCAAATTGATCCTAAAATCGATATCGAAATTCAATGGCCCATAATAGCTAAAACAATCTTGAAAAGGAACAAAGTTGGAAGATTCACACATTCTGATTTCAAAATTCATTACAGAGCAACAGTAATCAAGACAGTGCGGTACTGGCATAAGGATAGATATATAGACCAATAAAATAGAACTAAGAGTCCATAAATAACCCTTACATTTATCATCAATTGATTTTCAAGAAGGATGCCAAGATCACCCAATGAAAGAAAAAAAGCAATCTTTTCAACAAATGATGGTGGGACAACTGGGCACCCATATGTAAAAGAATAAAAGTGGATCCCTAATTCAAAATATACACAAAAATTACCTTAACATGAACCATAGAACAAAATATAAGAGGTAAAACTGAAAACTCTTAGAAGAAATCATAGACATAAATCTTTACCTTGGATTTGGCAAAAAAAAAAAAAGAAAAGAAAGAAAAAAAAAATCCTTGGATAGGAAACTGAAAGTACCAGCACCAAAAGAAAAAATAGGTCAATTGGACTTCATCAAAATTAATTTTTTGTGTGCTTCAAAAGACACCAGGAAGAAAGTGAAAAGAAAACCCACAGAATGGAATAAAATATTTGCAATTCATGTATCTGGTAGGGTCTAGTATTCAGAATATATACTAAAAACACTATTGCAACTAAACAATAAAAAAGCAAATAACCTAATTAAAAATGGAGCAAATGATTTGAATAGATACTTCTATACAGAAAATATACAAATGGTAAATAAGTACATAAAAATATCGTCAACATCAGTAGTCACTAGGGAAAGGCAAATGAAAAGCACAGTGAGGTACCACTTCATACCCACTAGAATGGTCAAAATCAAAATGACACCTGAAAAGTGTTGGTGATGATTAAGAAAAATTAGAGTCCTCATATATTGCTGGTGGGTTTGTAAAATGGGGCAGACACTTGAGAAAACAGTTTTGCTGTTCTTCAAAATGTTAAACAAAGACTTACCAAATGACCCAACCATTCCACTCCTGGGTGTACACCCAAAAGAAATGAAAACATATGTTCACATAAAATCTTGCAAACTTGTACATCAATGTTCATGGCAGCATTATTTGTAATAGCCGAAAGTAGAAATAACCCAAATGTCCAACAACTGATGAATGGATAAACAAAATGTGATATAACCATACATTCAATGTTATTCAACTATGAAAAGGAATGAAGTACTGATATATGCTACAACATGGATGAACCTTGAAAAAATTATGCCAAGTGAAAGAACATAAACACAAAATGTCATGTATTGGGTGATTCCATTTATAAGAAATGATCGGAATAGGCAAACCCAAATAGACTGAAAGTAGATTAGTGGTTACCAGGGGCTATGGGGAGAAAATAATGGGGAGTGACTGCTAATTGATACAAGGTTTCTTTTTGGGGTGATGAAAATGTTCTAAAATGAGATAATGGTGATAGTCACACAATTCTGTGATCATATAGTACTAAAATACACTGAATTGTATACTTTAAAAGGTCATATTTTATGGTATGTGAATTATATCTCAATAAAGCTGTCATATAAATTTATATTCATATATATGTACAAAACTACAAGTGGGCTCTCTACATTGTACTCCAGTTTTCCTGTTTGAAAAATGACAATGGATTTACATATCTTCTGAAACAAAATCAGAACACATTGTGACATGAGAATTTTCTGCTTTTAATTTATTTAAATGAAAAAGTCTACATACTCAATCACATTCAGGAAATCATTTTACTAATCATCTGTTGGGAAAGTGTTACAATGACATGAAATTAGAGTTGTCACAGAAAATCCTAGAGGTACGGTTTCACGTAAGTCAGCCATTAGCTCACATCAAATATACATATTTCATTACTCAAGAAACACACCCTAATATATAGACTCCACTCATGATGAATTAATGGGAAATTATGACTACCAACAGGCTTTTACACAGGAAAATAAATACCACCTATTGTCTACTCTAAACTCAGAGTCTGAACATCTAACCTGCATAAATGCTAGAAAAGATACCCATCAAAGACTGCAGGTAACAGATCTTGTCTTGCTCATGGATGTCTAATATAATAGGCACTCCATAAACATTTGTTGAACAAATATGTGAATTCTCTCACCAAATCCTAGGTCTTCCTTCTTGTCTCTGTCTTTCCTTTATAAACCTTCTCTGGGGATTATATCTCTTTTTTTTTTTTTTTCCAGAGGCAGGGTCTTGCTCTGTTGTCCAGGCTGGAGTGTAGTGGTGCCATCATAGCTCACAGATCATTGCAGCCTTGAACCCCTGGACCCCAACAATACTCCTGCCTCAGCCTCCCGAGTAGCCGGGACTGCGGGTGGGCACCACCAAACCTGGTAAGTTTTTGTGGGGATTTCGTTTTGCTGTTTTGTTTGTGTGGTCAGTAGAGATGTGAGTCTCACTATGTTGCCCAGGCTGGTTTCAAACTCCTGGGCACGAGCAATTCTCCTGCCTTCTGAGTAGCTAGGCCTACAGGCACAAGCCACTATGCCCCCCATAAGATCCACATCTCCTTTACACACTTTCTTCCACCCCTTCCAGGCTTTCTTCTCCTTTTCCAGTTACTTTTCTCCCCTCTCACTTCATTCTTTCTCCTCTCTCTTCCCCCCACAACTCCCCCACATCTCACTAATGAATAGCTGACCTTTACGAAGAATGTACTGTGCAAAACGGCCTTCCTTTAATCCTCACAGTAACCCTACTGATGATGTTTTCTTAACCCGTCTGTCTTATTTATTGCCAATTCCTATGCTCTTTAGAAGTTATCTCAGCTATCACCATCTTCACGACGGATACCCTACCTGAAGAACGAATTAGGAGACCCCCTTGTGACTTTCCATGCCCTTTTGCCCTTACCCTCCTGAAAGCCATTGGAAGGCAAAACATACTAACATCAGAGTTAAAACTTCAGGCTCTGGAGTCAGATTGCTGGGCTTCAATTCTAGTTCTGCCACTTACCAGCTATGTAATCAGGGGTCTATGCTTCGTCTCTTTCTGTCTCAGTTTCCTTTCTGTCTCAGTTTCCTCATCTGTAAATTAGGGTAAATAACAGCACTAACATATATATCATTGGGTTATGATGAAGTTTAAATACAATGACATGTGTAAAGCAATTAGATATGTCATGTATATATTTATAGGTAAGTATTTTCCTCTTTACCTCTCCCTTTTGCCCTTTTTCATTTCTGTCTCTGCTCTTCCTGCAAACTTTTATTTCCTTTTATAAACATAATGATATTAATATGATTCCATGACACTTGTAAAATATGTAATCCTTTTCAAAATTCTTCCTCAAAGCAATTCTGGGAAGTTGGCAGGAGAAATGATTTTATAGAGCCATCGAATGTCTTTATACATCTCATTACAGTAGTGGAACAAGTTGTAATCAGCCAGTAGTGAAGTTGGTGTGAGTAACAGAAGACGCGATCGCAGGACAGGACCTGCAGCTGTAGGAAAATCCTTCACCTCAAAGTCCTCTTTACGTCACTCGTTTACTTCTCTGAGCCTTGTTTTCCTCATCTATAAAATGGGGATAATGATGCCTACTTTTTAAGACTGTGGTGAGGATTAAACAAGATAATATACATGAAGCATGTGTTCAGCGCCAGAAACATACAAAACACTCAGTAAACATTAACTAATGACAGCAGGACCCCACAAGGGCAACATGACAGAGCCAGTCAAAGACGAGGCCAGCACAAACCCAAGTGGGAATCTCTGCCCCCCATCATGTCATCCTGCTTTCCCACCTGCACATAGCCTACTCATGTTTCCAACATACACATCAGCTAATCCATAAATGTGTATCCATGTCTGCTGTCTGCCTCAGGCTGAAGCAAAAAGGGAGAGAAGTAGGGAGAGAGGCTGGAGTGCAGAAGAGGGGATGTAACCCATGAGGCAACTCATGTTGACAAGATTCCAAACCTAAAATCACCCTATGGACCCTGTCTTTCCGTGACCTAATGAAGAAACACCAGTGCTACATGACTCTAATCCGACAATGAGCCTCACTCTTCTAGGAGGTCTTTGCAAAAGGAAAATGTTCCTTTGCCTGATCCTTCTTTTCAGTGCTTTCCCACTCTTCCAACCCAGAAGAAAAGACCGTCAACCTGAAAACTCAAGTTCTGACTGATCAAACAGAAAAACTGGATCACTGGACAAAGGCTGAGACAGGTGGGTGTGCAGGGGTGGCTGAATGGAAGCTCTGAAGATGGACACCCACACACACACACAAGAGCATGACCAACACAAACCACTCAGGCTGAATTTCTCTGGAAGACTCAAATAAAGCCCAGTTTCACTGGGGCATTAGTGGATGGTCACTGGATGGGTGTGGGGAGCAGAATGGAGGCTCCAACGGCTACACTCCATCTTGGCAGGGAGAGTAACAGGGTGTGGGTGTACTGTCATCAGATCTGCACGACATCGACCCAGCCCATTACATCAGCAAGAATCGCATCACTCAGGGAGCAATACAGGCCAGACCCACCAGGGTCATCACACCCACAGCACAGCATGCAAAGCTTTGGCTTCTCGCCTTCATGGCTTGTACAGGACTCCCTGTAGGAACTGCCATTTCCAAGGCCCACTGTGTCTCAACCACCACCTACGTATTGCATTTATGTCAATCCATTTAATTCCCATGACACCTCTTCCACGAATACTATCACATCCATATTTCACTGGTGACTAGATTGGGCTCAGAGAGGCAAAGTCATTGACCAAGATCGCACAATCAGTGTGTGATACAAGTGGGGTTCAAACCCAGATCTGTCTGAAACCACAGCTCTTGTGATTTTTTTTCAACAAACTACATGGCATCTACAGTAACTTTGGGATCCTTCTCTTGACACAGCCCTTTCCTGCCTGCCTATATTTGCGATTATATAACTTCAACGTTCAATAATAGCCAAAGGCCTTTTAAAATTCAATAATGGTAAAAGGCCTTTTCTTAAATGTCCCTATAAACTTAAATCCAACTTTACATAAGTGTGAATTGCTCTTTGACATGTTCAAAGCACACCCATGTCATGCACATTTGCAATCCACGAAGCTAGGCCCCAATTCTGCCCATCTGTTTTAGAAATTGTACCAAGCCACATGGGGAATCACAACAAAGTTATCAGATCCTAGTCAGTTTATATCCTCTCATCACCCCCCTGCCAATTCATTTATTCAACAAATACTTGTGTAGTGAGTATTATATGGTCAGGTATCTTGCTAGGCACTGGAAGATATAAAATAAGTAACACACAGTCTCAGGCCTTTCCTCAAGATCTAAAACTAAGTCTGTTTCCAACTCTCAGTTTCTGCTCTAGGGTTCTGTCTTGGCTCCCTATTTCTGAGTCTCTGTTCTAGTCACCTGAGTAGGAACACAGCTTCCTCTTATGGGGGATAGGGTCCTGTCGTGCTCCACCAAGTCCCCTTTCCAGGCCTAGAGTCCTGTTCAATGACAAGAAATCTGAGGCGACAGCTCCTGTTCACCCTGAGGTCTTAGTGTGCCTGCCTGTTGGTACACCCGCCTCCTCATGTTGGACTCCCATTGCAAATCTCTCAATAGGACTGTGACCAGCTACTGCCACAGGCTCCAGGTTAAACCTTTTCTCAATAGGGCTGGCCCAAGATTCTGTCCTGAGGCAGGGACAAACCCAGTTCCAAGCCTGCCTACCCCTAATCCTACCTTAGCAAGTAACCAGATCACATCCAGCTGACTCCTAGACAAGATGAAAGTGGTCTCTGTTTCTCTGTCTGAAAGCCAGTCTCCTACAAACATCAGCTTTTCTGCATATATCTAATATTCCCAAGCACATCAACATAAAATCCAATCCCTGGAATTGTCCACTGTCAGAAATATATAATTCATTTTATTTGCTTCTTGTCTAGTTCTTCTCAAAAAAATGTTTTTAAGTGTTAAAATTATTTTGGCAGAAAGATAAAGACTGTTTTCAGGTCAGCTACTCTCCAGATCCACCAATGAGTAGCAACTGCCTGACCCATGCAGGACATGGGGGAGGAGCTCATCCCTCTGCTTATTTCAGTGACTTCCTTCTCAGTGTATACAAATTTAGGTCCTTACGATGACCAGGTCAGTCCAAAATCTAGCAATGGTAAAATTCGTAATCGCATGTGCTATGGTTTGAATGTCCCCTCCAAAATTCATGTTGAAATTTAATTGCCGTTGTGGCAGTATTAAGAGGCAGGACCTTTCAGAGGTGATTAGGTCATGAGGGCTCCATCCCCATGAAAGAATTAATGGCATTATCACAAGAGTGGGTTAGTTGTCGTGGGAGTGGGCTCCTGATACGAGAATACATTCAGCCCCATTTTCTCTCTGTCTTGAGTGCTCTCACTCTCTCTCACCCTTATTTGCCATGTGATGCCCTCTGCTAGATTATTAAGTAGCAGGAAGGACCCCAGAAGATACCAGCACCATGTTCTTGGGCTTCCTCAGCCTCCAGAACCGTGAGCCAACTAAATCTTTCTTTATAAATTATCCATCTGTAATATTCTGTTATAACAGCAGAAAATGGACTAAGACATAAGAGAAAGCTTCACTCAGCTTTACAGAGTAAAAAGCTTTACTCTTGTTCTGGCTGTTGCCAAACAAGAAGGGGTTGTGCCCAGGCACAATTCTGTAAAGACAGAGCAAGAATAAAATAGGCGAGGTCTGTCTATATGCAAAATGGCAGACACAACACCCATATTTAAGGAAGACCTGCTTACCTGCCCCAGTGAAAGGGACTTGATCTTTAAAGAGGATTTTTTATTTACCTAAGAATTTCACAAAGACTTTGGAACTACAACACCATCCAGGGCTCCTTTCTGGAGAGAATTATTGTGCTACCAAAAAGGTCTTTAGAAGCAGCCTCTTGGCTGGAGGAGTAGTGCCCCCATTAGCAGGCAATCCTTCACAATGAAGCCCCCCACCCCAGCCAAAGACCATTGTCACATGGCTTTCAATGCCCAGTCCATAAGCGTAAGTGAGAGCATCCGAAACAGAACAAGAGAGATTTGTTTTCCAAGTGCAAAGGAAACAAACTAGGGGACAATTCTCCAAAGACTGAACCTTCATGACCAGCAAATGCCTGCTGGAAATTTATATGCTGTGAGTGTAAAAGCAGTGAAATTCGATAATCTCAAAGCCACAGATTTGTAACGTGCACTTATGTAAATATTTATGGATTCTTTGGGGGAAAAAATCAATCCTCTCAGCCTTTCTCTTTAGTACATGCTTCAGAGGGAACATTTTTTTCCTCTCAAGAGGAGGATGTAAACTCCAGCTATGGCTTAGGAAATTAAGTCAGCAGCCTGCCTAAGCATGATCTAAAGTCCATTTATAATTTCACTTTAAAAGATTATAACACATTATCTTCCCCAATACCAGTGAGAGCACAGAGAAAACACGACGGACCCTTCTGTGGCCTGGCCTCATGGGGACTGAGGTGAAAAGTTGATCAGATCGGTAACACTTCGCAAACAATAAGAAATAAAAGGGAAGTTATCCGTCCATTGTCCAATCTTACCAAGGAGTGAAATGCATGCAGATCTCTACCCATATCCACCAGTGTCAGGCACAAGCACATATAGGCCCTTCACCCAACCCTCTGGCCAGAGCCATGCACGGTAGACTGTAATCAATCTCTTTCCTGCTTTCTCCCCTCTCTCATTCCTCCTTTACACTGTCCCCTGGGGGGTCTTCCTAAAATACTGGCTTTACTGTGTTTCACCGTCCCCACTTTAACCCCGCATTCCCCCATGAAGCATCAAAGCCCCAAAGCGCAGTCTTCACTCCTGAGTAGGATGGTCCAGGTGCTCCACTCTGTAACTTTGATTTGTATCCCCTGCCAAGCTCCTTCCTATCTGTGATCCTGAATCTCTTGCCACTACCTGAGAGCCTACCACATACTTACAGGATTTAATTTACAAATAGAATTTTTCTTCAAATAGCTAGTCAGCAGTACCCTTTCTCCCTTCTATGTTTAGTAAAATCTTGTTCTACTTAAAGGCTTGGTTCAAATGCCATCGTGAGGAAATCTCTGAGCCTCCCACCTTCCCCCCATTCCACTCCCAAATCATCATGAACTGCTCTGTCTGATTCCTCCAACAGATGGGAAGCTTTCTCAGTCTGTCCATCCATCTCCACAGCTCCTGCAGTTCAGCTCAGGGCTTCCACATTGTAAGCATTTCCAAATGTGTCTGGGAATTGACTTATGCCTACTGATAAATGAATGATTTTAATGCCTCAAGATTAAACGTGTAACTGATGACTTGAAGCAGGTTTCATGTGTGGCTTTGCCCCCTTCTTCTTATTTTGTCAAAAGCTGTGTTAAAAACCTCTATTCATTATTTGATAAAAAGAACAGAGCCTGGGCGGCAGAGCGAGACTCCGTCTCAAAAAAAAAAAAAAGAACAGAAGTCAGTAGAGGTACCATGTTCATGCATGTCAGGGAGGTGCTCAGATCCCACTCCACACAATTACAGGGGGAGCTCTATTTAAGGACAAATGAAGTGGTGTGCTGAGGTCACTGTAAAACCACAACTTCACCATCCATGTGGAAGCAGGTACCAGTATACTCTGCTCTCCGCTGCCCACCAGCCCTGGGTCACATTCCATTAGAGTAGGTCGGATCTTCCAAGTGATGAAGTTACTGTTCATGGTGGCATAGCAACTCAACTCAGTCCTTTCAAAAAACATTTTATATGCTTAATAGCACCTGTAGAAATAATATTCACTCCAGTTGGATCTGGGACCCTAGGACAAGCACTGGCCTTAGCTCCAATACCTACGTTCACTGACAACCAAGCATCATGGAAATAAGGTGAGGGTGGAGCGAGGGTGGACCTATCATGACATAAGCTGGTCATTAGACTCAGGAGAAGGTGAGGTATCCACAGGTGCTAAGAGGTGGCACCAGGAAGTAATTTGGCAAACATGAATGAGGAGGAAAACTGGAAAAGAGAAGTCCTGGGGGAATGCCCTGAGGAATGCCATAGGACAGCAGACAGCAGAAGGTCAGAGGCTGCCTCACTATCCTCACAGGTGCCTCTGGAGCCACACTCAGGCCAATCTGAATGACTTCGAACAGAAGTTATGAGGAAACTTATACAGGAATAAGAATCGGAGCCAGGCACAGTAGCTCAGGCCTGTAATCCCAGCACTTTGGGAAGCCGAGGTGGGCGGATCATGAGGTCAGGAGATTGAGACCATCCTGGCTAACACGGTGAAACCCCATCTCTACTAAAAACACAAAAAATTAGCCCCGGGCGTGGTGGCGGGCGCCTGTAGTCCCAGCTCCTCGGGGGGCTGAGGCAGGAGAATGGCGTGAACCCGGGAGGCGGAGCTTACAGTGAGCCGAGATCACGCCACTGCACTCCAGCCTGGGCGACAGAGCGAGACTCCCTCTCAAACAAACAAACAAAAAAGAATTGGAGAGGAGTCTCTTTCAGTTAGCAACTACTTTGGACCAGAGCCTCTTCCAGCAAAAAGGTTCAAAAAACCTGTCTCGCGCCCCTAACAAAATAAAGAGGGCAGCATTTTCATTTACAAAGATTTTATTTTGTTTTATCGCAGTGCCCTTGGGGGCAGCTTGCACCTCTAGCAATTTCATAGGTGATGGTATTCATACCAGATATAGCTAGAACAGTAGCACATAGAAGGGCAGGCCCTGCTTCAAGGGCCTTGGGGAAATCGTTGGGGTGTTTCATTTTGTTTCTTACCATGATTGGAGGGGTGTTATGGGCCTTTAGTGGGCAAGGATCAAGGATGCCAATTGTATGGGCCTTTAGTGGGCAAGGATCAAGGATGCCATAAGCAAGACACGCCTGCCAGGCACTTGCCTTGCACTCACCCACTTAACTCTCGAGTGCCATTCATGTAGAGGAAACATACATTTAAAATCATATGAGGAGATAACTCAGTTTTATACGTATAAACTAAATGTCTCTGTGTGAGTTTTGTTATTGTTGTTGTTTTGAGACAGGGTCTTGCTCTGTCACCCAGACTGGAGTGCAGTGGCATAGTCATGGCTCACAGCAGCCTCTACTTCCCAGGCCCAAGCAATCCTCCTACCCCAGCCTCCAGAGTAGCTGGGACTACAGGCATGTGCCACCATGCCCAGCTAATTTTGTTGATTTTTTGTAGAGATGGGGTCTCACCATATTGCCCAGACTTGTCTCAAACTCCTGAGCTCAAGCAATCCTCCCACCTTGACCTCCCAAAGTGCTGGGATCACAGGTGTAGGCCACTACGCCTGGCCACTAAATGTATTTTTGCATTATTTTAAGATATACAGAAATTTTCAGAACTGCAACCTGGAAATTAAGGGAAGATTGTATTTGGTTTAATTTAGAACCTTCCAGAGAGTTACTCACCATTTGGGAAAATCAGTGTTGCCAACACAAGGCACCGATGTCAGGCTGCACACTCATAGCTGCGAATTTCTGTTCATGCATGATTTTCCCTTCCTTCAGTCTTCCAGTGTGGCAGCCTGGAGTTTGCATGAAACACTGTGCTGCTTTCCCCATTGGACCCACCCCTCCTTGATCCATTCTCTGTCTTTCTCTGTCCTGCTCTCTCTACCAGAGGCTGAGCTCTATGGACTGAGTCCCCCAGGCCTTTTCCCACTTGTTTCCAGCTTTCTGCCAATAAGAGGGAGTGGCAAGAGACCAGAGGGTGAGAAGAGAGAAAGGCTGGAGTATTCTTTCCCTGCCCCACACCTTGCTGCTTCCCTGTTTAGGCCCCAGCTCTCAAGGGGCTCTGGGAACACCATTCCCTCCCCTGCTCCTGCAGGGCTAGCGATGGTAACAACTTCAAGCTGTTCCTAGTGCCTGGATCCTTCCTCATCCTCAATTGGATCCCCTAATCCTACCCTCACCTTCATTCAAGTCTTTATAGTTAAACTCTTTTTACCATGCTGTTTCCTGTCAGGACCCTGACTGATACAAATACAAATTATTTTATTAAAATTACATTTATTTTATTTCTTTGTTATATTACATTTAGGTCATTTTTATAATCATGTGTCTAGGGTGGGTTTTTTAGTCTATAAAATTCATTGTAAATTGTAATGATTTACTATAAAATATTTGTCATAAAGAAGAATGATTTGACTCTGATAGGGTTTGTTTTTTAATCTATACAACTCATTGGAAAACTTATAATGGTTTATTATAAAATATTTGTCATAAAGAAAGACCATTTGAATCAGATAGGGCTAGTGACAATGAAGGCATGGTAGGGAGAAACAAAACTTTGACTAACTACAGACAAAGTGCTGAGATTCTGCAGTGATGCTGACGTCCATGATAGAAAGAAATCGCCACTCTAAGATGGGGTGGTGCAGCACTGAAATGGACCAATAGATGATGAAGGAAAAGCAGAGTCCAAGCAGGGACCTTTCTCCCTGGTAGCTAAAGCTGGCAGCTAAAGTTAGTACCATACAGAGTGACACCTTCATGCAACTTCCATTGTTGTCAATATATATATGTTCAATGTGAATATACTTCAAAATGCAGTATCTGCTTGGGAAACCCTATGGAACTTATTCAAGAATGTGAGCTCAGGGATCACTTTTAAAGTAAGGCAAGTGAATTGCATGTAAAGCCAACCCACCTTTACATTTAAGTTCCCAGGACCCAGGATGCAGAGACTAATTTAGCAACACTCTCTAGACAATGGTATCCACATGGGGATGCTCCTGTAGGACCGCCATACTTCTGTACACATGCAACCTTTGGTTCCCTTGTCCCACTTCCACTGTATATCTACAGCATATGTGTTTGCACATGTACACACATACACACAGATGTACCATGAAACCTCTAGGGAGATTCAAAACACCCTATTTGTAAGCTACAACCTCACAAACCAGCTTCACTCAAGAATAATTTTCCAGGAAAAAAAAGTACATATAGATATAGACACACACACACACACACACACACTTTGGAAAAGGGACAGAATAGCACCCCAGAAAAGTGGCTAGAATCCAGACCTATTGTAAAATACCCGAATAACCTGGGCCTTACTTGTTTATGCCCAAACCATAGAAAGACTTACAGAAAGCCTAACACAGCTGGGATAACTTTAGGTCTGAGGAAACTTAGATGCCAGCCACAGTATAGAATAGCTACCTTCCAATTAAGTTATTGTAATGAATGCACAAATTAAGGGGGAGTTCTTCCAGGAGGAGAATTACCAAGGAGAGACCCTCCCTCTGAATCATAATTTTACTTCTACTTCCCTTTGCGCACCTCACACCCACTCCATAGGCACACACCACAGACCCCTTTAAAGTTTTCCACATCACAGCCAGTGCTGGTGTACTTGTTACATCATTTACATCTGTTAGAGCAGCTGAAAAATCAGTAATATGTTTTGCCCAAATCACCATGACTTGAGGCACAAAGAGCCAGGTTCCCCTCTATAGACCTAGAGTTCCTTCTAGACCTGCAAATGTTCAAGAATGGTGAATACTCGCCACATTTCAGGGCTTCCTCTGCCTCCAGGTTATAATACCATAAAGATATGCATCTACTTCATCACCAATCACTCCAAACACCCCATCACATCAGAAAGAAAATTACTATTTCAAAAAGAAATGAATTGCAGAGAATATATGTTATAATCCACTGTATAAATTTTGCCAAGACTTGAGACAAATCTGGAAAGTCAGTGCTTATCTTCTGCCACCCTGTGTTTCCCTTCTCCCATCTAGGACCCACAAACAGACAGAGAGCAGGGGGTGAAAAGTTGTGACAGGTGGAGGATCAAGCCAAGTGGATTCAGCTCCTGTGGCAACCCATTATCTGGGGGAAATTATGGTTTAACATCAACCATTTGAGTTGCCACAATGACTCTTTTCTAAATCTATGTTGGGCATTTAATAATTGCATATTTTCTTCAGCATGAGAAATTGCAAGCTTGGTAAATTATCTATTTCAATATTTTGCATCATATGCCAGTCAAGCATCCAAAGGGCAGTTTAGAACAGCAGGTATCACACTTTCGAACTGGGATAATTTTTGAGATCTTCCAGGCTCTTCCTTCACTAGCTGTTTCTAGTGTCATATTATGTAAAGCCTTCAGATGCCCATAATTTAAAACTCAGCTAGGCATATTATAATTACCCTTGGGCTTTTTATTATCTTGGTTCAACAGAAAGCATCAGAATCATTATTATCAGTCACAAGAAGATTCATCAATCAAACAGCAGCTATTATGCTGACATTCTCCTTTGTGAAGAAAGGACCAAAAATAAATAAATAAAGACAAAGAAAATTTGAACTCATTAGCAATGTCCATCGATTTTCCAAAATAACAGCTTCTCTTGTTATTGCAGGGAATGTGTGATTTAATTCCTGTGGTCCAAACGAAGTCCAAAGATTCGATCTCTCCACTGACCGAGCTCCTCTCACAGGCTAGACCCTTAAATTCTGACAGCTCCTAAGTCTAAGAAAACTCAGTGGTATTTGACTGTTTCACTGTGAAGTAAAGGATGGGAGGGAGATAGGAGAAAGAGGAAAGGCTGACAGAAACCCTTTTAGGAGAGACTGACAGAGTAATCAACCTTAGTCAAACAATTTTAAGCAACCAATGAAGTTTTTTAAAAAGTTAATCAATGTGACATTGACATTAGGAATATTCTTCTTTGAGAAGCCCTTGGGTTACGACCTCAGGTCCCCCAGAGAAGGATCCTAACACATGATTTGGTCAAGCAACAAACACAAATTGCATAGTCATAATTATGAATGCAATTTACTGGTTTTTCATTGTTAGAGTTAACCAAAAGCACAGAAGATATCATTGAGGTTGCAAGACAAAATATAAAGGAAAATCACTTAACAATGTGGAAGTAACTATGCAAATGCCAAAGGTGGAATGTAGAAGAGAGGAGGACAAGGAAAGGATCCTAAGAGAGCTTAGAGTTCCATCTTTTGCAAAACGATGGAAAGTTGGTGGGCCACAAAGGGAAGGTTTAAGTGTACAGCCAATAGTGAAAGCAATAATGGAATAAAGTAATAAGAGAAGGCAGAGGTAGAGGAGACACAGGACAACTGAGCTGAATCCCCATCTGGCAAAGCAGAGACTTATGAGATGTTATAACAGCTAATAAATAAAGAAACAAAGACAGAAGCATGTTATTGAGTTTAGCAGTAACTTCTCAAAACAAAACAAAACAAAAATTTAGAAAAGATTGTCTTTAGTGAGCAGTCAGGGGAAATGATAATATTTAACTTAAGTTCTTTGGAGTATGATTTACTTTGCTTCCATGAGCACATATTACATGGAAGAGGAGAAGAAGAAGAAACTTGGCCAAAATGAAGAGGAGGGAAATGCCATTTTAAAAAAGGTAAGAGGGGTTGGTAATGCTTATGAACTGATTAAGAAGCCAGAGTTTCATTTCTACCTCATCAAGGTTAGGTATGTGAGCAGAGAATAGAAAGAACCTCAAAGTAGAAGTCACAACAGCCTGCATCCCAGTCATGGTGCTACTCTCAGCAGTGTGAACAAAAACAAGTCATTTAACCCCTCTGGGCTCAGCTTCCATGTCTGTAAAATGAAAAGGTTAGACTAAATCATCTCTAACACCGCCTGGCCCCAGGGCCCACGTTCCTGGATTTACACTGAAAACCTGAAAACCCAGCTAGCTTGTCAATTCCTCCTCTTGTGACTCCATCTACCCCTGCAGAGACTAAAATATTCAGGCCTTACATGTTCTGGAAGGCATGGTTGGTGACCAGCCAAGCCACCTGAAGAATTTAGGAGGTTAAAGACTCACTTCAATATCTGAAAAGTCCTCCCGAGAACATATGAAAAGAGTAGTAAAATCCAACAGCCAAGCCCACCAACTCCATGTCACTAACACTAAAGTTTCCTGGGCCCAGAAGAAAAACAAAGAGCCCAGAGAACCAAGAGCCTGCACTGGTGTCTTGCCACAGCCAAACTGAGCTCTCCAACACCACATTAAGCAGATCTAGAATATATTGGAAGCAATAAAAAAATAAAACTATACATATACTGTGTTAGTCAGGGTTCTCTAGAGGGACAGAACTGATAGGATAGATACAAATTTATAAACGGAACTTTATTAAGTATTAATTTGTATGATCACAAAGTCCCACAATAGGCTGTCTGCAAGCTGCTGAGCAAGGAGAGCCAGTCTGAGTTCCAAAAGTGAAGAACTTGGAGTCTGATGTTCGAGGGCAGGAAGCATCCAGCACGGGAGAAAGATGTAGGCTGGGAGGCTAGGCCGGTCTCTCCTTTACACGTTTTTCTGCCTGCTTTATATTCACTGGCAGCTGATTAGATTGTGCCCACCAGAATAAGGGTGGATCTGCCTTCCCCAGTCCACTGACTCAAATGTTAATCTCTTTTGGCAACACCCTCACAGACATACCCAGGATCAATACTTTGTATCCTTCAGTCCAATCAAGTTGACACTCAATATTAACCATCACATACACTCTCCCAAAAAGTCCTCTCACTAAAGTGGTTCCTTGCTACTTTTTGTGTTTTTCTTTAGTGGATTTCAATTTTAACAAATATCTGCTCTAAGTAAAAAGGAAAAAGCCAATGGGAAGAAGGGAAAGCCTGAGGCATACCTAAGACCGGCTGGGAATGTGGGGCAGTTGTGTCACCAGATGCTATGTTTTGGAAATGCCACATAAAATAAAGGACCCTTGAGTCATCATGTTCTTTATCTTGCTCTCCTAGCTATATTACTACCTCACCACTTCCCACAATACACACATACACACACACCATCACTCTCCTCCCCTAGCAGGTGCATGTGTAGCGTCCATGAGGTTGGGCTCAGTTGAGGCAAATGACTACATGAACACAATAATACCCTAAGACACTGAATGAGTCCAAATTCCCCCATCCACTCCCCCGTTGGTGTGTAGCTACCAAATGAAGAAAGAAACATGTTTGAAGGGAACTTTCAGAGTTAAACTCCAGAAAACCTCATCTTCATTTCTTGGGATCAGTCCCAGTGGAACATACCACCATGATCTGTCACATGTGAACTGGAAGACTATTTAAAGAAAGCTTATGAAAAATAGAACTACCATTTGTTGAGCATTTACTATTTACCATATTTCAAAAAACAGATGTGTGCCAGGCACTGGGCTTATACACACAGTCAGAACAACTGCTAACATTCATGGTGTGCCCTGCAAGCCCTGTGCTACCTGTACTATCTTATTTAGGTCTCACAAGAATTCTAGAGGGTAGGTGGTGTCCTGATCCCCACCTTCCAGGTGAGAAGTTAGTAACTTGCCCAAGGACACAAAGCTAGCAAGGTGCAGAGTCCAGATCCAAGCTCAGCCAGTCAGATTCTACTACCTGCCACAGGTGGGAATAGGAAATGGCTTTGCCTCTGAGGTGCTCTTGGCTTCGTAGAGGAGGTACTTCAATACACACTATCTAGCACATAGTAGGCTCTCAATAAATGACTTTGTTTAACACCAACACCACCTGTATAAAGTGGGTAAGACAATTATTCTTTTATAAATAAAGAATTGGATTCAGAGATGTCACCCAGCTATTAAAAGGCAGAGCCAGGACAGAAACCCCCAAATGTCTAGTTCTTTTGTGATCTCTGCTCTCAAAGAAAAGGGTGATGAAGACTTCACACCCTAGAACACGAGGAACATTTGGTTTGTATTTTTACTGGTGTCATATTGTGGGAGCTGCCAGAAGCCACATCATTCCACCAAGTTAGCTCCAAATGCTCCAGTTTGTGTATAGCTTCCTGGAGCTGGAGAGGCAGGAGATGAGTATGTATGTGGGGTTTGGGGGGACCCAAAACAAACAGACCAACCAAAATCAACAATGAAACAGTGGGCAGACTGTCAAAAGGAACGAAGTAGGAGGGGAAGATGGTCTGCCCGAAGATTCCCTTGGAGTCACTTGTATTTTCGGGTGTCTGGTATAGTTGACTCCAGGAAAGGTGCTCCAGCTGGGCCAAGGGCTTCCTTCAGGGAAAAGGGACAGAATCAGAAAATTATGAAAGTAACATTCACTTTCTTTGTTGGGTTTTTGTTTGGTTGTGTTTGTTGAGGTTGTTTTGCCTCTACTGTGAACAGGCCTTGGACATCCTCAGCAAAGCTGCAATCATTCCCTCACCCTCTCAAGTATGTCAGAAGAATATTGGCTCCCGGGAGCCACTTTCACTCTTCAGTAAAACCCTGCTCCAAGGTCCAAGGATTCTTAGTTTCTTCTTCCGCTTGACTTTGCTGTTAAAGTGCAAAGTCAAAGTAATTTCCTCTTTCCACAGCCTACTCTAGAACCTGATAGGCAGAGCCTATCTGAAGAGAAAATCCTTTTGTAAGACAGACGGCTGTCAGAACATCTAAAAACAACTGCTTTCGAAGAGGCTGGCTCCATCAAAGAAAGTCTGAGTATAAATGTATTAGTCTGTTCTCACACTGCTAATAAAGACATACCTGAGACTGGGTAATTTATAAAGAGAAACAGGTTTAATTGACTTGCAGTTCCACGTGGCTGGGGAGGCTTTACAATCATGGCAGAAAGTGAAGGAGGAGCAAAGGAAAGTCTTACAAGAGAGTATGTGAAGAGGAACTGCCCTTTATAAAACCATCAGTTCTCGGGAGACTTATTCACCATCACAAGAACAGCATGGGAAACACCCAACCTCATGATTCAATTACCCCCCCGACCAGCTCCCTCCCACCACACATGCGGATTTTGCCTCAAGATGAGATTTGGGTGGGGACATAGCCAAACCATATCAGCAAACTTTCTTTCTGGATTAACATTTAAGGTTAGGAAGAAACCCATGACATTTATGACCCCACAAGAGTCATCACATCCCCACTCTGCCATGGTTTCAGTGTGATAGAGTTTCCTCTAGAATTCTTTCTTTCAAATTTTTCACTAATGGGATATTTCTCTGGCATCAGGGGGAATTGAAATGAGCCTAGAAAACAGAGCCAATAGCTTCAGATGCCGACAGAGGCAGATCATCAGGAGAGAAATTTTCTCTGTGCTATACTAATCCATGAATACAATGGCAGGGCTAAATAAGCACCAAGTCAGCTTCTTTCCTTCCTATTTTTTAAGGCACGGCTTCTTCTCTGATGGACAGGCCAGTGGAAGAGTCTTTCTCCTGCTGTGACTTGGTTGAAAGGAGCAATGATTGACCAACTCAGTTTCACTTTTGTTTCCTCACCACAGTTCAAAGGCATGTATTCCAGTCACCAACCCTCTTCATTACTCCATGTCCACCTTTATTATTTTCTCAGGAAACTGGCAAACTAGCTTCCTGAGTTGGGCCTATGTTGAGAGAGAAGAGAATCTGCAGCCTGAGATTCCTTTCTGTGGGCCACAGGAGACCTCGTTGTTTGCAAAAGATGCGTCCAATCTTCTGTTGCCAGGACCTTATTTTTCTCCCCTAGATTCCAAATTCATAGTCATTTAATATTTTATGCCAGATAAATTCAGGCAAAAGCTAGCATGAGCACTACCAAAATCTTTATAAAGTCATTTAATGGTTTGCACCTTTATATAAGCATTAAATAGTACTGATTAATTGATGGAGGGGGCAACAGGGAAAAGGAACCTTCTGAGTTTTGTAAAGACACCAAATTAATTCCATCTTACAAAACTAAGTTTTCCATAACAACATTTTTATGTTTAATCTAACTTTCTAACTAGCATTATTGTCTTCTATGTGCTACTAAATTCCACCTCAAAACACCATTCTGAATTGTATCAGGATCTACCAATACCACTTCCACATCTCAGGCAAATGACCTATGGCATTTGGGTATCTGGGGCTGAGTCAACCTTCAGAGGAGGAACTTGAGGGCAGGGGAAAAATATGTCCCAAAGAGTCATCATCATCATAAGCGAATTATTATTTTATATAATTAGTCACAAGGTGGGGAGGCAAGATGAGATAGTGGCTGAGGAGGAGAGGGGTTAAATGGGTAAGGGGACAAGTTAGTGGCCTAGAGCCTGTGTTGAATCCCCCTCCTCCAATTTTTAGCTATGCAACCTTAACACATGCAGGTATTCAAGACATATTTCTGGAATGAATGAATGAATGATTCCACCTAAATCCAGTTTTCTTGTCTGTAAAATAGAGCTAATAACTGTTGGGAGACAGTTCTTCATGGGTCTCTCACCATTATGTATGTCCTAGCAGCAGAGGCACAGATGGCCTTGGTTCTGGAATCTTTTCAAATACACTTGCACAGCAGAGTTAGAAGACAGACTTAGTGTGTCCCTCTGGAGCAGACGGCAGGTTTGCTTACTGTCCAGTGTAATAAAGATATCTCCCTCAGGAGCAAAGGTCAGGCAAGGTTGCTTCCCACAACATTAAAAGAGAGTGAGATTCCTAAGCCCAGAGTTCTTCAGCCATAATGTAAACTCCCTGCATGTTCACATGTTCAGCATCCACCTGGGCCACTCCACATCACTCTCACAGGACCTAGGAACAAGAGGAACTGATATGAACATGAGGCTGATGGTGCTTGCCGGCCAGGAGTAATAAAGAACTTTGTGTCTGACCCAGGAGTCCCATAGCTTCTGTCAGCATCCATGAAGCTGGCAGACTAATTAGCTTGCAAGTAGGGGAAAATCTCAGCTCTTCACAGTTCTTGACAATAGCAGTCTTTAACCTTATAGAGTTGTTCTGAAGATTAAATGAAATAAGGCATACAGAGAGCTCTGCAGTGTCTGGTCCAAAGTAGGTGTTCAATTAAAATTAGCTTCTATTACTGTCCTATGTAATGAATGATCTTTGAATATCTGTATATTTGAATGGCATATTTTACATATGCATTTACCCTAATTATTCAAAAAGAGAATGTAATAGAAAAATGTGACTAAGTGATCTTAACAATATGAAGAGACTCAATTATGAATGATACTGACTCAAGATAAACTCTGATTTTGAGTCATAACATTACAGTGATTAATGTGACTTTAACCATTTACTATACAACTTAATGGTTAAAATCCCTAAAGGAAAATGCAAATCAAAACCACAACAAGATATCATCTCACCCCAGTTACAATGGCTATTATTGAAAAGACAAAAAGTAACACATGCTGACAATGTGGATGCAGGAAAAGGAAACTCTTATACGCTGTTGACGGGAATGTGAATTAGTACAACCATTATAGAAAACAGTATAAAAGTTTCTCCAAAAACAAACAAACAAAAAAACCTACCACATAATCCATCAATTCCAGTACTGGAGGATTTTGAGACACATATCAAAAGGAAAGGAAATCAGTATATCAAAGGGATACCTGCACCCCCATGTTTGCTGTGGCGCTATTCACAATAGCTAAGATATAGAATCAATCTAAATGTCCACCAGCAGATGAACAGATGAAGAAAATGTGGCATATATACACAGTGGCATACTATTTAGCCATAAAAAAAGAATGAAATCCTGTCATTCACAGAACATGGATAAGCCTGGAGGACATTATGCTAAATAAAATAAGTCAGGCACAGGAAGATAAATACTATATGTGCTCACTCACATGTGGGAGCTAAGAAAAATATTTTTGTTTAATCTCATGGAAGTAGAGAGTAGAATTGTCAGTATTAGAGGCTGGGAAGGGGATAATGAGGAGAGGACAGTGGGAGAGGTGGGTTGACAAAGAGTTAGGATGAATAAGTTCTGGTGTTCTGCAGCACTATAGGGTGAAAATGGTTAACTGTAATTTATTGCATATTTTCAAAAAGCAGAAGAGGGTATTTGAATACTCACAACACAGAGAAATGATAAATGTTTGTGGTGATCAAGTTACCCTGATTTTATCATTATGTTGTATACATGTAACAAAATATCACTCTGTATCCTGTAGGTATAATTATTTTAAAGCTAAAAAAAAAAAGTTTTCAAAAACCATAAAGAGCTTGACTTATATTCCAGCTTTTCCACTCATAAACTACAAGACTTTGTGCAAATGACACAGAGGTTTTATCTTCCAAAATGTGGAGATTAGAAGTAGCTCCGTTTCACCTGGTGCTATGAGGATTAAACATGATGGTAACTTGTAAAATGTCTAACATAGTTCCTGCCACATACCAAATATTCACTAAAGGTTGAGTATTTATTATTTTATTCAAAGAACAATAACATCAAGAAAAGAGATGGGATGCTTTTGGTATCTTTGGACTTTTATATTAGCTTCTTTAATCCTCTCAATAATTCTGGGAGGTAAGCAAAATAAATTTTAGCCCAACTTTACAGACAGGAAACTGAAGTGAAGGGAGGTTAAGTGGCTTTTCCAAGATCAAAGATGTAGCAAATGGCAGACATTTTATATTTTAGAGTTTCTTTCCATGTGGAGAGCCACCAGAGATTATCAAGTGGTAAAGATCTCTCTGTGCTTTTGAGTAACAGGCTCACACATTACCAGGAGCTGGAGAATGCATTTGGCCCAGCTCGACAGCCTCATGGGCTTGGAGCTTTCAACCAAATGCAAACTTTTAGAGTGTGTGCATTTAGGTTTTGCCAAGAGTAGATGGCTTTCTATTTTTAAAAGGGAGGGGGAAAGAACACTGGAAGGTATTTAAATCAAGATCCAAAGTCTTCTTGGACATCAAATAACTCTTAGAAAACAACATTTCGATGAGTTAAGTATAAATGAATCAAAACCATATGAATTAAATTTCCCTTGAAATACACAAGGGTCTAAAAATTAAGGGGAAAATGCATTGATAAAATACATTTGGGATTTTACTGAAACCAAAACATTTACAAAAGTCATTATATATCCCAATGCACCCAACCTCAGCGTGCCCTCTTGTGATGGCCGTGGCCAATCTCCATGGACCTCCCCAGTAATAGGCTGCCAAATATTTCCTTTCTTGCCAAAAAGAAAAGAAATCCACTGAACTCCAAACCACCTGATGGCAAGGTTCAAATCCTGTCTTGTGTGCCGTTGATAAAACGCTTCCAGCCCAAATGGTGTGAATGCCAATCTTCCTGTATCTGGAAGAATCAGCCTTGATCAGATGGCTCTGTGTGCCCCATCTTATGAAGGCCTAATAACCAATTTCTGCCTCAGTGGTTTTATAAGTGGCTATTAAATTAAGCCTCCAACTTGCAGTCCTAAAGCTAGTAAACCATCGGGTTACTTTTCAGGCTTGTTAAATTAGCTAAAGATAAACGGAAAAGCCGGGGCAGGGCTGGCCTGTGAGAATAAGGCTGCAATATATCATGCAACTGGCGGCACCACTGCAGTGGCTTCCAGCAAGCTGGCAATAAGCATGTGATATTAACTGAAGCCCTTAATTTAAGGAAATGGAATCAACCAACTAGTAATTAACAAATTATTCTTAAACAGGCCTCGCTTAAAAATTAAGTTGAACTACCATTTTTCTATAACTCGTCAGGAAAACGCTGACTGGTACTTAAAGTAAACACAACTTAAGCAGATGGTGAGCCCTCACAGAGCACCAAACCTATACTTAAATAAATCAATGTTGTCGGACTGGAGTGCGACATGGATACTCAGCAGAATTCATGGGCATCTTTGCAAGATTTGGCAATAATTTACTGTCACGTGGAGAGGACAACTGAGAGCTCTAAGTTTTCCTGTTGGAATGTTTTGCGCCCCTGAGACAGGTAAAGTCTATTGCAAGAAAGTGTTTTTCAACTGATATCCCAGAAGCATGTCATAGAAGGAAAGATGAGCCTGTTCCATCTAAGCACAGACAAGTGTTTCTGCCTTTACTCCTTCACTCATTCATTCACTCATTCAAGACATAGCTACAAAGTATTGAACCAGGTGACAGGCATTTTACTAGACCCTGGGCATACAAGGCTGAATGGTACTCAAAATTACTCACAGATCACACAGGCACAGAGAGAAATAATAATGCAACTTGATAAATTCTATTGCAAGGATGCCTTAGAAAACACTTGGAGAATCCTAAGAACAGAAGCACTAACTCTGATTTGAGGCATCTGGGAATAGCTTCCTTCACCTTTGAAAGTGCCATTTTAGGAGATGGGAAGTGTGGCACAGAGACTAAGAATACAGGTCCTGAGTGATAGACTGCACAGGTTCGAATCCTAGCTTCCTCATTTATTGACTCTGTGACCTTGGGAAGTCTACCAAACACCTCTGGGCCAGGTTCCTCCTCTGCAAACTGCGGTTGATAATGGCAACCACTTCATTGTAAGGATTAAATGAATGCCTGGCACATAATAAATGCTATTGTCTTAACTGGCTATTATAGGGATTTATCCAACAAATATTGAGCAGAGAGAATATTCCAGTTAGCAGAACAGCATGTGCAAAGGCAGAGGTTTAAGAAAGGTCTGGTAGTTTGCAAGGATGATGGAAAATTCAGTATAGCAGGTTCACAAAGTATACATGGAGAGAAACCAGGTGCAGATGATAGTCATATAATGCAAACCTTGTACATCAAGCCAAGGAGGTTAAATTTTATCCTATGGGCAGTGAAGACTCAACAGAGGGTTGATACAGTCCCTTCTGGTTTTTCATTCTGCCTGCAGTATACAGCCTAGGCTACAGAGGATGGTGAAAGGTCTCCTCAAGATGTGGACACAAAGCATCACATGAAGGGTCTGTTGTTTTGGTTTGGTTTGGTTTGGTTTGGTTTGGGGTTGGGGTTTTTCTTAAATCACAAGTAGATCTGTCTGTGGTCAAGGACAATGGAGTAGACATCGCTACTTTTGGTTGCTCACCAAGGAAAACCTTGGGACATAGCCAAGTGCAGCTATTCCCAGTCTTTCCCCTGCTCTCCAAGTTTTAGCAGTATCTCTGTTTGCTCCTTTCCCACAAAAATGTTGGACCTGTATTTCAAAACTTGCTGTTGGAAGCACATTTGTACTGGTCAATTTTATTAGTTGGAATGTTGTGTTCACAAATCACAGAATGTTAGAAGTAGATGGGAATTTATGGCAATTGCTAAATCCAGTTGCTCCCCACTTGGGGGGTCTCTGGATTCCTAGGAAGTCTGCGAATGTAATAACAGAGATCAGTTCAATTTTCAGTATTTCCAAAAGGTTAACGTGTATGTAAACATTTAGTTATTCACACACAAGGAAGCTTCACATGTCAAGTAAAATGTCAACTTTCTTTACTGTTGGCTGCAATTATTTTGATTCAGTATGGTAACATCAGACATCTCACGTTTATCACAATTTCTGATTGACAATTATGAATACCATTAATCTAAAAAGAAAAATGAATTAATTAATACTTGTTAGGTAGAAAAAAATCTTTTAAATATAAAAGTAAGGAAAACAAAGAGGCCCTGTATGGTCAAGTTGGGGGATCAGTGATCTCTAGCCCATCCTCAGTGGCCCTGACACCCACCTTTGGCAGCAACTCAGAGTCTACAGTGTCATTCCCATCTCATACCCTGCCCGCTTCTGGAGTATACATCATACTCTTTAGCGTGAATATCTATTGGAAGTGAAAATACAAATCAGCAGGTTAAGGTCATCTACATGTTAAAGGAAACCCTAAACTCTAGCTCTCAAGAAATGAATGGGTTAAGCAATATCTACTCTTGGATGAAATTCTGTTACATAACAATCAATGTGACCCTAGGTAGTAAGGTCTTTGGGCAGGATTCTTGTGCTTTGTCTCTCACATGCTCTGCCCAATAAACACTTAAGACACTACATAAATGATGCATCATGATGCATCCTGACCACAAATGGCTCCTGAATAAAAGCCTTGTTGGATAATTGGAAAATGTCATGTAGGGATAAATGACCGGTGTTTGTAAATTCACCCCAAGCCCGAAAGTCATCAGATTTTAATCTTGCAAATGTCTCCATCATCTTTACTGTTCCGGAACAGATTTAGAACTATAATTACAAATATATCATACAAAGAATAGGGAAAACGTTAAAACTTCGAGTGACAGTATTCAAGAAGTAGGATAATATGGCATTGTTTATAGTTAACTGGATCATATTTTTAAATACAGTTGTTAATAATGTGATTCCTAATAATAGCTGTAGTTCTAATTCCATTTATTTAGATTATAGGACTATCCATTTATTTAGATTATAGTACTAACTACACCTTAAGTTTCCTGTTGTTAGGTAAAATTAGCTGTGCTTTTATGGTACTTCTTGAAATTAATGTCACTAAAATTAGGTTTTTGTAGGCACTCACTAAAATATTTGGTAACAAATTGAACCAACAAGCATCTAATACTGGTAGAAGGTTATAGAAGGAAGATCTATGGAACTAAGACTTCAGTGGGATTTGGGCCATACAGATAGCTTCGTCTGAAGAAAATGAAATGATGATCTCTCTTGGCAAGTTTCTAGAATGAGTCGAGGTACCAAGAAAGGAGGCTCCCATGACAGAGAGTGAATCCTGGCTCTGCAACTTAATAACTGTATGATCTTGGGTAAAATCCTCAGCTTCTCCGAACTTCAGTTTCCTCATCAAAGATAATAATACCTACTAAATAAGACAATGTAAGATTTGACATAGTACCTGGCCTACAGTAGGCATTAACTTAATTGGCTTATCTATTTTCTCAACATGCACAAACAGTAGTGTGAAGTCCTTAGCCATGGCCCTTAACAGGTGCTCATTTATGTTACTGCCGGTTGGGAGTGGGACCTTATGAGTGTGAGCTGAGTTCTCTAATGGACGCAGCCAAAGTGGAGACAAAATCATGATTGAATTGCAACAAACCAAAGACATTTGGCTGCTTCTTCTCCTTTGAAACCTGGGGAAAGTAGAGCCAGGGGCTTTTCATCATTTGCCTCTAATGCAACTTTTCAGTTACCTCAACAGCATAGTACACAATTCCATCTTTAGAATGTTGTGTAGCAGAGTAAATGCAACCTGTTCCCCCCAAATCCCATTATCTTGGTAACACTTCCTTAAATCTCACAATCAAATGGTGTGAAAGGTGGGGTTGGTCCAATTTATCAGAGGCAACGATTAGTTCAAGTAACACTTCAGAGAATCTCAGTCTTTACTCTCATTTGAAACCTAATCCTAAAATTCAACATTTGATTATTTTCTAGAAAAAAAATGCCTTGGAAACTGTACTTGGTTGGGAAAAAAATGGCAATTGTATCTAACTACAGGTAAATAATTTGCCATCGTAAGTGTCAAAATCTTTGCACTTGGTATAGTTAAGGTAGTATAATTCAAGCCTGAAAAGGAACTAAGTCGTTTTAAACTTTTCTACCCCTCCAAAAATCCATCCTGAACAGGTCTTCTTGCCACCCAACCAAAGGAATAATACATAGATAAGTAGTAAGAGGGACCCGTTCTGTGCCCACTTAATAGGGCAAACATGGGGGGCAGGGAACCACACTCTGCTGTTTTAGGGCAAACACACACAGGCTAAACACAAGCCAACAGATTGTAACTGGGACTGAGTTCTCAGATATGTTTAAGAAACATTGGAAAACATAGGTGGAAAGGCCATATGCACAAATGCACATAACACAGGCTACAAAGACCTCTGCAGCTTGAGCCGCAAGGGCAAGAGGCATTGATTTTTACTGGAGAGGGCATATCAGGTTGCAGGAATGCACACATTTAATTTTTATGAGACTGATGGCTCACAGAAACAAAAAAAAAAATCCACTTTGTGCCACATTAATGATGCCAGTGAAAGGCCACTTTAAAATAAAACAAAAGAAAAAGGCTCTTGATGGTGTTTTCAAAAGGTCTTTGAAAATAAACCATCAAGCCACAAGCCACTCCGACATGTTCTGTGACACTTTCAGTCTGCTGGACAGAGAAATGTTAAACCCAGGTTGCTTCTTCCAATCTTCTTATATAAATATGTGTATATGGTACTACTCACCCCTTTCTGGTTTCTGTAAAAAATATTTTTTCATTTTCTAGGTAGATCCAAGAGTCACCAATCTTTCAGCTCTCAGTCAGGAAGAACAAGCGAGCAATGGTAGAAATGTGGTTTCATACCAGAGCATCTTCTTCCAGTCAAATGTAATTTACAGCTGAGTGTTTGGTTCATCTGTCATATGAGAATTATATAACCCAACCACTTACCCTGAAAATAAATATGCGCTCCTCATTCAGGTAAATGAGATCGTTTCAGAAATAAATTGACTCCACCACTAAAACTTGCCTTTTGTAAAAAAAATAAATGTTTGAAATGTTTCTGCTGATGAAGACGATGCAGCTGACACTTAAATTTAAGAGGCTGGTTATATGGCCCTCAGTCATATTAAGGCCCGCCCAGCAGAAGCTAAAGGCCACTAGAACTGGAAACATCTGATGATAACTTTGCTAAATCAACTCTCAGCTCTCATCAGTATGCAAAATCTCCCAGGCCAAAAAAAAAAAAGTGGAGGAGAAAAGGTCAAAACGCACATTCCCACTGACCATGACACATCTGGAAACAAAACAACCTTGCCAAATGACACTGAATTTTTACAAGCCCACACAAGGCTTCTAACGACCCACCCCCTCCTCGGGAGCTCCCTTCATTTGAGCCTCACAACAGTCTTGTAAATTAGAGAAGGTATCATTTCCTTGTTTATAGATTGGGAAACTGAGGTGGCATGCAGTTACCTAAGTGTCCAAAACTCACAGCTAGTTAGAGGTTGAGGGGAGTCGGGGGGGAAAGCCAGGTGGCCTAGGTGATAATTCCAGTATTCATTGAATCCCTCCGCTTTTAGAGGAATTACAACACATAGTCCCTACTCTTAAGGTGCATATGACCTAATTAGAAAAAATAAGACATTCACGTGCTAAATTAAATAACATTAAACAACGCCATTCAAGAAAAATCATCAATGCCAAATATACATTGCTTTAACTATTGTCAACTCAGAGTCACATTCTATGAATTTATGGAATTGATGAAAAGATTCTTAATAAATTAACACCCAGTTCCAAACTTAAAATTGCACAATAAAAGCCAGGGCCATGGTTCAGCACATGTCATTTGTAAATTATTTGTATTCATATGACTTTCCTGCTGAATATCTAGGTAAACTGTAATAGTCTTAGGTATAATTATTTACCAGTAAACTAACCACCTCAGACTATATGACTCACATTGAAGGAAAAGTAAGTTAATGTGGTTTAAAAATCAACAGCCTCTAATATTTAGCTATTTAATTATTGAGTTACAATAATCTATGGAGATACAACATTTTGTCTTTTTTTTTTCTGTATTCTCTCTTCTTGGAGCTCCAAAATTTATAAATACTTTTAAAATCCTGTTGTTTCTATATTTTAAGAAATTCACTTAGCATGGGGTAAAATAATCGTTATAAAGAAGCTGCTAAGATAATAGGCAGAAAAAAAGTCTACAAATAACTGGATCTGGGTGTTGAATTTTGGCATTTGATTAAAATTCTATAAAAAGGAATGAAATTAATAATCTAATCATTATAATAATTAGTAATTATATTTTCAGAGCCTCCAAGAATAATTAATTAGTGCATACCTTTGAAGTATCATTATCTCCATTATAAAATGAGGTGGTGGAGATGGAGCTGAGATGAGGAGTCACCTCTGGCCACAGGCAGAAGCAGCAAGTGGAATGTCAGACACCTGGAATTCCTGAGCCCCCAAGCCCTTGTTAACTAATTCTGCTCACTCTGAGCCGGCAGCAGGAAGGTCATTAGTTAAATGGCATAAACCAGAAGCTGTCCTTTCCTCTCCTCAACTATTTCTCTCAACTAGTGCTACTGACCTTCTAGAGGTCTCACAGGAGATTCTCTTCAGACGGTGGTTTCTTTGGCAGGCTGCCATCTAAAGGTGGAGTTGAGTAAAGTGAGATAAGTAGAAGTCTGGATCTTTTAAAAATTTTATTACAGTAGACAAAAGAGGAAAACAGAAAAAATATAAGGAAGATTATAAATGAAGCTACAGGAAGCAGAAGTGGCATGATTCTGAATGTAAACTGTGTTCACATATTCACAGACTCATAAATCAACCACAAGAAATGAAGAACCACAAGAAATTTTTAAAACCTTTTAAACTGAAAACACAAGCTATACTTGTGCCTCTAGATTTTAAAGATAAAGGGTGCATATCCTTCCTATATTAAAAAGATGTAAATTTTGGGCGGGTGTGGTGGCACGTGCCTGTAATCCCAGCTACTCAAGAGGCTGATGTGGGAGGATCCCTTGAGCCCAGGGGTTTAAATCTAGCCCGAGCAACGTAGACAGACCGTATCTTAAAAAACGTTTTTAAATTGTAAATTTTGATAAGCAAAATATTGATACCCTGAGAGAAAAATGGCCAAAAAGCATAGACAAAGATGAACAATTCATAAATTGCCAGCAAATAAATGGAAATAATGTTCAATACCCCTTTAAATCAAATAAAAGCAAATTAAAACAATTTGTGACCTAATAAATTGGCAACTATTTCTTTTTGAGTACAATACCCAATACTCTTGGCTGAAAATCAGATGTGATACGCACTATTGCATAGCCTGGATATTTGTGAGGCAATCAGTACAAGCTGTTGTGAAAGCAATTTAGCAAAATGTATCAACACCTACTCATTGGAATAATTCCTTTGGAAAAATAAGAGATGTAGATAAAGGGTTATGTGCAAGATGGCTTATCACAATATTATTTATTACCAGGAAAAGAATCAAAATAGACGATGCAACCAATATTAAGGAAAATGACTTAAGTAAATTATAACAAACAGAAAATTCTAAGGCTATTAAAATCATATTTTCAAAAAACAATTAAGACCTTGGGGAAATGTTCACAAAATAATAATAAGTAGAAAAAATTTAAACACAAAACTGCAAATACTCTATGAAATATAACTAGATGATATGGACGAAGACATATATGAAGGATACATACCAAAATCACCAAAAGTGATAATCTTTGTTTAGAATTTTCTTCTTCTTTTTTGTTTTCTACAATGAGTATTTTTGAATCAGAAAATGGTAAATTTATCTTAAATTTTAAAAAGAAGAAAGTTGAGGGAATCCCTGAGCTTGAGATATAGTTATCATTTTTTCATGATTTTTTTTCAAGCCATCTAAAATCCCTTTATTCCTTTCTGACTCAGACAGAAACACACTAGAAAGATTTTAGGACTAGAATTGGTTGACTTCCAGTGTTAAGACTTAAGAACTTTTCCTTTCCCAGTTACTCTTTCAGGAAAAATAGATGGAGAGTGTTCTTCTCACAAGCTCAGCTTCAAGGCAAATTTGGAGGAAAGAGAAATTACCAAGACCACTAATTTTAAATGGTGCACTCTCATTTGAAAATCCCAGATGACCACTATGTGCCTGCCGGCTTGCAAAAGAGCCACAAAACTGCGTACAAGTGACAGCTGTAGATGACACAACCGAAAAATGATTGCTGCTTGTTTGAGAAAATATGCACAGATTATGCCAAATGACTCCTACACTGGGTGTTTTTCTGAATGAATTTCTTGTAAGTTCTGTCACATGAAACTAATACTAGGAATCCCTATGATCCAAGGACCTTGTCCCAGATGCATCTACCACATTGTCCTTGCCATTGGCTGGGCAAAATATACAACGCTCCAACTCCGTGTAAAACACATTGCATAATTATAACATCCTATTACAAAGTTTCAGTGCATACTTTTATCTTTGCCCAAACATGGCTTTTGGTTAATAGACATCAGAATCTCTTTCAGCTACAGCTCACTGCAATATAGCTAATGCAATCAGAATCAACAACAACAACAACAAAAAAGCATAGCTGTTTGCAGTCACCTCAAATCCTGCAAAGGTTCCCCATTGCATTTAGATGTAAATCTAAACAGCTATCTGCTCACCACACCTCCAGTGACCCAGGTCCCCAACCCAGAACTCATCTGGTCACACTCTCCCCTTGTCCACCACATTCTGCCCACACTGGCCTTTTTCCTTTTTCTAAACCATGGCAAAGCTCATTCTCATACCACTAGAATTCCTCTGTACCTAAAATTTTCTTTTTCTTTGTCTTCAAGCGATTGGAAGACCTTTGTTTTCAGGTGTTTGTCAAAAAAAGTAATCAAGTGAATGGAGGATACATCAATCTGTGAACTGGCAAATGAAAATTAAAATATTTTTAATTTTGTTACTCTTGCTTAGGAAAGACCGACCCCAATTGTGTTCGCAGCCGCCGCCGCGCCGCCGTCGCTCTCTAACGCCAGCGCCGCCTTTCGCTCGCCGAGCTCCAGCGGAAGGAGAAGGGGGGTAAGTAAGAAGGTCTCCCTACCATGGCTCCTACAAAGCAGACTGCCCGCGAATCGACCGGTGGTAAAGCACCCAGGAAGCAACTGGCTACAAAAGCCGCTCGCAAGAGTGCGCCCTCTACTGGAGGGGTGAAGAAACCTCATCGCTACAGGCCTGGTGTGGCGCTCCGTGAAATTAGACGTTATCAGAAGTCCACTGAACTTCTGATTCGCAAACTTCCCTTCCAGCGTCTGGTGCAAGAAATTGCTCAGGACTTTAAAACAGATCTGCGCTTCCAGAGCGCAGCTATCGGTGCTTTGCAGGAGGCAAGTGAGGCCTATCTGGTTGGCCTTTTTGAAGACACCAACCTGTGTGCTATCCATGCCAAACGTGTAACAATTATGCCAAAAGACATCCAGCTAGCACGCCGCATACGTGGAGAACGTGCTTAAGAATCCACTATGATGGGAAACATTTCATTCTCAAAAAAAAAAAAAAAAAAAATTCTCTTCTTCCTGTTATTGGTAGTTCTGAACGTTAGATTTTTTTTTCCATGGGGTCAAAAGGTACCTAAGTATATGATTGCGAGTGGGAAAATAGGGGACAGAAATCAGGTATTGGCAGTTTTTCCATTTTCATTTGTGTGTGAATTTTTAATATAAATGCAGAAGCGTAAAGCATTAATGCAAGTTAAAATGTTTCAGTGAACAAGTTTCAGCGGTTCAACTTTATAATAATTATAAATAAACCTGTTAAATTTTTCTGGACAATGCCAGCATTTGGATTTTTTTAAAACAAGTAAATTTCTTATTGACGGCAACTAAATGGTGTTTGTAGCATTTTTATCATACAGTAGATTCCATCCATTCACTATACTTTTCTAACTGAGTTGTCCTACATGCAAGCACATGTTTTTAATGTTGTCTGTCTTCTGTGCTGTTCCTGTAAGTTTGCTATTAAAATACATTAAACTATAAAAAAAAAAAAAGGAAAGACTGACCCTTGTTTACCTCCAATATTTGAAAAGTACCTCGCAAATGCTTTCTTGCTAAATAGAGAGTGTAAATGCCCAAGCATGAGCCAGTGCCACAAGCAAAAGAAAAAATCAGGGTTGTTTACTGATTGCAACTCAAAATCTAGAAGGCTTTAACACCAATTTTCCTTGTCCGTCTTAACTTTAACTGTCTCGGGGGAACAATGGTGCTACCTCTTTTATTTCTTTCATTTCAAATAGTGTGACATTATGAATGCCATAGATACAGCATTAACACATAGTCCTGTTTACATGTATTGCTGTGGCAGGCAGTCTTTGAGATGTTCCCAGTGACCTATCTTCTGGTACAAACTTGTGTCATCTCCTTGCCATAGGTACAAGCTAAACCCAATGATGATGTGCTTCTAATGAATAGAATATGGCACATGGGATGGGATGTCACTTCAGTGATTTGAACCCAAAGAAAGACTGAGACTCCCATCTCTTGCTTTCTCCTCCTTGGAACCCTTGCTTGCTCCTGGGGAAGCCAGCTGCCATGCTGTGAGCTCCCCTATGGAAAGCCCCCAGTAGTAAGGAACTAATGTCTTGGGTCAACAGCCAGCAAGAATCGGAAGCCAGTCAACAGCCACACAAGTGAGCTTGGTGTGGACCACCTGAGGCCTGCAATACCAGGTGAGTCTGGAGGGAGATCTTCCCCTACTGAGGTTTGGGGTGACTACAGCCCTGGAAGATATCTTGATCACTGCCTTGTGACAGATCCAGAGCAGAGACACAAAGAAACCACACCCAGATTCCTGACCCACAGAAACTCTAAGATAATAAATGTATGTTGTTAGGGGGACAATGTTAATTTGTCATACAGCAATAGCTAACAGTTCCAATTGTTTACAAACTAAGTTACATACTTGACATTTTCTTTCTTTTTTTTTTTTATTAGGATGCTAGCAAAAGAAAACTTAACCCTCTAAATTATAAGGGTAAAACCTTAGATTGTATGGGGATGAAGAATATTCAGAACTAGAAAAAAATTAACCAGTATTTATTCCCAAATAGCTATATTTTGCTATGTCAATCGTAACAGCCGCTCATAATTTGTACAGCATTTTAAAATCCAAGTGGTGTTTTCACATTCACGGCCATTGACTCCCCTTGAAGAGGCTGTGAAGTAAGTATCATTATTATGCCCATCTTACAGAAGAAGAGATTGAGACTCATTCGATTTCAAAAGTTCCTTGAAAGCAAGGACCTCCTCTCTCTTCTTGGCCAGCGCTTCCCCAGTGCCTAGCTCCACGCTTAGCACTGCAAATGCTCAACTCGATACACATTCATGGAGTGGATGCCTCCCACAGCAATGTTAACTATAAAGATGGGGCCTCTTTCATGAATTCCCCAACAAACATATTCATACATCAATCGATCAATAATGTCTCTACATACACGTGTAATGTGTAATACACAAATATGTATCCATGGAGCCAGGGTGTGTGTTTCCAAACAGCACAGACACCTCTGAAAGCTTACTCCAGCTTTTTTTAAAGACAGTACAGAGATCATTCCCTCATGTAATCCTGTTTTACATGCAGCCCTGTGCTGCCAAAGACAGAGAGACCTAGAGCTCTTTTGTAAGCTAACAAGCCTTTCCTGGGTAAATCAAATCTCTTTCTTTCATTATCATTTCCTGTCGTCTCCCAGGATGAGGCTGGAGGCAGCAAAGGAGGTGCCAGCCAGCTCAGATCCCGACACAATGCCTCTAACCCTTCTCTGTGCCCCCAGCACCTTGGTAAACTTGGCAACTAGAAAGTAATAGGCCTTGTCAAAGGTCACTATAACATAGCCTCAGGCGATGCTGGATAAAAGTGTCCATAGAAATGCAACAAAGTAGCTGACCAGGAAACAGGAGGTGGGCGATTTTGATTAGGAAGTTTATATAAGCCTTAAATTCCTTTTCTTTTCAGAGTTTCAGTCAAACAAGAATTCAATTCCCAATCACAGCCCAGTCCCTCCTCAAATAGTACCTATTAAAAAAGCATTTGTTCCCAAGGCATGTGGAGCCATCAAATTAAGAAGATAAGAAAACCAGTAAGGATGCTTCCTGTTACCAGGAAAGGAGGTGCAGCGCATTGTGTGTAAAGTATTACATTAGTAACACTCGTGGGTTCTTTCAGCAAATATTGAAGAAGTGTCTGCCATGTGCCAGATGCTGAGAAAATGGTGATGAACAAAACATGCTTGATTCCTGACATTTCAGATTTTAGATTCTGGTGGGAATGTGGATTTTAATTATTTTAGGCCAGGTGCAGTGGCTCACACCTATTATCCCAGCACTTTGGGAGGCCTGGGCGGGCGGATCACCTGACGTCAGGAGTTCGAGACCAGCCTGGCCAACATGGTGAGACCCCATTTCTACAAAAATACAAAAATTAGCTGGGCGTGGTAGCGGGTGTCTGTAATCCCAGCTACTCAGGAGGCTTAGGCAGAGAGAATCGCTTGAACCAGAGAGGAGAAGGTTGCAGTGAGCCGAGATGGCGCCATTGTACTCCAGCCTGGGTGACAGAGTGAGACTCCATCTCAAAAAAAAAATTTTTTTTTAATTAAACTAAACATCACACAAAGGAATATAAAATTGATTTAAGTGCCATGGAGGAAAAGTTCAGGATATATTGAGATTGGGAAACCTGGGAAAGCATGGATGGTCTAGACAGAAGGGGCAGCACATGCCAAGGCCCTGAGGCTGAGGAAGCTGTGGTCCCTGTGAGGACCTGATATCCCAGCGTGGCTGGGGCTCACTGCGGAAAGAGCTGTATGCTGTGAGATGAGGCTGGCCTATTTGATGCCTGAGACTATGATCCTGATTCTAACTCTATCTGCAGCTGAGACCCCTTCCCTGAATTCCACTCTCAGCATCTCACTTTGTCTCAGCATCTGTTTACATACAACATGCCCAAAACTGAACTCCTGGTCTCCTGCACTGACCCTGTTCTACCCGCCATCTTCCCCATCTCAGTTGATGACAACTTCATCCTTCCAGTGTCTCGGGTCAAGCACCTTAATATCTTCCCTGACTTCTTACTTATCTTCACAGCCAATCCATCATCAAGTCCTGCTAGTTTTACCTTCAAAATAAGCCATAATCCAACTCTTTCTCACCACTTCTCCCAGAACCTACCCAGTCCAGCCCACCATTGTCTCTTGCCTCCTCATGGGTCTCCCAGCTGCCACCCTTGCTCCTACACAGTCGATCCTCCAACCACGATGGAGGACTTTATAAGTGATGGATGCTCTACCCAAAACTATCCAACGGTTTCCTACCTAGCTGAGATTAATATACAGAGCTCATGGCATGTTTAAAGTCCCTGCATGATCAGCCACCCAGCAGCTCCCACTGCTTCCCTCCTTGTCTCCACATCTGCTTCCTTGCAGTTCCTCAAGCACACTGTCCAAAACAGCAGGGCCCTTGTACCAAGCAGCCCCTTACCTAGAAAGCTCCTTCTCCACATCTCCATGGGAATTCCTCCCTTCCCCGGTGGCTCTCCTCTCATATGTCACCTTATCTGAAAGTTCATCTTCCTGGGCTATTCCAACTGCAACATGGAAGAGCACACTTGATCCACTTCCCTGGTCTTATCTTTCTTTTTAGCACTTACTACTATATTAGGTATTATTTACCTATCTACATGGAGATTTTGTTTATTTTGTTCACTGCCATATCCTTAGAACCTGGAAGAGTCCTAGCTAAAGAGAGCAAAGATCCACTTTTAGTGATGCCCTTGGCTGGGTTATCACAAAGCCATCTCCAGAAGTCCTTTTGTATAATATTATAAACCCAGAAAGGAAATAGATTGAGTGCCTAGTGTCTTACTAAGATTGAGGCTTTGGAAATGCAAGAGGAGAGAGAAGTCTGGCTAGGAGGAGTGAGGAGAAGGGCAGGATTCATGGGAGGTAGGTCAGTCTCTGGAGGAGGAGCACAGACCCCAAGTCCCTGGGACAGGCACCATGGGGACATAGAATGCATTCAGAGGCGGGAAGGCAGAGATAGAAGGAATAAAGTGTGTGTATCCAAAACAAACTCGGTTTCTGTCACAACTATGCCTAAGCTCAACCCTAAAGGAAGATTTTTCAACCAGCCTAAGGGAAAGGAGATTAATATCGTCAGAGTATACATTTCTCTTGCCAAAAGATTGGTCATGTGTTTTTTAGAACCATTTTTAAAAAATCCACAGCAACGTTAAATGTCAAACAATAGGGGTTGGTTAAGAAATTATGGCATAGCAACTCAATGGAATATTATGCATAATCATAGTTTTGAAAACTATGTAGCGACATGAAAACATGTCTGTGGTATAGTTTTAAGTGAAGGAAGCAGAATTTTAAAATATGTCTATGCTCTGATTAAAACTATTTACAAATTATGTTCCTCTCTGGACAAAGAATGCAAGAGAATGTAAAAATGAAAAATCAGTTTTTTCTTAGGGTTATAAGATTCTCGGTGATGGATTCATTCACCTCCATTTTTGATTTCTAAAGTATTATGACAGTTGTCTTTAAGCAACAGAGTTTAAAATTAAAGTGATACTGAGAGAAGGGGACTTCATCAGTATACCTAAAAAATCTTCCTAGGATGGTCCTCCAGGAACACTCACTAGGCTGGTTAACATCTCATGTTGGTTCTAGGAAGTCTATGGCAACAATGAGTGAGTGTCTCTTTAGTCAGTTCATGCAAAATTAATTTGCATCTACTATGTGTAACCATCTACTCTATGCTAATTCAATGAAAGAAGTCAAAACTAAGCAAGATTCAGTTCTTGCTGTCATGAAGCTTATAATCCAGGAGAGGGAATTTATGAAAAACACAAAAATAATCACAATAGAAGACACATTTTTTAAAAACCATAAGAAAAAGATTAACAAAGCACTAAGGAATTAATTAATTTTGCATTCTGCTTTTGGTTTTGCAGATCAGGAGATGATGACTGAGATGGGCCTTGGAGAGTACTGTTTTCACAGGCAGGAGGTGAATGTAGCACATCTAGGTGAATGTATGCATGTGTGTGTCTGAAACCACTGTACTAGAGGATCGCAGATGTTCCAGGGAAGAAGAGATTTTGAATATGCCAGAGAGGCACTCAACACAAACCACAGTGGATCTGTCTTGAATATGGGGTACACCTACAAGGATGTGGTTAAGACTGGCCTAGGGGCCTTGAAACAGGGCACCAGCGAAGGTTCTTGAAAAGGGAAATGGGATGTTCAAATCTATACAAGAGAGCAATTCTTGGTAGCTAGAATGGACAGAGTATGAGCTCAGGGACCAGACAAAACTGGAACCAAACCCAACTCCTCCATTTACTGGTTTTGTCCCACTGGGCAAGTCCCTTAACCTCTAAGCCTTATTTTCCTTAGCTATAAAAAGGGGTAACTGTAGCCCTTTGCTAAGTTTGTTATGAAGGTTAACATAGTAGAGCAGGACAGGAGTCTCACTAAAGACACAGTAAATAATTCTCCCTACAGTTAATAGGAGGAATTGGGTTAGAAGGAGACAGGGCAAAGACATTGCTAAGGCAGAGTCCAGAAGATGTGACAATGATATGTTCACGACTACCAAGGAAAAGGGCCAAGTCAGTGAAGGGCATGAAGCTTCAATCTGGGGGTCCAGAGGACAGTGGTGGCCCTCACTGAAACGGGTGTGTCAGAAGGAGAACTGGTTTGAGGATGAGTTTGTGTTTGAACAATTTCAAAATTAAGGAAAAGCAGCAATCCATTTAGAGGAAAATGTCAAAGGTGCAGCTGGAAGCGAAGGCCGTTGCCCAGGAGGGAGGTGCAAGCTGGAGATACATACAATAAATGCTGCAAGACTGAGGTCTGAAATGCTCTATCAACATCTACTCATCCTAAATACGCAGAGAAGCTGTTGGATCAAAATACCCTATTTGGCATGTATTCTGACTGAATTTAGCAGCCCATGTTTTCCTCCATGATGTGCTATCTTTTTTTAACAGCTTTGTTGAGACCTAATTCACAGACCATACAATTCAGTCACTTAAAATATGCAATCTAATGGCATTAGAATATTCAGATTTGTGCAACCATCACTACAATTTTAGAACATTTTCATCACCCCCAAAAGAAATCACATACTCTTCAATGGTCACCCCTGAACTCCCCACCCCACCCCCAGTCCTAGGCAATCATGAATCTACCTTCTGTCTCTAGATTCGCCTATTCTGGACATTTCCTATGTATGGAATTATACAATATATGGTCCTTTACGGCTGGATTCTTTTTCTGAGCATGTTTTCAAGGTTCATTCATATTATAGTATATTTCAGTAGTTTTTTTTATAACCAAGTAATATTTCAATATATGGATGTACCATATTTTGCTTATCTACTCAACAGTTGATGCGCTTTGGATTATTTCCACATTTTTGGCCATTAAAAATAACCCTGATAGGTAGTGATGCTGGACATCTTTTCATGTGCTTACTGGCCATTTGTGTATTTTCTTTTAAAAATTTTCTGTGACAAAACAATCTGTACAACAAACCCTCGAGACATTGAATTTACCTATACAACAAACCTGCACATGTACCCATGAGCCTAAAATAAAATTTTTTAAAAAACTGTCTAGTCGGACCTCTGTCCATTTTAATCTGAGTTGTCTTTTCATTATGATGTGTTTCTAAAATGCAGAATTTTGCCTTTTCATTGTGCAAAACGAAGGTAGCACATACACATAAATTATTCATCAACAACCAGAAAATCAGAATTTTTTTCCTTCCCACATTGAAACATTTATACCTAACCATGTGTGTGTGTGTGTGTGTGTGTGTGTGTGTTTATGGGAATGGGTGATTTTTGTCCTTGTCAGTAAATATTAGCACATCCAAACAATAACTGTTAAGGCTGCCAGAGTAGCAGACTATACTTCTATTTAATTCTTTCTTCTTAAGGTTAAAAGTTAGTGTTACCCTTTCAGCATTGCTCTTTTAAAAATCCTGGGGACAAATTCAAGGCCAAACCAAGGATAATGCTTACATTAGCAAAAATTTGTCAGTCAGTGCAACACGTATGTATCTGTTTTTAAGGGTAGGCTTGTTTTCCTATGTTTTGCTAGCTTTTTCCATAGTTGGTAATTAACATGTGGATCCCTATCTCTGAAGACTTGTTGCAAGTTTTTCCAGGGATCTATCTGAGGTTTATTTTCAGCATGTGCTAAAAAAAAGTCTGATTATAAAACATATCACTCTCAATCTGCCAGTTCTACAGTCGCATTATTACCTGACCTGGGTGCTGCCTGCTTGCTGGGCATACCTGCTGTGGTGGTTTGAATTGTGTTCACCTTAAAGGAGATATGTTGGAGTCCTAATTAAGTCCCAGAAAGTGACTTTCTTTGAAGATAAAGTATTTGTAGAGGTAATTAAGGTAAAATGAGGTCATTAGGGTAGGCTCTCATGCAGTATGACTGACATCCTTATAAAAAGAGGAACTTGGAGACAGCTATACGAAGGGAAGATCACGTGACATCACAGAGAAGACAGAAGAAGGAAGGAGGCCTGGAACAGATTCCTCCTCACGGGCCCTGGGAAGGAACCAACCCTGCCAATAGCTAGATTTCTGACTCCCAGCCTCCAGAACCGTGACAGAATAAGCATCTGTTGTTTAAGCCCCCGAGTTTGTGCTACTTTGCTACAGCAACCTCAGGAAGCTAACACTCCCAGCCATGCCCTAGACCCCCTGAGTGCCAGAGCTGTGGCTGCCCTGGGCAGAGGGGGTGCCTCTCTCCCTGTGGAGCCACTCTCTGGGAGAAGTTATCAAAGTTGTACTGCCATGGAACCCAACAATGCACTGTACCTTTCAGTTAGAGTTGCTCTTGGCGTTTCTGTTCACAGCCATTTTCTGTTCTCAGGATGCAGACACAAGCCCATGGGCACTGGGCCAGAACCCATCCCCCAATTCAGCACCACAAAGGATGACCCAGACTTTCTTACCGGGTCAGGCTTATCCTGACTCCATCTTCCCCACTCTCTGGTCCCCTCATCTTCCAGTTAATAAATCCCCAAGTCATACTGCTCTTGCCTCTTACGTGGCTTTTGAACCTGGCACTATCATAGCTCAAGCCCTCATCACCTCTTGCCTGGATAACCACAATAGCCCTTAATCGGGTTTTCTGTCTCCAGGCTTGCACCCCCTCAGCCTCCTCCTGAAACACTAAATTGCAGTGACTTATTTGGTACAAGTTCTATGAGGAGTGGGCTTGTGTCTGATTTTGATCATGTATCCCTGTACCCAGCACATAATAGATGCTCAGTTAATATTTAATGAAGGAAGGGATGAAGGAAGGAAAGGAACTTAGGCTCAAACAGGGTGCTGATATTTGTGTTGGAAAGGAGCTGCTTGGTTTATTTGCGGTTGTTGCTGCTTCTTAGTAACAAAGAGCACACTTGGTTCCATAAGTGTATGTGGCTAGCATGGAGGCAGAGGGGACGGACAAAGAGAAGCAGGAGAAAAGGAAGAAGGGAGGGAAAGATACCTGGATTCCAGTTATATGTCTGGCACTTACTTTAGCTGGGACTGCACATACCACTTAAGTCCTGGGATTCTTAGTTTCTGCATCCATTAAAATGGGAAGGATAATATCAGTCCTCCATATTTCACCGTGTTGTCATATCACCCTAATAAGACAATTTCTATTAAATTACTTTGAAACTCCTAAACAATGTAAGGTGTTATTAATCAGTGATTGTCTAGGTATGGGCTATTGGGCAAACAGGCAGTTACTCTCATAGAGAAACACAAATGAGAATCCAATGAATGTGAATTTCCATTCCTGATTATATACATCACCGGAAGTTCATTAGCTCTGGTTACTTTCTTAGCTTAATACATGTAATGTATGCACCAACACATGTAGTATGAACCACATGAAACTGATCATATTCATTCAACCACAGCAATTTTAAGTTTATGTGTCCATATAGCCAGTGCATTGGTAAGCATCATCATTGAGCCCAGAGATTTTTTTCATTCTGGAGTCCATGGCTTCTGGGTCCATGAACCTTCTCATGAACATTTGCTGATGTGTTATTTTTCTGTAAACTACCTAATTGTTTAAAGTGTTCATAATCCAACAAAGCCAGGAACAACTGACCCAGCCCTCCTTCTTACTGCTTCCAGAAACTCTTCTTATAATAATTCTGACACCCCACGCCAGGGAGGTCACTACTTTCTGAGACAGTCCTTTCTATGGACGTATAGGTTCACTTGTTCCAAAATTCTTCCCTCTTTGGAGCCAAAAGAGCAAACACAGTAAACCCTATCTCTCCACACAGCAAACTTTCTCCTTCCCGCAGTTTTCACTGTTTTACCCTGAAGCACAGAGGAAGTCAGAAATAGTATCCTCTTGTCCACAGACTGTTCCTTGATATTATGCACAAGCCTGGGTCTCCTCCTTTCTGAGTCAAATATCTCTAATTTCCTCCACCATTCCCCCTGTGATCTGTTTCCAAAATTTTCAACTCCCAGGTTGTCCCCCACAAAGCAACTTCTCATTGGTCAGTGTTACTGTGAAGTGTGGATTTACATTCCCTGACATAAACTACAAGGCTACTTTGCCTGACTTTTTTCATTGATCTCATTTGAATATATATATATGCATACATATACACACACACACCAAAGGCAATCAAGTAAATTTCTTAAAAACTGCTCAAATAAGGTCAAATGTATTTTCAAATGGAATGATACAGATTTCTACACAGAGGGCTCACCCAGATCCAAGCCAGAAAAGAGGCATGCAGTGTTACCTACCTAGCTTTTAGCTACCCTGGATACTCCTATGTGTCAAAATCACATCATGCACATACCAATGTCATCTCTCTACATTATCCCAAAGTGCAAAAGTCCTGTTTAGATTTTTGACCTTCCCATTATGACAGTAAAGTGGAAGCATCTCCAAAATCTCACAAATCACCACTAAAGAACTTACATAACCAAATACCACCTACTCCCCTAAAACCTACGGAAATAAAACATTTTTAAATATGGTATATGTATACCATGAAATACTACTCAGCCATAAAAAAGAATGAAATCATGTCTTTTGTAGCACCTTGGATGGAACTGGAGGCCATTATCCTAAGTGAAGTAACTCAGGAATGGAAAACCAAATTTCTGGATATTATCACTTATGAGTGAAAGTTATGCTATGGGGTATGCAAAGGCAGACAGAGTGGTATAATGGACATTGGAGATTCAGAAGGGGGAAAGGTGGGAAAGGGTGAAGAACAGGAATCACCTATTGGGTACAATGTACAGTGTTCCAGTGATAGAGGTACTAAAAGCCCAGACTTTACTGCTACATAAGTCATCCATGTAACCAAAACCACTTGTACCCCTAAAACTATTGAAATAAAAATAAGTGAATGCAAATTTAAAAAAACAAAACAATACAAAAATTAAAGTGGATGCATCTAGCTTGAAACAAATGGTCTGTACATTCTATTTTCCCCCATCTGGGGAATGGGTACAAGTAAACTTTTCCCCCATTTCTAATAACTGCGGTAAAATATATATAACATAAAGCTTGCCACTCTAACCTTTTTTTTCTTTTTTTTGAGAGGGAGTCTTGCTGCGAAGCCCAGGCTAGAGTGCAGTGGTGTGATCTCAGCTCACTGCAACCTCTGCCTCCTGTGTTCAAGTGATTCTCCTGTCCTAGCCTCCTGAGTAGCTGGGACTACAGGCATGCGCCACCATGCCCAGCTAATTTTTTGTATTTTTAGTAGAGATGGGGTTTCACCATATTGGCCAGGCTGGTCTTGAACTCCTGAACTCAAGTGATCCTCCTGCCTCGGCCTCCCAAAGTGCTGGGATTACAGGCATGAGCCACCATGCCCAGCCTCACCTTAACCATTTTTAAGTGTACAGTTCAGTAGTGTTAAGTATACTCACACTGTTGTACAACCAATCTCCAGAACCCCCTATGTTTTTAAACAAGCATTAAATAACTACAACTATGTGAAGGAATATAAGACTTCTAAATAGATCTCCTAAAATATCTTCTAAATGTTAATTAAAGATAAAGCAGCCACATGATTTACTCTAAAGCCTTCCTTTTAAAGATACAACCATGTTTGTGCTTAAAAAAAAGGAAAAAAGAAAGAAAGCACATTTCCTGGAAAGGATAAAAATGAACTTTAGGTTAAAGACTCAGCCTGTCTGTCTTAAGAATGTCCCTTCCAAAGGGCATGTCAAGTAATTATATGTACTCTTTTTCTCCCTGATTTTTGTAAGCACTTCCAAAGCACATGAAAAAAAAAAAAAAAATTGTACTTTGCCCGTGCTGCCTCCATCCAATCAGCAGACATTCCTGTTTTGTTTTGGTTTTTTAGTGTTTTGAATGGTTTGGAGATCAGCATGGGTGTTTAGCAAAAAGTACAATTCCAAATTACATGCTGCTTCATGGTGCCAAAACACTGCACCCTCATCTTTGATGACGTCAACACAGCACAGCCCTAAGAATGGCGGTGGTTAGTCATCCGATTTTGCAAAACTGGAAGACAAAATTGTAAACAATGTGTGCTTAGACAGGCCTTCTTAGAAAAAAGGAGTGTCTTAAATATGGTGTCAATTTTTTTAATTTCACTATATCTTTTAATCAACAATATGTATCTGAGTCAATGTTACAAATAGATACTTGTCCAATAGAAGTTACAGTTTATCCATGGACTTCCTAAAAAAGATGATAAGTACATTTGCAAGTGTATGCCCTACTATCATTGTGGTCCTCACTGGCCCAGGTTTCTATGTATACACATATTTATTTTCATATAAGCATAAACACCATAAGCATGAATATGTATAAATATTAAAATTGCTTTAAATTTAGAATGATGCTTGGAGAAAAGAAGCCAAAATAATGGCTTCCTGGCACTGGTCAAAAATTGCACTATTAATCAATATCTCACCCATCAAAGACACAGAAATGCAGACAGAGACTGCAAATGGCCAAGCCCAACCTATTATCATTATTAGGAGAAAACAAAAATCAAATACTCAAACACAGATGGCTCCAGACCAAGTGTGAAGACAGTACATTGGCACGACAAGGGCTAAAGTGTTTTATAAAAGATAATTTAGGAGCTAGGGCTAGAGTCTATCTTGCTCAATAAATGAATACGTACAGGCCTTTGCTTTCAATCCCCAAAACAGATGAGTAACTTACATCATTAATCTCATTGTCTCTCCACACAATCCTTTTAACAGTCAATCACAAAGTAGCCTGAGAGAAAGTTTCCCTGGATACTACCAAAAACACAGGTTTGCAACAGATGTCTCCATGCAACTTTTAAAACAGATTCCATGTTAAGAAGTTAATATATCCTTGTGTATTTACTAATCAATCCAGGTACATGTAGCCTGAAGCTGGGAAGTAAGAGGCATTAGCAAGGAAACCATTTAACTGCAAAGAATGCATGGGAAAGCATCAGAAAGAATGTTATTTATAAATACAAAGACAAGTGCAATAGTACAAGCAATTGGAAAATCCCTGCTTGGAAGCCACCCAAAGCAGTGCTTCTATCTGGCATATCTGGAATACATGGCACTAATAAATGTGAGCTCTTTTCTCCTACTGACCAACCACCTAGTCAATGAGCAGGATGCCTAGCCTTGGCAATCTCTTAGTTTTCCCATCTATAAAATGGGGATTAGAGCTATGTGTTAATAAATGAAGGCTAACATTCTTCCAATGAATGGCATTACAGAAAACACAAATATCACCATGAAATGTAGAAAAACATGTAATTTTACATTTAAAACTAGTTTATAGTCATGCTTTAAAGGTGATATGGTCGAATAGACATGTATTTGGAAATAGATGGCTCTGCAGGGGATAAGGAGAGAGAGGGTCAGAGTGAAATGACTCATGAATTTGGGGATGCAGAGGATCTCTGCAGCATGAAGTCACAAGGGACTGACACCAAGGTCTCTCCTCCCCTCCACAAACAATTCTGTCTGTAGACTTTGCAAGAAGGTGCGTGAGGAGTTTGGAAATTATTTTTTATTTTATACTTTTTGCATCCTTTAGTGAATGTACAGACTGGTGTATTATTAAAAACAGGTATATTAAAATAAAGCGTTCTGATGTGCATTGAAAAATATTGATTCTTCTAATATTTTAAAAGGTGATAAATAAAAATGAATACCTTAAGTCTGAGAGGTTACAACTAACATCTTGACATGAGCAATTCTGGTCTAGGCAATAACACAAGCTTGTTAAAAGCTTGGAGGGAAGAAAATTGTGGGGGATCCAGATGTCTTCACTGGAGTAAAAATCTACCTCCCCAAACAACTAAAGGCATGTATCTGGGGCAAAAGAGTAAGCTGGCAAAATACTGTAATTGAAATGTGAGGATCCTGACCTTTTCCAAAACAGAGAGTTTCTACGAGGCTACGTGTAAATCAAATCCTAAATTAAGATTTCTAGGGAAGCAGACCACTTAAAACACCCACATTTGAAAGTTACACAAAACAGAGCTCATTTGTGGTGCAAAGAATTATCGTCTAAGTTATTCATTCTGTAAATTTTAACCTTTATCAGTTATATTTTCTTAAATATGTGTTGCAGGGTACGGCAAGCTTGTAACAACCGCTTGCTGCCCTTGAACTCTGAATGAACGCTTTACTGCAATCCCTTTCCTTAAATAGAATCATAGAATATTAGGGTAGAAGATTCCTTAGAGATCAGTTAGAACTGTGGTTCTCAACCTCTGCGACACATTGGAAACACTTGTGGAGCTTTTAAAAGATACAGAGGCCCAGGCCTTCACCCCAAACCGATTAAAGCAGAATGTCAGAGTGGAAGGGTGTCGGTGTTTTTTAATAAGTTCCACAGGTGGTACTATTGGGCTGCCAGGATCATAAACCACTGATTTACCCTGGGTTGTCTGATACCATAGTCACTGACCACACATGGATATTTTGCACTTGAAATGTGGCTAGTCCAAATTGAGATATGCTGTAGTTGTGAAATATACACTGGATTTCAAAGAGAGAGAGAGAGAGAATGTAAAGTAGTACATTAACACTTTTATACGGATTATATGTTTAAATGATAATATTTTGGATATATCAGGTTAAATCAAAGTGTTATTACAATGATTTCACTTGTTTCTTTTTAACCTTTTTAATGCAGCCACTAAAACATTTAAAATGGCACATGTGGCTCACATTTGTGGCTCTCACTACTGGACAGTGCTGGGTAAGCCCAATATTCTCATCACAAATGAAGAAACTGAGGCAGAGATGCATAACAGCTCAAGGTAGCTCTCTGGGGATTGCGTCCCTCCTGCAGTCTCAGGCTTCTCATTGTTGCAGAGCCACGAATGGACAAAGCTTGTTATGCCATCAGGCGAATTTCAACTCTTCTTTCCCCCTTTTGTTTTCCTAATTGTTTCTTCTAAGATTTGACTTAAAAATCTATCTTCCTTACGGAAAAATATCCCTGCTCTACTGTGTACACATTTGTGACTTGTTACTGCAGGATTATTCATCAAGGCAGAGTAGTTGAAATGGATGTTAAAAAATGAATCTAGGGAAACACTAGCAGAAGGAAAATGCAGAGAATAGACAGAGAAAACATTTTGTCATGCTATAGTTTAGAAGATGACCCTGGAGGCCCCCAGCACTCTGACAGTCACCTTCGACACAGGATTATTCCCTGATATGATTTTAGAAGCTTGAGCCTATAATATTGTTTTTCCTCCTAGGAGTCAGTGTTTTTCTGCACAATGTTGTCATTGCAGTGAGGCAAATCAGACCCTCCGTAATGGTGCACCACACCATAGCCAGATACCCTGGCGGAAACGGACTTTATCCCAATGCCTTCTACTCTCTGATGCATGAATTAATACCTGGCCAGCCAGAAGCCAACTTACTTAAAGAAGAAAATCTTGTTTTGTTCAAGTGAAATGGTCCTACCAGATCTGGCAAATAGAGATTACACCTATTTCTTCCAGTAGTCAGCTAATTCAAACAAAAACAAAGATTTTTTTGTTGCATATGTCTTCCCCCTTGGGAAGCCAACAGAGAGAGGACTGCATAAAACTGGCTGAAATGTGCTATATTTGAGAAATCATGCCTGCAACACAGGAACTCCTCAGTGTAATAAAAGAATAAAAAGAGACCTGAATTCTGATATAAAACCTCATGCAAACAGCTGGAGAGGAAACCTGCAGGTGAGGCCAAACAACACATGCAGTAGATACATTCAAGATTTCTATTTAGACATTGTTATTCCCCATCTTAAATACAGCACAGCCTAAATATCATCTTAAATCAAATGTGTGGTGCTCTAGAGCCCTCTGTGTTGCATGCATGAATTTTTTTAGTTATGATTGGTCAAGTTTTGCCAGTCAGACCTCAAAGAACATACTTCCAGACTCAATTCACTTCTCACCACCTCCAAACACACTCATACATATCCACCTGGAAAGATAATGTATTATAGACAGATCCTAGGCAAAAGTACACCTTCTAGAGTGAAAACATCACCCATTTCTCTATTTGACAAAAAAAGGTTATTTATTTTAACTTTAAATAATATTTCAGATCCTGTCCTCAGAGATGATAAAGAAAAGACAGGAAGTAGAGAAAGTCACTGCCTTATTCTTGAGACAGTCTTTCAGACCATTTTTAGTCTGCCTGGTTTTTACTCTCAAATGAAATCTGGATGGTGTGGTTTTACAGAGTATGTCTAATAACAATGGTGATAAAAGGAGAATTTAAGTTAAAATTAATTAAGGAGGCCCATATTAGAAAAAATAACATTGCAGATATTATATAAGAATAAATGATACTACAGCTTTTATGATTAAGGTATTCATTCCAAAGATCTGATAAAAATTTGTCTTTGAAAGATTAGTCATCAAAAGGTTTGAAAAGAGCAAAGGATACAAAGTCATGGGTTATGCCCCATTTCTGACAAGGGCATTTATGACAGGAGCACCCAACCTGGAGGCAGGGACCAGGCTTCTCAGCCTGGTTTGGCTCTCGCTAGCTCCGGGCCTTGGGTGAGCCAGGGGTCTCTTCTGCAAAATGAAAAAGTTGGTCTATCAATCTGAGGCTCTCTCCTAGCCCTACCATCCCCATAAAGGCATAAGCCTTTGTATCTCACCATCAGAATCTCTAGGCCGAAAGGAACTCCCTCTAAAATCAGTTCTAGTCAAATGCCAGCCTGGTAGTTTTCAATCCTTGTTAAGGATTGAAATCCTAAAATCCTTTTAGGGTTAAGATCAGAAATGTGACCTTAAGGAAATAGAAGAAAGCAGCTGAAATACATATTTCTAACGTGATAAACTGATTCTGATCTATTTCTCAGGGGGCAGAGGTGAACTTGGAAAAAATAAATATTGAAATGCCAATATAATATCTTACATATTCAAGAATTTATCCTAAACTTTATCTTTTACTGGGAAAGTCCCAGAGTCCTCAATAAGAGCTTCAAAAATTTTAGTTGGGTTTCTGGAAGAATGCTATTACTATCTGGAAATTTCTAAAAGGCCTCTCTCTTTAAAAAAAAAAAAAATTCCTATGCTAAATCTATGATTTGTCCAACAATGGAATACTAATGGATTCTCAAAAAACGCTAATTGCTCATTTTTTCCTAATTACGAAAAGCAATAATTCTTTAGTGAAAACATTAAACATGATGTCATTTTTAAAGTGCCAGACTTTCTATTTAAAGCATTGCCACAAAGTAGATAGCTTACTGAGTTTACAAATAGCAACACAAAACGGGTCTTCTGTGTCTTTAAGTCTGTTTAGCATATCCGAAAGTGCTTCTTCCTCACACTTAGATATTTAAGGCAACTGCCCCCCAGTTTATTACCTTATCTCAATTGTTTAATTTTCTTAAATAGAATTCAGAGAAATAGTCATAGATTTAAATTTTTAAACACTAATAAAGCATTGGTTGATTCCCATAATATAGCTGGTAGTCAAAGTGGACAAGATAATGAATTGACTGAGATCACTGTTTCGTCTTCATCCAAGAAAGCTGCCTCTAAAAAAAGACCTTAACTTGCTGTAGAAATCCAATTTGTAAGAAGCATATAGATGGGAAACACCAGCCAGGATCACATTAATTTTGTGACTACCAGCATTGCTTTGAAGTGAAGAAGAAGAAGGAGGAGGAGGAGAAGGAGGAGGAGAAGAAGAAGAAGAAAAAAGAAAAGATGACAAAAATTATAAGTCCACTCAAATCCCAATTTTAATCCAACAACACAACCAGAAGAAAACAAATTACAAATGCAAAGTTCACATCTTAGTGATCTAGTGAGCATGACACCCCCACAAAATAATTTTTAGCTTAGTAATAAGTAAACTCCAATGACAAGAAAATATTATAGGATTGTGATACCTCATTGCTAAAAAGTAGATTATAGTAAGAAATTGGGAGTCTCGGAACTTGCCATCATGGAAACTCCATGATTGATTGGTTTTGAATGTGTAGGTATGGGAAACTGACAAATCATTGTAACAAAAATATTCAACTCACTAGAATTGAAAATCTATGCAGGAAAAGTCTCTCTGACAAACTACCATTCATTTAGCCACCTACTCAAATAAAAGCTGCAACATAACAGAGATCTAGAAATAAAGGCATGGTTTCCAATTTTTTGTTGGAATGTTCTAATAAATATCTTCTCAGGTATAAACTATATAAGGTTGCGACTGACTGCTGATTGACAGGCAATTTATGGGCACCAGCAATTTACATAAAAAATAGTGGGCTTGGAGATATTTTCAAATATGTTTACTATGAGTGAAGTTGAAAAATAAAAACCACTATAATCAGTAAGGATTTAAAAATAAGAGATCTATATAAAATGCTATAAGCAAAGGAAAATGAGAAACATTTCTGGGGAGACACAAGTGAGTTTTGTTATTATAAGTTTTAAAACTAAAGTAATAGCTGATATTCAACCAATAGCATCATCCTTCGGGGACATACACATCTAGGTTTGAATGCGGAAAACTGTTTTCTTTTGTTTTGTTTTTAATTTTTAGGTTTCTTTTTCAAGAACTTTCTTATTAAAACTTAAATACTTATTGAAGTGATCCATGAAACCTCATAGAAAGGGGAATTCATGCTTGACACATTACTTAGCATGCTTCATAGCTTCCCCACTGCAATATGCTCCTGAACATATTTTACCCAGGAAATAATAGTCTTATTCACACACACACACACACACACACACACACACACACACACACAAAACCTTCCACATAAAATGCTACAAGTCCCAGGAAACTGACAAAAGCAACATTAAAATTTTGTGCAAAATCAGAGCTCCATTTCTGAATTCCATCTATGAAAATACAACATTGGTTCTATTTAACTAAGTGCAAAGTTTTCTCTCTGCTTAATAAGCATAATAAACATCATCCTTACCATTATCTGTAGAATAAAAGCAGCAACGTGTTGCTTCCTGCAGTCACCAAATCAAGGTTTTTCTTCCTTTCTTTCTAGTAACTTCTGTTTCACCAGCAAGATTGGGAAGAAAATAAGTCTTGCGTATTTGCCTCAGTATTTCAGACCAGAAGACTGTGAAACTAGCTCTTAGTAAAAAGAACAGGTCTGGTATTTTACAATTACTTCTGCAACCCAGAGGTACCTCCTAGACTCTGGTACCTCCCTTGTTCTCTAAGTTTCTTTTAGTAATGAGACTAATTTTTCCAGTAGCCTTGAACTCCCTAGATTTAACTGACATGGAAAATGTGACTAAAAATTTGTAGAACTGTCTAGCCTCCAACCCAACACAGAATCAACTTTGTTGTAAATGTTGAAGAACACCTCGCAAGCAGCTACATGCTCAGTTTCTACTCCTGAGCTACGCAGCAGAGAACACCAAATAACAGTGCGCCATCTAGTTAGCAAGCTGCAATCTCCATGCTAGAAGGGGGGACACTTTCAAACCCTGGGAGTTAAGAACTTGTCAGGGTTCAGCTGCTCTAAAGGTCCAATTGTTTATTTAAATAAAAAAAAATATCGCTACTGAGATAATCCACATCTAGTGGATATGGGAAAATTTAGGTTATAATGGCACTACAAACTTTTACATCTAACTTTGATTTACAAGATAAAAGCAAGTTTTAAATTAAAAGGGCTTTCTGTTAATAGAGCTTATTATTCTGAAGACGGGAATGATTTTCTTCGAAAGTTGTCCCTGGGTGCATGCCTATTATCTTTGCTTTTCCCCTTCCACTAATGAGCATTTATCTAAAGAGCCTGTTAATCCTCTGATGTGTGCTTCTGGTCAGAGGTAACAGTTTGAATAAAACCACTAATCACTGATCACTAAATCACTGATCATTAATCACACTTTCCAGTGCCCATGACTGGGCCATTTTTTTTTTCCTTTAAGTCTATGAATCACAAACAAGAAGTTCAACATTTTCGATGCACACATATTGTGTGGAGGTTACACTATTTCATCTCTAGATGTGAATAAATACTAAATCCTGCCACAAACTTGGGGAAGTATGTCAATTAGACCCCAGAGAGGAGTTTCACAAATGTCTACCCTACAGCATGGCTTTCACTTTGAAGAAAGTAGATCTAATTATAAGAAAACATGTGTTCTTCGAGAAATTCCCTCATATTGGCAATATAAGTATTTCTTTATTTAGTTTTCACCAACTCCAAATCAGGGACCACTCCGATTCCCTCTCCCGCTCTAACCAAAACTCTGTTAATACTTTCATAATTTAATTTCTGCACATTTCCCTCCCCCGCCCCCCCACCAAGAGTTCTTTTTACTTTGATCCCTTGCAACAAGTCATACATAGGGTCTTTATTTCAACTGCCAGATACGGAGGTTCTGACTCAATTCAATGACTTAAGTATTGAACTACCTCTTTCAACATAGAAACTTAAGGTTAAGAGCTAGAAACTAACGCACACACCAATTTATTGTATGGAAGTTTAGGTTCAACAACTCACATTCCCTTACTTTGGAAATGAAACGTTTAGTCTTGATCCTTTCAGCTAAACCTGATTTTGTCAGCATCCTGGCTTCTTCATCTTCCCTCTTCTGCTAAAGGGCAGGCACTACCCTTTAGCAAACAAAGTGAAGTACTTTGTTTGCAGTGGATGTATTGCCTTCCTAAGTCACTACCACGAGGACAGAGTATTATCATAACGCTTGGAAACATTTCCTGATTTGCCTTTTCTATCAGGACGAAGCATTTTCGCTCTAGAGGAGAAGGCTTGTTGGTGCCTTTCTTAAATAATACAAAAGGGCAGATTGCGCGCTGATCAGGTACAGTTGTCCCCTCAGACCCCAGAAGCTTTTACCCACACTCCAGGGACCGTGCTCGCTCCAGGGAAAGCTGTAAAAGGCGGGGCCGGGGCTAGAGTGATAACGGTGTAGACGGGGGAGTGGTGGAGAGGGAGGGGTTGGGAAGAGAGGGCAATAAAGATGTCTAGGGAGGGGGCGATTGCACGAGTGTGTTGTGAGGAGGGTAGGGGGATGCACAGCAGAGTTGCTTTGTCAGCATTCTAAGCTCCTGAACCCTTGAGGAGCTCAAGCTGTTAATCAAACACTTACTGGCCTGCAGAATGACGTAATGGACCTGTATCCAGCCTTTATTCCTTGACACATGTCAGAGAAGGAGGGAAAAATAAAAATCAAACACATTCTGCAGACTGACAAGGAGATATACAAGTAGCCCGCTCCAGACCCCGGCCTTGAACAAGCATCAAGTGGGGGCGGCACCGGTCCAGGGAAAGTTGGGGACGGGGATGAGAGTGTGGACAAGGTCTAGGGCTTTATCTACTAGACGTCCCTCAAAAACAAATCTATGGCAAAGAAGTAGATGCAGTTGCTGAGGGAAAACATCTCCTTGGTTCCTTCCTCCGCATCTTGCCCCTCTAAGAACTTCAGGAAAAGTTCAAGTGGTTCTGCCGAGAATTTGCCGCAGGGGGAGACTCCGCCGCCTGGTCCTGGGAATTGCCTGGGCGCCGCCAAGGCTCGAGCCGGAGCTGTCATTTGGGGCAGCGGCCGGGAAGAGGTAACGATGCCAGCGAGAAAGCAGCGGAGGCAGGAGGCGGCCGGAGGAGTGGACGGGAGCGGAGGGAGCCTCGCTGCTCTCCAGCCCGGAGCGCCTGTAGCGAAAGCCAAGCGCCCTCCAAGGGCGACCTCCCCTCCCTGGGCGCGCGCCCACCCTCTGCAGCCAGCAGCCCCACGGGAGAAGTGGCAGCGGCAGCTCCGCACTGGGGAGAGCGAGCCCCCTGCGCGCGCGCCCACACGCTCCCTAGGTGACCCGGCGTCCTCGCCGCGCCCGCTGGAAGTTTGCAAACTTTCTCCGGGGGTTCCGCCGCCACGCTGGGAAGCTGGGGACGCGGGGGGAGGTTCCTGGCTCGCCGTCTCCGCTGCCGCTTGACCGCACTTCTGGAGGACTCCGCACCTTGCCAGGTCTCTGGAGGCAAACACACACCCCCGATTCATAACTGGTCCCCGCGTCAGGGGACTCGCGCGCTCCCACACACGCACGCACGCCGCGCGGACTCGGCGCCGGCTCCACGTTAGCATCCCTCCAGGCGCGCGGCGCGGCGGCCACCGACCGCTCAGGCACTCACGCGGCGCGGGGTCTCTGGGGTGGCGTCAGGACACAGCCGAATTCCACAGTCTACCAGCACTCGGGGCCAGACTTCCCTCTGGTCCGCCAAAATGTTTACAAACACAGATCACCCTCCAGAAAAAAATGCATCACATCTTCCCTACTCCTTGCCCTGTGACCTGCCCACTGGACCAAGTAACCTCGCGGCTGCTGCCGAGAACCAACCCCTGCAAACAAGTACGCTCCCGAGATGGCTCCCGCGGCAAGTGCAACAAAAGTGGCTAAATGCAAAAGCCCCAGAAGTGGCCGAGCCGTATTTTTAGGAACTTACCAAACAAGTGTGGAGAAGGCAAGAGCGGAGCCCGGGTGAAGGGACCACGTTGGACTGAGCAAAGATTACAATACATTCTATTTAGAGTGCATTACATCACCCCCCCGGTGACGTCACGTGGGATTCCTGAACTTCTAAATCATTGCGGTCCGCTGGGGAGGGACGGAGCGAGGGGCGGGGCCGGCGCGTCGAGGGGGCAGGCCCCACCCCGGCCCCGCCCAGACCCCGCCCCGCCCGCGCGGACCCTGGTGCACCCGCCGGGGAGTGGCAGCGGCGGGGGCGACTGCGCAAGCAACAGCTTGCAGAGCCCAGCGCCGTGTGACACGGCTCCCTGACATTAGTGGTGTGAGTCAGCTTGGAAACAATCCTTATGGTTTCAGACAGGACCACGGAGGAGGCGCGGGCGTGGGCTGTTCTGCGGGGAGGGCCTGATGGGGTTTGAAAGGTGTAGGGATGGGGGTTAGGGGAGAGGTGGGGAGGGGATGCTGAAGGATGTGGGAAGAGGCTTTGCAAACAGAAATGCAGGACGCTCCTCCCTCCCCCACCAGAGGATGTCCAGCTCCTTTTTGCTTGCGACAGTCATGACCTCATTTCAGTGTTCCCTGCATCCTGGCTTCTCAGAGCACTCACTTGTCACCCCTTCTTTACCGCCCCCATCTCACCTCCTCCAGAATAACTTCCTTATGGTGCACACTCTCATGAAATACACAGCCCCCACCCTTCGCGGGACCCCTGCTTCGTGCGTCTGAGAAGCTGTAGGGAGAGTTGCTCCTAAGGCGAAAGGTGAATCACAGCTAGAGCCAAGTGATGAGCCTGATTTAGACACGACGTCAGAGCCGAAAGGGCCCTTGGCTGTCACTTCCAGAGCCTCTTCGGTAACTGGCCCAAGCTCACGGGCTGGGAAGTGGCAGAGCCAGGGCCAGACTGCAGGATCCGGGCGCCTGGTCTGCAGCGAGAGGAGCCTGGCGTCTCCAGCATCCGGCCGTCACCATCGCTGTCACCATTCCCCTGCTGAATTTCCTTTCAGAAGTTCTCCCTTTGAGTAGGATTCAAAGAGAAGGCATAGGCTAAATCCAGGCCGATTCTAGACGACCAATGCCAACCTCGCAGCCCCTCATACCTTACAAAGCATTTGCAACCACGTGAATTCCCTTGTTTCTCACAACAACCCGGGTACCATAAGTAGGACAGGTATTATAATTATCCCCATCTTACAGGTGAGCTAAGGCAGACACCAGAAGGTTAAGGGGCTGGCCTGAGATCACTTGATGAGCAAGGGGTGGCACTGGGCCCACCGCAATCCCTATTTTCAAGCCCAGATCCCAACTGGGCTCCTTCATAGAGCCAGGGGTAAACATTCCCTTCTTGTGGGTTATTGGTGGTTGGAACCTCTGCTAAGAACACATTGGCTGGGAATTGGAGCTTTGCTTAGAAACAGTTTAGCCCCCGTTAATAAACAATAATCATTTCTGACATTTATGTAACATCTGACATTTATATAGTACCTCTCATCCCAACACATCACAACCATGACGGTGCAGTTTGCCGGAGAATCATGACTGGGCTGGCTAGAAACTGTAATACATTGCCTGGATTGTCACATACTTCTGAGCTGGTTTTGACATACTAAATGGAAGAGCTTAGCATGTTATTTCTGTTTTTAAGGGTTTAAATGGCACCTTGCCCTTTAGTGTTCCTTGAAACCACAGAGACTGATGACTGTTTGATCCTCACAGCCTTATTCAGAGTTCATCACTGAGTTTTCTACTTACTGTTTTCCACATGTAGTCCTGAAGGAACTGCAAAAGAAGGGCTCCAGTCCTAAGCTGAACCTTAACCAATAAAACTTGAAATATGACATTTCCTTTATGGAAGGAAGCAATACCTTCTCAGGATCAGTTCTATGACCAGTACAGCCTTTTCTACCTAAAGCAGGTATCTACCATCTTCTCCCTCAAAGAAAAAGTCTGAGCCAGTCAAGGAGCAATCTAGAGGCAAAAAGGGGATAAAGCCAAAACATATCAGAGCTCCGGCTAAGAGCTTATCTTTTTCCCCAGCTGATAGGAGCAAAACAAAAGAATAGAATGGAGAATTGAATAAGTAAGTCTGGGTGATCAGCAAAATATTTTTAAAGTACATAATCAAAATGCGAATTTGAAACATTTAATTCTCAATATTCTCTACATGAAAGCATACATATATGAGTTTTAATGCTAGTAGTTCATCCATTTCTAACACTATCTAAATTATTTGTCTGTATTTATAAATTATTTCTGATCTTTTGTTTGACATGCTGTAACTAAACAATGCTCCTGCTTGAGCATTATTATGCTCAAGCATGACATATAGGAACACACATCAAACTTTCCATGACTTTCCAACAACTTGATAATCATTAGGTTACTTGAAGTCTCAATAAATAGAGAATTTCTGTTAACATCAGCAGTATTGTTCATGGTACTGACTCCTCCCTCAGCTTCTGCTAATGACCCCTTGCGCTTTAGTGTTCCTTGAAACTACAGGGACTGATGACTGTTTGATCCTCACAGCCTTATTCAGAGTTCATCACTGAGTTTTCTACTTATTGTAGAAATAAAAGAATTGCAATTTAATGCAAAAGGTTTCTAGCTGTCATATCACAGACTGAGATCTTCACATATTCCAGATCTCTGTTACCAACTAAATCACACACACACACACACACACACACACACACACACACACACACACAAATCATTTCTAAATGTAAACTGAAGAAAAAAAGAGATATTTATGAGTGTAGACTCTAGTGTCAACCTGCCTGAATTCAAATTTTAGCTCTGCTTCTTGACTCCTGGTTCTCAGTTTCCTCAGCTATGAATGAGGATGGTGATGATAATCACAGCGACTCGAGTTCAGAATTCTATTACTTAAGAATTGTGCTTGGGGCAACGCATGGTGGTTCACACCTGTAATCCCAGCACTTTGGGAGGCCAAGGCAGGTGGATCATCTGAGGTCAGGAGTTTGAGACCAGCCTGACCAACATGGTGAAACCCCCGTCTCTACTAAAAATACAAAAATTAGCTGGGTGTGGTGGCAGGCACCTGTAATCTCAGCCACTCAAAAGGCTGCAACCTGGAAGGCAGAGGTTGCAGTGAGCTGAGATCGTGACATTGCACTCCAGCCTGGGTGACAAGAGCGAAACTCTGCCAGAAGAAGAAGAAGAAGCAGGAGGAGGAGGGGAGGAGGAGGAGGAGGAGGAGGAAAAGGAGGAGGAGGAAAAGGAGGAGGAGGAGAAGGAGGAGAAAAGATTTTTGTTTGGTACAGGGCAAGTACGATGGAAGCACTCATTCTCTTTTTATTAATAAAAGTATTTTGGCTAATGCTGTGATAGGTGGGCATTCGGTAATTTTTTTTTTTCTTTTTTTACAAACTTAGCTAAATAAATGAAAAGAGAACCTTTACCCAGTAATTCCCCCAGCCCCACATTGCCTTCTGTATGTGTCATCTGGGCCAAGCAGCCTCTCATCTGTCAAATGTGCCAGCAGAGTCCCCGTGTTTGTGGACTCATATTTCTGCCTCATGCTCACTCAGTCTCTCTCCCAGGATTTCTCAGAGCCAGAGTTTCATGGAGGCTGCAGTTACTGAGAGCAGCTATGCCAGAGCATCTCTAAGGGTGCCTCTGCTGGTGGTGGCCACGGCCTGGGGCATTTGCTCTCTGATGTGCCAGCACCACCACTAGGAATGCCCTCTCACCCACCAGGTCTCCATCCATTGTGGCCTGTCAGACTTATGGAGTCAGGGACGCTTACACGAGAACCAAGGTAAACTGGCTGGGGTACCACCCAGCCAACATTCTCCCCAGGTTCATCCCATTTCTCTCCACAGAACAGGAGTACAGGCGGGACACAGCCAGCCCTGGAGGTACTATTGGCGGTGGCAGAGAGATTGGACCTATGCAGAGCTGACTGGCACCTGCAGTGACCAATAAGAATAGGTGAGACCCCTGCGAGACCAGGGGTTAACCCTTTAGTTGCTGAATCGCGGGCAGTGGAAAGGAGAGGACTAGACAGCTGGGCCAGTGGGGAAGCACTAGGCATTCACCAACTCCCACGGAAGAATTTTAATATGTTAAGAAATTCACAGCCTTACTAGTACTTATCAGGCCTGAATAAAACCATCCCAAGACGCCTCAGATGGGAAGAAATTCTTTAGCTCTCTACTTTGGGTTCAGTCATTTCTCCAACATTCAGCAAACATCAGCAGATCTGTCCAGTGCTGAGGACAGAAAATAAAAAACGGTCTGTTTCTTCCCAGCTCCTAGGCTCCCACAGAAGTTCTCAAACGTAGTGGAGTAAGCAAAAAACACCTGGGCAACTTATTAAAGTCAGTTTCTTGAGTCAGACTTCCCCAGGGATTTTAGTTCCAAGGGTTGGCATTGGGTCCAGGATTCTGCATTCGTGATTCTGATGCAAGTGTCTGGGGAACTCCCCACCTACCACCACCACACACACATACTTCGAGTGACTCTAGTTTAATGAATTCATAGATGGGCAGTGATCCAGGAGGAAGCTGGTGAGGGAGAAGAAAAGAGGTCAGTCTGAGACACTCAAAAATATGACCCAAGCTTCATATGCTTAAGATCAAGGCCAGGCGCAGTGTCTCACACCTGTAACCACAGCTATTTGGGAGGCTGAGACAGGAGGATAACTTGAGCCCTGGAGTTCGATACCAACTTGGGCAACATAGACGGCCTGGCCTGGGCGTCTCTACAAAAAGTTTTTAAAATTAGCCAGGCATGGTGATGTGCACCTGTGGTCTCAGCTACTGAGGAGGCTGAGATGGAAGGCTCGTTTGAATCCGGGAGAATCAAGGCTGTGATGAGCAGTGACTGCACCACAGCGCTGCAGCGTGGATGATAGAGTGAGACCCTGTTTCAGAAAAAGAAAAAGAGACCAATCCTCTAGCAGCTTCCCCAAAAGATGAACACATCCCTAGAGAAGGCTTCTCATCATCCCTTCTGCGCACATCACTCAGAGTGACCTTTTCCCACTTTTTACATTTTATTTTAAGCTTTTCTTAACTAAGTTAAACATGATGGGGAAAGGGATGCTGCTGAAGCCCACTTTGTGGTTAAACATCTAGCTATCATCCCATTGGGAAGTTTCCATCCCTACTAAAATGGGTCTTCACCAGGTTTCTTCATTACCTTACTTGAAGGGATAAAGATTTCCAAATAAATGGAACTGCAAAATGCATCCAAAGCTGTCAAAACCACAACACGGTGAGCTAACATTTACCAAGCATTTGCTCCTTGCCAAGCCTTGAGCTAAGGGATTTATGTGCATTTTCTCCGTTAATCTTCACGTCTCTGTGAGGCAGCTGGAACCATTCTCATTTTGCAATGAGGAGATCTACTCTTAGAGAGGCTGAGTAACTTACCCAGAATTGCACAGCTGGGGCATGGCCGAGCTGAGAAAAGAACGTACATTGCTGGTGCCTGTCTCAGTGCCTGCCTGAAGGCACCCCATGCTTTGGTAGTCCTGAGCACAAGTCAGTTTGAGGATGCAGGAATCAGGAAAGTTGAGAACAAGCCAGAGATTGGCAGTGAGTAGGAAAAGCCACCAGCCTCCATCCAAACTCTGTGCCTGGTTAATCAAAAGCCACTCCAGAGAGACAGGACTGGCTTCATGGCCTATGATGCCTGGTCACACAGGGCCTCATCTCATGCTCAGAAGGGTCCCATATTTGGTTTAAGGCTTGCTGTCATCATCTTGAAATTCTTAATAATTTTATCTTTGAACTTATGCTTTGTAAAAGAAGCCTGGTGGAACATGTGCATGAGCAGAGGAGTTTGGTGATCTCCGTGTGTCTGCTATTTCTTGCTCATAATGCCTCAGGAGCACCAAATTCCAGTGGACCCAAGATGCATGGGAATCCAGCAAGACTCAAATCAAATACAAGGTAAATTCATGATCTCTCTGACTGAGTGGGATGGGAGAGGAGAGGTGAGGCTGACAGCCCTGAGAGGTCACGCTTTCCTTTCAAACCAGAACTTTCTTGGGATGCAGAAAAAAATCAATGGTATCCTAAGAAACATAAACAACCAAGAACCCTATCTTACCTGCATTAGACCCCTGTGTTAGGCAACCACATACCCTGAAAATGATGACATAGAAAGCAAGAGAAAGATGGGCGACTCGCAGTTCTTTTTCTTTTCCATCTTTCCTCATCACAAGTAAACAGAAAGCAGAAAGTTGGCAGAATGTGTGCACAGCAAGAAGTGAAATAAAGGTGGTTGAGCTTGTTTCGTACAGTGTATCCATGTTCTGGTAAGGACAAAATACATGTGCATGTACGGGCCATGACATACACATTGTGGGATTTGAGTGATTTCACATACAAGTTAAGTAATCTTATATTTACATTTAAAACTAGCATTGCAGTATGTAAAGATGAACAGTAAAATTAATGCTAGTAATGTAACACTTTAAGTTTTTGCTATTTAAAATGACATTAAAAAGCAAATAAAACATACCATGACAAGTCAAGAGACTGACTTTGCAAGAGAGGAAAAACTTTCTATTTAATGTCTTCAATGGCTCTTTTCCCCTGCCTTTTAAACAAGAGGCCCTGTATTTTCAGTTAACACTGGGTTCAAAAATTATGTGTCAGGTGCTACCCAGAGACATGATTGACAGGATCCACCAGATCCCCAGCTCCATGCTCACATGCTGAGAGGGAGGGCAGCAGACAGCAAGAGATTTGGCAGCTGTAGCCTTGTCACTTACTAGGTGTGTGATCAGGGCCAATTTCTTTACCTCTTTGAACTTCAGATTCTTCATCTGCAAAATGGAGATAATATCAGCATCTACCTCCTAGGATACTGCAAGGATTCAGTGAGTTAATATATGTAACATGCTTAAAACAATGCCTGGCACTAGTAGTTACTGGAAAAATCATCTTACATATGATTATGCCCTATAAGGTTTTGGGGATAATTTAATAAAATAATTCATGTCAAGTGCTTAGCTGTGTGCCTGGCATTTAGAATGTGCTCAATAAATATTAGTTACATAAAATTACATATAAGATGTAATATTGAAGTTCTATGGGTTAGATGGAGGAATCAATCCAACTGGCCCTGAGTCTAGTTTTTGAGAGTCTTAGCATAAGCCAGTTGTATTTGAAGGAGACGGTACCTTTAGGTTAACAAATCTGCACTGAGTTTGTGAGCAACTGAGCAATTTCATACAAGCTGATGTTCTAGTTGAAGCTATCACCATTTACCCTTCTAGTCTTGACATACAAATGCATTTTTATACCAGTGGTTGTATAATTATTGACTCCAGTATGATTTAGTTTTCAGAATCACTTCTTGAAATCCTAACAGGTGAAACTCAAAAATGCCATGCTCTTGCATTGGAGGTGCAGATGTGTATCAACTTTGAAATGTTGTTTAACAAGAGACAGCTAGATCACCTGCCTCAAGCTTGGGACACCTCATCCAGAAGACCATTGGCTGCTAGTGGCTTGACCTAGTTCTACAGGGAATTATTGTATTCACTACTCTATAAAACTTAATGTTTTCTCTTGAATCTGGCTGAAAATCAAAAGCTTCACCTATCTCAAGGAGTATTAGCATGTTAACATCCCTATAAAAGTTGCTCTTATCTTAGTGTTTTTCTTTTTTTGAAGGAGACTTGATTAAAGGAAAAACTACTTAGTCTTTATTTTTTCTGCTTTGGGATTAAGTGAAAGAGATTGACACCTGCTCTGAATAATGACCCAGAATAATACTGCCATGTCAGCACACTCCAAAAATTTTAGTCATTTCCTTAAGATCAATGATAAGTGGAAAGTAACGGTTTAACAATAATTAGGAATGTCTTATATATAGGGAAGGTTCGTTTAGACTAAAACATTATTGATATCCCATAAATTAATATTGAGCGTCATCTCACAGGAACTGATATTTCACATACAACCTCTTTTTGGATCATCATTAACCACATGTTTAACTCATGTACTGCTGATGGGGAAGGTTATTCTCATCTCTTTAGGGGCATTTATAAGTACCTTTTTAAAATGATTCTTGAGAATTTCAGTGTTAAACCTAATTGATCAGCGATTCCTCCTCGTTCTTACATGACATGGAATATTTAAAACCTGGATAGTTACTGTGAACTTCATTTGGATCCTGAATATTACCCACTGTGGATATCAGAAAATATAAAGCTTCCTCACCCAGCTCTCCTCCCTCTTCCTGGTTTTAAAGTATTCTGCCTATGGCTTTTATAACAGTGCCCTTACTTTACACTTTAAGAGACTGCAGTATAAACAGTACACTGGGACATTGTGCTGTTTAGCAAAAGCATCTATCTGCTGTAGCTATTTAATGCTATGTCAAAGTCTGAGGGGAAGGAAAGAACACTATTATTTGTGAGCACTCACTCTGAGTCAAGGCTGTTATATCTTCCATCATGTTTAATCCTGACAACTCTGGGTGAAAGGTACGATTACTACTATTTTATTAATGAGAGAACTGAAGCTCAGAGAGGCTAATTTGACTAAGGTCACACAGGTAATAATTAAGGAAGTTGAGTTTCAAACCTAGTCCTGACTCCAGAATCCCCATTGTCCATCATGCTCTGCTGTATTTTTACTTCAAGACACTTTTTTTCTCCTTTCACCCTCCTGCTTAACATTATTTAGCTTTATTAAGCAAGCTACCTATGAAACGTGTGTGTGTGAGTGTGAGTGTGTGAGTGTGTGTGTGAGAGAGAGACAGAGTTTCACTCTTGTCACCCAGGCAGGAGTGCAATGGCATCATCTCAGCTAACTGCAACCTCTGCCTCCCAGGTTCAAGCGATTCTCCTGCCTCAACCTCCTGAGTACCTGAGATTATAGGCACCTGCCACCACGCCCAGCTAATTTTTGTATTTTTTTTTTTTTTTTTTTTTAGTAGAGACAGGGTTTCACCATTTGGTCAGGCTGGTCTCAGAGTCCTGACCTCAAGTGATCCACCCACCTCACTTCCCAAAGCACTGGGATTATAGGCGTGAGTCACCACGCCCAGCCGTATTTTTTAATTTTGTTTTTAGTAGAGACAAGGTCTTGCTAAGTTGCCCAGGCTAATCTCAAACTCCTGGGCTCAAGTAATCCTCCTGCTTAGCCTCCAAAAGTCCTGGGATTAAAGGTGTGAGACACTATACACACTATGCCAGGCCTAATTTTTGTATATGGTAAGAGGTAGGGGTCCAGTTTCATTCTTCTGCATATGGTTATTCAGTTTTCCCAGCACTACTTATTGAATAGGATATTCTTTCTCCATTGTTCGTTTTTGTCAACTTTGTCAAAGATTAGTTGGTTGTAGGTGTGTGGCTGTTCTGTGTCTTTTTTTTTTTTTTTACAAGAATGATGCTGTTTTGTAATATAGTTTGAAGTCAAGTAATGTGATGTTTCTGGCTTTATTCTTTTTGCCTAGGATTGCTTTGGCTATTGGCTAAAGCCATTTTCCTAACACTTATTTTGTAGATTTTTTTCCAATTTGTCTTTTTACTTTTAGCTTTGTCTATGGTATCTTTTGCCATATGGAACTTTTAAATTTCGATATAGTCCACTTTCTGTTACGATGTCAATACTTGGGTTCATGATTCTAGAAAGATCTTCCCCACTCTTATATCAGATCTCTGTTACATCTTACCTGGCCCCTTCAATTTTTCCCATGCTCTTAGTTTAGCAACTGCAAAATGGTAAGGTAATGATAGGTATGTATAATAGAACATGAGAGGGGAAGAAAAAATATTAGACCAGATGCGGTGGCTCATGCTTGTAATCTCAGCATTTTGGGAGGCCTTTGCAGGAGAATTGCTTGAGCCCAGGAGTTTGAGACAGCCTGGGCAACATAGTGAGACCCTGTCTCTACAATAAAATTTTTTAAAAATTAGCCAGGTGTGGTAGCGCATGCCTGTGGTCCCAGCTGCTCGGCAGGCTGAGGTGGGAGGATTGCTTGAGCCTGGGAGGCCGAGGCTGTAGTGAGCCATGATCATGCCACAGCACTCCAACCTGAGCAACAGAGCAAAACCTTGTCTCAAAAATAATAATAAAAATATAAAAATAATAATATTATTAATAATAAAAATAAAAATAATAAAAAAATAATATTAATTGTCTGATCTTACCAAATAATAGAGTTGCATAAATTTACTTTAATTTCAAGAGAAGACTTTTCAACAGCTGGGCATAAAATAGAGTTTAGAAAGACAGTAAGTCCAGCACGCGATTTATTATAAAGCAGTATATATTCTCCTTATTAGCTATGGAAATAGCAGCATAGGAAGCTGAATGATTTTTAAACTTGAAAAATTTAAGTTTTAAATTAAGTGGATCCCTGATGATTCCACTGATATGGGATAGCAAAGGTTCAGATTTGTAAACTGATTCATCAGCCTAGCACAACATCCTGGCCTTCTTGTTTAGTTGTTAGAACTACCCACAGGCGATTGTAAACTAGTTCAACCATTATGGAAAACAGTATGGCGATTCCTCAAGGATCTAGAACTAGATGTACCATATGACCCAGCCATCCCACTACTGGGTATATACCCAAAGGATTATAAATTATTCTACTACAAAGACACATGCACACGTATGTTTATTGCGGCACTATTCACAATAGCAAAGACTTGGAATCAACCCAAATGTCCATCTGTGACAGACTGGATTAAGAAAATGTGGCACATATACAACATGGAATACTATGCAGCCATAAAAAAGGATGAGTTTGCGTCCTTTGTAGGGACATGGATGCAGCTGGAAACCATCATTCTTAGCAAACTATCACAAGAAGAGAAAACCAAACACCGCATGTTCTCACTCATAGGTGGGAACTGAACAATGAGATCACTTGGATTCGGGAAGGGGAACAGCACACACTGGGGCCTATCATGGGGAGGGGGGAGGGGGGAGAGATTGCATTGGGGAGTTATACATGATATAAATGATGAATTGATGGGTGCTGACGAGTTGATGGGTGCAGCACACCAACATGGCACAAGTATACATATGTAACAAACCTGCACGTTATGCACATGTACCCTAGAACTTAAAGTATAATAAATAAATAAATAAATAAATAAATAAATAAATAAATAAATAAATAAAAAAGAACTACCCACAGGCTAGTAAGTGATGCTAAGTTAGCAGTGCTAAGGCTGACTTGCACCCTGACGTCTACCTTTGCCACAAAGCCTCCATTATTCTGGAACTATTCTACGGCTGCTATTCCTTCACCATGCAGGGCTCTACTCACAAGGCCTGACACAAAAAGCAAACACTAAAGCCTGGAATTAAGTCAAATACACAATGAAGGAGAAAATGGTGGTGCCATTAAAGGTGGTAGAGCCTGGTGCTTAAACTTGGGGCTTTAATCTCAGATTTCATGAGTTCGAATCCCAGATCCAAGAGGAAGGGGAAACGAGGAGTTATTATTTAATGGTTACAAAGTTTCTCTTTGGGATGATGAAAATATTCTGGAATTAGGTAACAGCACTGGTTATTTAACATTGTAAATGTACTTAGTATCACTGAACTGTACATTTTAAAATGGCTTAAATGGTAAATTTTGTTATGTATATTTTACATAATAAAAAATGACAGAAAGAAAGAATCCCAGTTCTACCTCTTACTAGCTCCACAGGCAAAAGTTAATACGCCTCCCTCTCTACACTGCAGTGCACTAGTCTGCAGAATAGAAGAGCTGATAATGATACTGACTTCATAGGGTTGTCATGATTAAATGAGACACATGGGACAGGCTTTCAGTGGTTCATAGTCATCAAGTTTAGGTGTTGTTGTGATGGTTTAGGAGTATGAATCCTGTTTCAAACTCTCTTGCATCTATGATATAGTCCTCCGTTTGTCGGATTTCACGTGCAAACCACCAATTTCAGTTTTGCTTATAAGACAGATTTTTATCTGTTTGATATCTTATGTGAGACTTTAATTACTCTTAAAAGATGCCAATGATTGACTAGCCCAAATAAACTGACCAAGGGGCAGCTGTGGCCTGCTTGAGTCTCCTAGATGCAAATTCTCAATACCCCCACAATCTGGGGGGAGAGGGAGATGCTGTCTACTCCAGAGGCTGGCTCCAACCCAAGAGGGCCAAACAGATGGGATCCTTACGTCTCCTTATCTTTTCATGTCCGTCCCACCCTATCCCAAGTTTTGTTTCCCCAAGTAGATCCTTCTGGAATACAGCTGCCATCACTCATTTTGTTGTCAAGGAGTGAATGGCTGCCTTCTTGTAGAGGAATACCACTCTGTAAATCAGCCACCAGGCACTGTTTATCCCACTGATGGATGTCACACATCCACACATATGGGACCTAAACCAAAGCTCTGGACTTTTTTTTTTTTTCAATTCACGTGTTGGAGTTTTTTCCTCTGTATTTTCAACTCATTACACTGCTGTTTTAAAATAAATTCTTCCTGAGAAATCAGTTTCCACATATCATTTAACCCTCTAATGCTAGGCATTGTTATGAACAAAAACACTCCTCAAGAAAATATCTACCTAACCTTATGGCATCTAAGATGTATTATAAAGCAATCTTGCTTTATAAAGAGACTTAGGTTTGTTTCTTCTTTTTATACTCAAAGCCTAGTGAAATGAATAAGGGATAAATAATCCAGTGTATAAGAAGGAAGAGAAGGTAAAGGGAGATGAAGGCAAAAAGATACGAGACAAGACAGGGCCAGAGAAGAATTCAGAATTTATGGCTTTATTCTTGCACTGTTACCGGGTATTTCTGAACTTGCCAGAATAAAAATGAAGTAACAGCAGCCAAGAGTTATAGTCCTGCTTTAAAAATTAAAAAATTGCAATTAAAATGATTAAACTAAGTAAAACAGACACAGGAAACTTATAGAAAAAAATATATTTCCTGTGCACTAAGCCTCTGATCCCATTAAGTACTTAAATAATATCCTCCTGACATCATGACTATACAAATAATATGTTACTTTTATATTTATGACATCAAGAGATTATGTTACTAGTTTATGAAAAAATATGTTTAATTTGCAATTTTTAAATGACACTGATATAGATTAGTGTATATTATAGAATTAGATACATATGCCATACCAGCTAGTTTTAAATTTTATTATAAACATCCCTAACAGGTGTAAAAATACCACCTAAAATAAAACAAAAGATAATGTAGCTTATAACAATAAAAGCATATCTGCCTTGCATCCAAAAAGAAGGGGAAGCCTATGTATATTTCCATCACATCCTTCTTTCTAGAGCTTTATCTAACTCTTTCTCAGGCACTGTGCCATATATCTCTAAGCCTTTGTATCTTCTGATTAAAAGAAAATAGTGTAGAATCATGTTTGCTACAGTCTGCTGCCAAAAGCCCATGTCTATAATTCATCATTAAAATGTGACAGTGTATGGCTACAAAGAAAGAAAAATCTCAATCGTCATGCTCATTTGCAAATGTTTCAGGGGCTGGAGATTGTTTGGCAATCCTGCTGTTTCTAGGTTATTTGTAGAATAACCAGTTTAATTGAGCTGATGATTGCCTTGTGTCTGCATCGCACTTCTGACTTAGATCTTTCTTTCTGCAGTTGGCGTTGAATTGTACTATGTGGCAATGGAATGGCATGCATTCAGCAAGCCCAAATTCCAGGGTTCCAGCCCACTCCTTTTTTTCCCTTGCCAATCTGATTTCTGAGGAATTTGCCTAGAGTTACTACAGAAAAAAAAAGATAGAAAGAAAAAAGAAACTCCTTGCCCTACTTTGTAGACCATTTCATAGAATGCTTCCTTTGGGTTGAGATTCTTGGTCCCACTAGGGTAAAAAAGTTTTATGCCTTTATTAAAGCAGAGGCCTGTTTAGGATGTTCTCTGTAATTGGAGCATATCCCACTGCATGTAGTACACAATGTAAACCAACCTGTTGCAACGTGGAGAATAGTGCAAGTCAGATATTTGCTACCCAATGAAGCTAATTGGAAAAAGAAAGGTGTAGGGGAGAACCTGGGTTAACACCAACCCTGTGCTGACATGCGCTAAGGCTGTAGCGTGAAGGAAATTGAAAACAGAAACATCAGAAAGATCAGTGAGAAGGCAGGGCCTCTCCTTCTTCCTTTACTTTGTTCCTAACAAATACTCATCTTCACTCACTGTAAATCATGTCACTGGAATGAGGATTGTATAAAAGGGAAGTTCATATCACGGAACAAGTGTGGAAAGAAACTGTCCTTGACCACTAATAGAAATGGCTACATCCTCCTTTGGAATGGGCTTGTTGCCCTTGAGAATAGATGAATACTCCAAAATAATTGCATTTTGGAATCTGAGATTATGATGAGATCGACAGACGTCATTTAAAATGGTTTTTGTTTAAATGAAGACCCTACTATAGACAATTTTCCAAGGAAAATTTAGACAATGTTCTTGAATATATAGTAACATTTTTAAACCCTACATTTTTTTCTCCTAAGACCCCCAGGGAAGTAGCTGTAGTCCTTTTCCTCCTTCAGGGAATAGAGATAATCTGTATCTTTTCAAAGCAGAAAGGATGATTTCGATGAATATTTCCCAGTACATAGAAGTCACTCCAATTCAAAGAAAGTCTAAAAGCAAAAGGTGTGGCAAAGCAAAATAGGAAAATAGGATCATTATTTTATTCTTTCTTTCTAAAAATCAATAAATAAAATGCAAGGGTTAGAAGATGAATTCCTAAATGGACTTCTTTTCATGACAAACTTTTTAGAAACATTGTGCTATTCTTGGTGAAGCCAAATCAGACTTGAACACTAAACAGGCATGCATATCACTAAATTACAGTGTGCACACTGTCAAATGTAGGGGAAATTTGGCTGTGCTGAATGTGAAAAGCTGGGGGACCCTCTTTTAACATAAATTACATATGAGGAAAGAGCAAGAGCTCTTAAGAACACCTAGCCTCTGCTTAACTGTTAACTTGCCTTAAGGACTAACTTATCTGAAATTAATACAGTGACTCGAGCTTTATTTTTAGTAGTATTAGCATGGTGTACCTTTCTCCCTACCCTTACTTTTAATCTACATTTGTTTTTAGATATAAAGTGGGTTCTTGTAGACAGCATATAGTTGGGTCTTATTTTTTTTAATCTACTCTGTTAGTCCCTGTCCTTTACTTGGCTTACTTAAGCCATTCACATTTAAAGTGATTATTGAAGTAGTTGGATTAATATCTACCCTATTTGTAACTGTTTTCTATTCATTACCCTTGTTTCTTTTTCTTTGTTTGCTTTCTACTCTTTTTCTGCCTTCTCTGTATTTAATGGAGTATTATATATGATTCCATTTTCTCTCTTCTCTCAAAATATCAATTATATTTCTTTTTTAAAAAAAAATGTGGTGGTCACTCTAGAGTTTTCAATATACATTTACAACCAATCCAAGTCCACCTTTTTTTTTTGAGAGGGAGTCTTTCTCCATTCCCCAGGCTGGAGTGCAGTGGCATGATCTCAGCTCACTGCAGCCTTGACCAGGTTCAAGTGATTCTTCTGCCTCAGCCTCCCCAGTAACTGGGACTAAAGGTGTGCACCACTGCAGCTGGCTAATTTTTGTATTTTTGGCAGAGATGAGGTTTCCATGTTGGCCAGACTGGGCTCAAACTCCTGACCCCAGGTGATCCACCTGCCTCAGCCTCCCAAAGTGCTGGAATTACAGGCGTGAGTCACCACACCCGGTCCCAAGTCCATTTTAACACTACACCATTTCACAGGTTAATGCAGGTATCTTACAACAGAGAATTCCCAGTTCCTCCCCTCATCTCTTACAATGTTGCTCTCATTCCTTTCACTTATTCCTAAGCTATAGTCCCCCAATATATTGTTGCTATTATTATTTAGAACAATCTGTTTTTTTGTTAGACAGCTGTTGAGCTTCAGTTATGAAGATGGCAGTGATGACTGCCAAGCTCTTTTTATGTCAGACTAGAAGCCAAAAGTTGACCTGAATTTTCACCACAATAAGACTAGGTGAGAACACAGGACAAGTAATTAGGATCTAGAAGAAAAAGCAATGATACCAGAATCCACAAGCAAGCATCAAAATGTCAAAGTAACCAAGAAAAGTTTAAATGAGTGGAGAGATGGGTGGAAATAGAGCAGAGAGAAGAAATAGGGGAGAGTTGTTTGAAAATCTAAACCTTTAGCTCGCTGCTTTGTGAAATGTAGTCTGAGGAAGCAAGGATTCTGAGAGACGAGTCAGACTCAATAAAAATATTTGAAATTTCTTGACTTAAAAACATTGTTATGGCTGGACGCGGTGGCTCACGCCTGTAAATCCCAGCACTTTGGGCAGTTGAGGTGCATGGATCACCTGAGGTGAGGAGTTCAAGACCAGCCTGACCAACACGGAGAAACTCCGTCTCTACTAAAAATACAAAAAATCAGCCGGGCATGGTGGCACATGCCTGTAATCCCAGCTACTTGGGAGGCTGAAGCAGGAGAATCGCTTGAACCTGAGAGGCGGAGGTTGCGGTGAGCCAAGATAGCACCATGGCACTCCAGCCTGGGTAACAAGAGTGAAACTCCATCTCAAAAAAAAAAAAAAAAATTGCTGCTTTGTGGGTTGAGAGATGGCTTTAATTAAAAAGGACAATTGAGTAAACAAAGAGGGTCTGAGGTGGCAGTAAACCTGCCCTGACGACAGCTGAAATCATGTCATGAGACAGACGAGGTCTAGTTATGGGACTAAGGTGTAGCCTGTACCTAAAAAATCTCTTCTGCCCTCCTGATCTCCTTTTCCGTATGTATAAAAATGAGGATTTGACGAGATGAACTATCAGATCACTCTAAATTGAAATTCTAAGAGTCCATGAAATGTAGATAGGCAGTGGAAATATTGATCTATCATCAGTCAAGGTCAAGAGTGAATTAGAAAGACCCCAAAGTGAATCCTACAAGACAAATATTGCAAAACCCATAACATGTAATTCCACATAAACCTGGGCTGTCAGAAGCAAGGCATAACATGTATTTGGTTGGTGCAAAAGTAATTGCGGTTTTTGCCATTGACAATGACAGTAAAAACCGCAATCACTTTTACGCCAAGCTAATAGAATGACCCAGACACTTGAGGAGACTCAAAGAAGCAACCACAGCCAGAGATCCAGAAACCAGGATCTGCTGAGGCTTAGAGCAGCCCCTTAGATCAAGAATGGGGGGAAGCATGCTGTTTTTTAAAGAAATTTTTCTTTGTTTTTTTAAACTTTGATTTTAGGTTCCGGGGTACATGTGCAGGTTTGTCATATAGGTAAACTTATGTCACAGAGTTTTGTTGTACAGATATTTCATCACCCAAGTACTAAGCCTAGGACCCAACAGTTATTTTTTCTGATCCTCTCCTTTCTCCCACCGTCCACCTTCAAGTAGGCCCCAGTGTGTGTTATTCCCCTCTTTGTGTCCATGTGTTCTCACCATTTAGCCTCCACTAACAAGTGAGAACATGTGGTATTTGGTTTTCTGTTCCTTCGTTACTTTGCTAAGAAAAATGGCCTCCAGCTCCATCCTTGCAAAGGACCTGATTTCGTGGAGAATTCCCCTTGGCATTCCTAGAACAGCTACATTAGGAATGGAGAGATGGCCTCCAGAGGCACCCTGGCTAGGAATGCAAAGGCTGCTGGGAAGCAGACCCCAAAACTGAAAATAAAATAGCTGCTTATTACACAGAAGGTAAAGAGCAAGGAACACTGGGGGTGGAGAAATAGAAATGTAAAAAGGAGACAGAGATGGAAGATTGATTTGTTGTTCTGATATTTGGTGAGAAGAACCACATCCAATCCTTCCCAGAGGACACGGGACTACTTAGATTGGGTTGAAAGCAAATCCTATAGGTGGCTGTCACCAAAAAGCACACTGAGGGATGCAGAGTGATTGACCATCAGAATTGGAGTAGACCTTATATCACAGCAAAGTTCCTGCTGGCACAGACTCTCCAATGAGAAATTCTTCAATGGCCAGTGGTTCTGATTTCATTTACTTCATGCTGTCATTATATTGGAAAGCATGAAAACATTTTGAATACACGTTTTGTTTATTCACATGATTACTTTTCAAAACATTCATTCTATGGCACATAATGGCCTGTTAGTAACTACAAATGAAATCCAATTAAATGACCAGTGAGAAAAGATGGAGGAAAAGGCAAAACATCTGTGAAGTGCTGATGTGCCACGCTGTGTGCTGGCTACTGACATTTGAACGTATTTGATCAGCACACCACTCCTTAAGAGAGGTGTGATTATTACCACAGGTCTGAAGATCATGTCAACACATGTGAAAAAAATTTTGATAAAATTATGATATAATATTAAATTTGAAATAGAACAGAAAACTGGGTGATGATACAAACATATTTGTTTTACCTAGTGGATAATTTTTAACTGAGAAACCAATAGCCAATGTGCTAAGATGACAAGACTGAATGGATTGTTTTCTCTATTTTAAAATATCTACAAAACACAATTATCAACAAAGACTTGAAAATTCAATAAAAATAAAACAAATACACCAGGAGGAAAGTGGCATATATTATATTATATTCAACCCATCTTTCAAAGAGTTAAAAGTGCATAAGGAAACTCCAAGTTTGAGTTCGAATCATAAACTTGACTTGAACTCTGTTGTCAATTGCCAGGGAAAGCATTCCAGACTCTAAGAACTGTTTGAATTTTTTTTTTTCTTCAGAGCATCAAGAAAATGCTAGAGGGCTTACAGGGCTCCTGGCATGTAAATTGTAGCCATCAGGAGAAAACCCCACTGTACTACCATGTGACACTTTCAAAGTCTTTTTCCTATAGTCCCTTATACTGCTGCTACACAGAGAGGGTAAAGGAGAAATAGAGAACTCTTCTAGTTTGAAATCAGCCAAGTGGTGCAGAGGAAGAAGAAGCACTTTGCCAAAACCCCACAGTTAAAAGTAATAAGGGAGAAGTTTCTGTCAGTATCTAGAAGAGTTTTGTGAACAATTAGATGCAAGACATCAGAGGCTCCAAAAGGAAAGATTTCTTTTCATGTTTGGCAAGTGATCAGTAACATATTTCATTTCTGGTTTAGTAAGGTTATTAACAGTTTATTTTTTAAAAGAGTGAAATAATGTTTTCTGTGAAGGTTTGCCGATAAGCATTAGTGCAGTAAAGAATTGTGTGCCTTTTTATGAACAGGCAGCACAGTAGAATAAAACACTATCTACTGAGCTTTCACACAGCAGAGCAATTAATTAACTTATCTCCGTGAACACCGTTCTTGCTGAAACTTATTAAAAGTCTGATTCATCAGCAGAGCCCCAGGCAATCATCAATTGCCTCATAATAATACAAAAGAAAAATAAGCGATGGTTATGTTCTCATTTAATATCTTAAGAAGATCCTCTTTGCCCTCTGTCTTTGTTTGAAAATATCTCTATTAAGAGTTAAAAAAAAAAAACCCTCCTACTTGACATGAAATACGTTACGGCCGGGAACTGTAGGAGTAAATTACAGAGCCTCCAGGATACCAGATTAAGAGGAGAAGCTGGACTTTCTCAAAGACACACAAATCATTCAACATGTAGCACAACAGGGCATACAATGTGTTATCGATGCCGAGTTCCAAGCACCATTGTTAATACAGACCAGAAGAGGAATTGTTCATTAAATAATACAAGGGAGAGGGGAGGGGTCTGTCAGGCTTCTGCGTTAAATAAGCCAGCAGAGGGACGCTTGTTTCAAAAGTATTAGACAGCTTAATAGTTACTAGTCCGCTTAGAGTTTTGGTTTAAATTTAACTCCCAAATATCAATCTAACGACTTCTAAGCAGAAACTGTAGTTTATGAACCCTTAAAAAAAAAAAAAAAAAAAAATTTAGTATAGTTGGCAATATCAATAGCGCCCTCTACAGGAAGTTTTAAACCCACAACTGGTTTTCTTGAATTTGAAAACAAAGGCTAAGTAAGGTGAACACCATCTGAGGACAAGATTAAATTGAAGAAACATTTGGAATGTTCATGAGGTCTCCATTTTACATGGAGATTTGGGAATTTGGAACAAAGCAAAATAAAGCCAGTAGCCCTGGATTAGCATGTGTGTGTGTGTGTGTGTGTGTGTGTATAGTTGTTGGTTTGTTAACACTGGGTCATTTGAGAGAAGTCAATTGCAATTCCTAATCCACCGTATTTTCATGTTGAAATCTCAAAATTAGTCTTCTCTAGTCTAACATTTGCTGGTTGCAATATTATACAGCATTACTCAGATCTTTTTTAAGACGCAAATAGTGTTCACTGTTTTCAGAATGCATACATAACTAATGTGCAAACTTTTCAAATTATTTCCCCAATATTCAGTAAATAATGAATGTGAGACTTTTGCACGTGAGAAAGCTCTGATGCTGTTGATAACTATGCCTGTATGAATACTAAAGAAATGGCTGTTTAATTACTACAAATAGTTCCTCTCCATGATTAGTGGTTCAGATTCAAACTTAGAAGCCAGAATGTGCTTGAAGAAATAGTTACAACTAAATTTTCTACCCATGTCACCACAGCCTTGAAAGTCAGAGATGCAGTCTTCTTATCTCACAGCTGTAATACATCAAATGACCTTGTAACAATGATTTGATCTCACCTTATTTTAGCAAGTTATCACAATTTGGGAGAAATTTACTTCTGATTTCAGAGATACCTCAAGAGTTATTAGGACTGATACAACAAGTGCCAGCTCTAAGAGTTGAGGCATTATGCATGATCGAGAAAGAAGTGAGCAAGGAGTTCAGAGGCTCAGTTTTGGTTTTCTACTATTGCTGTGTCTTTTTAGAGTCAACAAATATTTTTGCGCCTTAGTTTCTTCATCAGAAAAATGATGAAAAGCTTCTGTCTGAAGAAATACTTGGAACTACATACCTATAAATGCTGGATGAAATATACTAAACAACCATTTAATAGTTGAGCTCATAATAAAGGAAAGGTAAACAAATAGTTGAGCTCATTATGAGCCAGAAAGCAGGTGTTAGCTGAATCTGTGGCTGCCCTGCATCTGCCAATCTTGATAACCAAGAGGTTTGGATTTTAATGGCCACACAAAGGCCTAAGCAAGATGGGGAGTTGAACCGAGACCTTACCTAAAACCAAAATAATGAAGGATGCAACTTCCATAGAAACCACATAAAGAGAACAAGAAAATCTTCTCAGCCTGGGCTCTAGGTCAGAATATCACATATTCTCTGAAAATTCATAACCACAGGCCTGTCCCTCAAAGGTCTCCCATTAAATTGATACTACCTGTTCAATCCAGAAAACCTTAGGCCAACAAATTAATCTAATGTGGACCCAGATGGGTAGTGACCTGCAGGGCCTGGCAGAATTAGATGTAGACTCTTAGGAACTCACCCTCAACTCAGGTCTTCCAGGATTCTTCCAGATATAGCTGAACAGAAACTTAAAATCCAAAAGTACAAAGTACATGAGGAAGTAGATTCCATGATTGAGAGTCAGCAAAAACAACAGCTGAATTAGACTCTCAAGAATTTAAAATATTGAAATGGATGATGCAGAATAAAATAACCAAGTGTAAAATGTTAGTGAAATAAAAACCTGAGAAAGTAATAAGTTACTCTCAAAACACCACATATTTTTTTCTTTCTTTTTCTCTTTTTAAAAAACATTTTAAGTTCAAGGGTACATGTGCAGGATGTGTAGGTTTATTATATGGGTAAATGTGCGTCATGGCGGTTTGCTGCACAGATCATTCCATTACCTAGGTATTAAGCCCAGCATCCACTAGCTCTTCTTCCTGGTGCTCTCCCTCCTCCCACTCCACCCTCTGACATGCTCCAGTGTGTGTTGCTCTCTCACATGTGTCCATGTGTTCTCATCAAACTAAAGAGCTTCTGCACAGCAAAAGAAACTATCATCAGAATGAACAGACAACCTACAGAATGGAAGAAAATTTTTGCAATCTGTCCATCTGACAAAGGTCTAATATCCAACATTTACAAGGAACTTAGACAAATTTACAAGAAAAAAACAAACAACCCCATTAAAAAGTGGGCAAAGGACATGAACAAATACTTCTCAAAAGACATACATGCAACCAACAAACACATGAAAAAAGCTTAACATCAATGATCATTAGAGAAATGCAAATCAAAACCCCAATGAGATACCATCTCACACCAGTTAGAATGGCTATTAATAAAAAGTAAGGCCGGGCGCGGTGGCTCAAGCCTGTAATCCCAGCACTTTGGGAGGCCGAGACGGGCGGATCACAAGGTCAGGAGATTGAGACTATCCTGGCTAACATGGTGAAACCCTGTCTCTACTAAAAAAAAAAAAAAAAACTAACTGGGCGTGAAGGTGGGCGCCTGTAGTCCCAGCTACTCGGGAGGCTGAGGCAGGAGAATGGTGTAAACCCAGGAGGTGGAGCTTACAGTGAGCTGAGATCCGGCCACTGCGCTCCAGCCTGGGCAACAGAGCGAGACTCCGTCTCAAAAAAATAAAATGAAATAAAATAAAAAGTAAAAAAACTGCAGAAGCTGGCAAGGTTATGGAGAAAAAGGGGTGCATTTACACTGTTGGTAAGAGTGTAAATTAGTTCAACCATTGTGGAAGACAGTGTGGCGATTCCTCAAAGACCTAGAGGTAGAAATACCATTTGATCCAGCAATCCCATTACTGTGTATATACCCAAAGGAATATAAATCATTCTATTATAAAGATACATGCACATGTATATTCACTGCAGCACTGTTCACAATAGTAAAGACATGGAATCAACCTAAATCTCCATCAATAATAGACTGGATAAAGAAAACGTGGTATATACACACCATGGAATACTATGCAGCCATAAAAAGAAACAAGATCATCTCCTTTGCAGGGACATGGACGGAGCTGGAGGCCATTGTCCTCAGAAAACTAATGCAGGAACAGAGAGATATTTTAAAAATTAAAAATTAAATTTAAAAGCACAGGGTAACTCAATAAATTAGTCAAAATCAAAGAAAGAATTGGGAAACTGGAAGATGACACTCAAGAAATTAAATTAACCAAGGGCCGGGCGCGGTGGCTCAAGCCTGTAATCCCAGCACTTTGGGAGGCCGAGACGGGCGGATCACAAGATCAGGAGATCGAGACTATCCTGG